>NC_135350.1:1143630-1448369 GCF_023851605.1 Tamandua tetradactyla
ATGTCTAATTCCAATGAAACTGTAATCTCCATTTTCTTAGTTAATGGGACAGGCATTTGTAAATTTTTTTTTTGTAAATTTTTTCTGCATGGGCAGGCACTGGAAATTGAACCCAGGTCTCTGGCATGACAGGCGAGAACTCGACCCACTGAGCCACCATGACCTACCCTGGCATTTGTAAATTTTAGCACTGGTAAACACTTTGCAATGAAATTACCATATTTTAGATTAATTTCAAGAAGTAAGAATTCCATTGTATGGAAAATTGTGAATAATGTTGAGGAATAGAATAAAACAATCATTAACTAAGAATTATGTCAGTAGCCTAGTTTATTTTTAATACTATTGGTTCTACAAGTGAAAGTCATTCTCCCCTGGCTTACACAAGAACGAAGTTGTCTAGGGTAAGGGATCGTTTTTGTGGCTCACAGTTCTAGACAGTTATTGTTGTGCCCTGTGGAGCCAGAGAGGAGAAATGAACTGAAGTTGCTTTGATGTCTAAATTCCACTGATAACTTTTAAGTAAAAAATAACATTAGAGTGAGCTGTGGAAATAATCATTGAAGGGAGAGGGTGTTTCAAGAAAAATATTGGTGCAATTGTTTAACATTGAGTCAATTAAACAAAATAAGATTTTGAGCCATTTTCTTTTAAGGAAGAAAAAGACATGTTTACATTCTTAATGTTTCTTTTTTATCTGAGTCCAAGTATGAAGAATCTAAAAATCAAAGACTAGCTGGATCTTCCAATAATTCTCCAGAGAAACTTTAGTGGGTAATTAAGAAAACTAATATTAGGGGAAAAAAGCTGCTTCAACGCAAATGTGGAAAGCTGGGAAGGACTGAGGATGTAAAATAATAAGATATAAAAAGAGAATTCATCCCCCAAATCTAAATAGCTTCTCTTTTACCAGACATTTCCACCTCTGACTACAACTCTGATAAATTTAAGACATTGGTAATATAAACACCAGGCATAAACATCAGAACTATTCCTGGAGGTTATTCATAATATAGTTGCTAAGATGCCATCTAGGCTTCCTAAATTAGAATCACCTCTGGAAGTAGGAAATGGGTATGGTCCTCTTTAAAAAGTCTCCCTGGGTACTCTGAAACACACTTTCACTTAACTACTTTTCTGGGGTAATCCACGTTTTCACCAGGCTTCACCACTCTGTGCTTACAAACAAAACCATAATAACAGCATTAGCTCAAATCTCATGCCCTTCCATGTGGAATTTCAGCCTCTCATCCAACTATTTCTGTAGTCCATGAAGGCATAGCACTAGATTGCAGAGCACTTCTTACAGATTTTGCTGCTTGACATCCTTGTTAAGGTTCTGGCTGTTGGAGCCACTTGAGATGGTATTTAACACTGGGTCCCTGCACATCGTATGAACCCAAAGTACAAACCCTTGAGTCCAAACAGGCCACATCATTTTAATCTCCATATATTTGTGAATGTTCTTATTCTTTGGTGGTTATTGAGATCCAGCTTCATTTAATTGTGATCAGAGAAAGTGCTTTGAATAATTTCAGTGTTTCTATATTCATAAAGACATGCTTTGTGCCCCATATGATTTATCCTGGAAAATGTTCCATGAGCTCTAGGGAATAATTTATATCCTGGTGTTTTGCGGTGTAATGACCTATATATGTCTGTTAAGTCTAATTCATTTATCAGGTTGTTTAATGTCTCTGTTTCCTTGTTGATCTTCTGTCTGGTTGTTCTATCTATAGAGGAGAGTGGTGTATTGATGTCTCCTGCTATTATTGTTGAAACATCTATCACTCCCTTCAGTTTTGCTAATGTCTGTCTCATGTATTTTGAAGCCGCATGATTAGGAGCATAAATATTATGATTGCTATTTCTTCTTGGTGAATTGTCCTTTTAATTAACATATAGTGTCCTTCTTTGTCTCTTATGATGTCTTTACATTTAAAGTCTACTTTGTCTGATATTAGTATAACAACTCCTGCTTTCTTTTGGTTACAACTTGCATGGAACATCTTTTTCATCTTTTCACTTTCAATCTGTCTATATCTTTATGTTTAAGATGAGTCTCTTATAAGCAGCATATAGCTGGATTATAATTCTTAACCTATTCTATTCAATAAGTTCAGTCTGTTAACATTCAAAGTTATTACTGAAAAGGCATTTCTTGAATCCACCATCTTGTCTTTTTATTTTATTTGTCAGATTTATAATTCTTTTCCTTCTTTCTTTTTTTATCCTGTAAGTTACCCTTACTGGTACTCTTCAATTCTGTGCCCTCCTCCAGACCTCCCTCTCCTGTCTTTTTTTTCAGCCAGCAGAACTCCCGTTAGTATTTCTTGTAGGACCGGTCTCTTGTTGACAAATTCTTTCAGGATTTGTTTGTTTGTGAACATTTTAATCTTACCCTCGGTTTTGAAGGACATTTTGGCCCGGTACAGAATTCTTGGCTGGAAATCTTTCTCTTTCAGGATCTTAAATGTGTCATTCCACTGCCTTTTAGCCTCCATGGTGCTAGTTGAGTAGTCTGAACTCAGTCCTATGGGTTTACTCTTGTATATAGTAGATTGTTTTTCCTCTTGCCACTTTCAGGATTTTCTGCTTCTCTTCAGCATTTGACAGATTAATTAGTAAATTAGTATGTGTCTTAGAAAAGACGTATTTGGGTTTATTCTATTTGGAGTTCGTTGAGCTTCTTTGACTTGTATATTTATGTCCCTTATAAGGGTTGGGAAGTTTCCCCCATTATATCCTCAACTAATCCTCCTAGTCCTTTACTCCTCTCTTCTTCTTCTGGGACACCAATGATTCTTACATTTGGTGCTTTGTTTTGTCCATTATTTCTCTGAGATCCAATTCAAATTTTTCAAACTTTTTTGTTATTTGCTGTTTTGAGTGTTCAAAATCAGCTGGTCTTCTAGTTTACTTATTATTTCTTCTGCCTCTTCAAATCTGCTATTGTCTGTCTCTGTTATGTTTTTTATTTGGTCTACAGCACCTTTAATCTCTGTGATATCTGCTGTTTTTTATTTATTCTTTCAAATTCCTCTTTATGCTTTTTTAGAGTCTTCTTGATCTCCTTTATGTCACTTACTATCCCATTAATTTTATTTAGTAGAATTACATGAACATCTTTGATTAGTTGCAATGAATGATGTTTGACTTAATCGGCTGGTGCTTAAATGAGAGAGCGCAACGTAGCACAGCCCAAGCAGCTCGGCATTCCTCATCTCAGCCCTCACAACTCAGCCCAGGCCTTTGGAGATGCAGAAAGAATTCACCCTGGGGAAAGTTGTTGCAACCCAGGGGCCTGGAGAGAAGGCCAGCAGAGACCATCCTGTGCCTTCCCACGTTAGCTGCCTTTCCTCTGAAGAACTAACAAAATAAATCCTCTTTTATTAAAAGCCAATCCGTCTCTGGTGTGTTGCATTCTGGCAGCTAGCAAACTGGAACAGTCTCCTCACCAACCTCAAGTCTCTAGTCCAGGCTGATGTCATGACCTGTTGAAATTAATGCAATACACCACAACTGATTTCCTCACATTCACCTTTGCACCCTGCAAAATTTTTCTATGGTATGATCACAGCAATATTTTTTGCTTACTGCCTCCTCCCCTTAAAAATCTTAAAAGCTTGATAAGATCCTTGAATCTCAGAATCTTCATCTATAAATTGGGGATAATGATTCTTGCATTGAAGGTTATTGCAAGAGAATAAATATCTATGTTTAGAATATATATATATATAAAGTTTAATACTTTACTTGGCATATGTCACAAATTATTTCTTTTTTCTTTATTGTTTTCTGTTGTTTTTTCTTTCATAAGATAATTGAGGACTTCAGACTAAAGACCATGCCAGTTCTAAACTCTTACTATTGAATGTTACTAATAGAAGCTGAGATATAGCTGAATATTAAACTTCATGCCATATCCTTTAAATTTTCTAATGGTAATAAAATACTAAACCAGATGGATACTGATATGACCAATATGAGGCTACATCAAAGGTGATAAAACCATTCTTGTCTTCCTACTGCATTTTGCCAGCCCCAGCTATTGTCATCTCTTTTCTGCTGGGTCATGGGGTACTGACAGATAGTTGGAGGTGGGAAGTAAAAATAATGGAATCAGAGCCTCAAGTAAGCTAACCCTTAAAACAAACTAACACAAAAGATTTAATATAAGCACCCCTCATCTCATATTTGCATTACTGTTTTTTTTTTTAAATTGGGATAGGGGTTCCAAAGGTGCTGGGTCATGTTTTCTAAGTTGACTGTGGAGAAGGGAGAAAGGCACAATCAGAGAGAGGCATAAGAGCTGGACTTCTGAGAGAGATAATACTTTTCAATTGAATTGGATTGGATTGAATTTAAGGGCCTTCCAGGGTTTTTCTCCATAGGAATCTGAAGGTAAGAGACTGGGAAGTGAGAAATCTGTAGTAGTTCCTCTGGTTCCTGGAGTTATTTCATGCCCTGTGGACCTGTGTGTATAGGACAGCTGACTGATAAAGTGGCTCCTGGGTGTATGGTAGCTGCTAGGAAAGGGAGGAGGATAAAGAATACAGAATATTAAAAGAAAATGGTGTCCCCTCAGTGCCTTGAGGTTCAAAATGAAAATGTGTGCATATATACATATATGTAAATGCATATATACAGCACCTTTTTCCAAATGCATATGTGTATGTTCTACTCTGAGTCTTTTCTCTAGATACTAAACTCCCAGCCCATCGTTTCATTCATGAACGGGAGCTCAAGGTTTCGTGACCCATCACATGGTCAGCCAGTCCTGGAGTTTCCACATAGGTGGAAACTGCACCATTTCCCTTGCTATTTGTAACACATACACACATCTCTCCCAATGGATGAAGCTTGAACATATTTGCTTCTTTAACATAAATAAACAAATGAGTGAATGAAGGAATTTTAAAAGCTCCCCACAAAGTTCATTCATTTTTGTTTCAGGAAAATGAAAGCTGATTTTTATTTTATCATCAACAGTGATTCTTTAAACATGAACATGCATCTGTAATATTCTACACAGTACTTAACATTAGTTATTAAAGGTTAGGCACACAACATACATCAAAACGCAAACTTAAAATTTTAAACAAAAATCTTATTAATTTAAAAACTTTTGTGTTGTGTTCCATTTTGTACAGCACAGTTAATTTAAATGCTCTCATTTTGGCTGCATATACAAAGTTCATTCTTAAACACTGAATCTGAAAATCCTCACCTATAATCTGAGGATAGAAGGTCTACCTTTTGTTGTTACATGAAAACCTATCACCCTGCTCAGCACATAATCAGCAGTTATGTTTTCCCTTAATAAAATTCAACTATATCCCAAATTTGGAAATCAAAATTGCAGCCATTTCCCCAGAGCAAGCATCAAAAGGACATCTCCAATAGTCCATAGTTCACAATCCCAATATACATATTTTAAAATGCCATATAACAGATGAACATTTTCATTTGCTCAGTAGACTTTCAAAGACATATTTGGCTTTCTATTATGAATTCCAACACTTGAAAACCTTGGGGGAAAGTCCTCTGTAATACAGTATGTCAAATACAAAAGCTCTGTTTTTGCTTATTTATATTAAATAGTCTTTATATACTTTATGCTGTATAGATTTGTTTACAGAGTCTTCACTTAGAGCTAGAGTTCCATGAATGCTGGGTATTTGTGAACTTCCCTCCAAATTATTTTGAGTCTGTATTTCTGATGTGACTTTGATTTCAGTGTGTTTGTCTGCTTGTGTTTAGAAAAATACACAGTTATAAGCACTTTAATTTTCCAGTGGGAGCTATTTTCATTTAAAAGCGTACTATTTAGAACCAAAACTAAAATTTATTGACTGTATTCCCACATGGGTTATAAATTAAATTCTGTAGCCAGTGGCATGGTCCTTACATCCTAAGCAAGTCACGAAATTATATAATTTGCAAAATGTTTAGTGAGCTCATCTCACCCATATTTTAAAGAGCATTCCAATTTCTCCAGGTGGATTAATGTGAATCACCCTCAAACTCACATTTTCCCAACTTGCCTATCTTTTAAAATGTAGAAAACTTCAAGTTTCTTCTGTTAAGTAAATCACATCTTATTCTTCAAGATAATTATGACAGGCCTGTTTTAGATATCTATCTAAACTTGTGTTCTCACCATGATGTGTTGAAAGGAAACTTTTTGTATCAGGTGTGGGGAGGGGGATTCTAATTGGTATAAAAGCCCCATCCAAATTGTTCAATATTTTTTCAGGTGTTTTCAGCACATCAGCAGTCTGAAAGACAATACAATCATATTTGAAACTAAAATCATTCCTATAATTCATTTTTATGCTTTTCTTTGTAAATTCTTTGATAAAATTATTTCCTAAATGAGATATTAATATACAAAACTTCATGAAGTGAAAAATACACATCCTATGGAAATCTGACCCAACTATAGATTAAGTGATATGCTGACATTGCCTTCTCACGAGACTACTAGCTCTGCTTCATAGTAATAGAGCCATAAGTACCTGTACAACACTTAGCAGTATTCAAAATGCTTTTACATACATTAACATTCATAATTTAATCATAAATAGTTATAAACTTTAATAAACTGTTTTGGGTTATTCAAAATGCAGAAACAACTAAATTCGTATTTAAATAAATGAGTAATTTTTGTGAGCATTTTGCTGATAAAGGATTAGGGCATTTTCCAGAAGAAAAAAGTATATAATTTTGAACAAATATATCAGAAAGCACTTGTTTGCTTTTTAATTTAAAGACAAAATAAATGTACCACAACTACTATCAATCTCATTTATTTCATTCTTTTAAATATAAAACTCCATTATAATGTGAATGGAATCAACCAAGCCACTGGCCAAACACAACAGATCTTATATGCTAGAGCCTGACAAGTTAAGGCTAAGTTAGGAATTCTACAAGAAATAGTAAAAAAACAAAACAAAACAAAAAAACCAGAAAGGCAATGGAGTGTCCAAACAATTGTTCTTAAGAAGGATAAAGTCATAGCTGGTGAAACCAAGTGTGGATAACACAAAAGCCGAGAGCAAGGCTGAAAATGAGACACTAATCTGAGGGGCAACTGGAATGGAATGTGAACTCATGAAAAGTCCCAGGATTACTGGGTTTGGAGTCAGAATAATGAAATAAGGGATTAAGGTTGGCCTTACTTAAAGGTACATGTTGGGGGAGATGGATAAAATAGATCAAGTTATTAGTTTTTCATCTTAACTACATGTCTGGTTATGATGACAATTATTAAAATGGAATTCTACAGGGAGTTTTGATTTCTCATCTAGATTGCTTTAGTAGGAATAGTCATGCAATTGCTTATTGCTTATCCCAAACATTATTGATTTGAAATATTGTTAAAAATAAATTTTTAGGAAACAGACTCTGATATTAACATTAAGTACTTAGAATGTTTATTAAATATCTATTAAGTTACTTATATATCATATTGAAGAGGACGAAGCTTAAATCCTTCATCCCAATAAACAAAAAGAATTAAATGATTTTATAAAAGCACTGGGTCTAGCACTCTGCTTGGCAAATGATAGATACTAAAGAATATTTGTTGATCGAGCTCTGAACTATTTCTTATGTGCTGTCATTTGAGGTGACTCCTTTGTCTTACCATGACATTTTTAGGAAGTGAAAAAATTTGCTGCAATTCAAGGTAATGTGTTGTTCTCATTTTAGTTATCTGTTATAATTCCAGCAAAGTCATTAGCATGATTATGAATTTTTATTCTAATTATACATAAAGGGTCTTTGTTGACTTAGAATTAAGTATTAAATGCCCTTTGGGTTTAGCTTGCTAGCTGTGCAAAGCCAATACAATGAATCACATTGACTTTAACAATGGGACCTTAGTAGCTTACAAGCTTGGTTTTGAGACTGAGAAAACTATCCCAATCCAGGCATCCTCAAGGAGATGCTTTCTTCCAAAAGACTGGCTGCCAGGGATCCTCAGCTCCTCTGCCATATGGCAAGTCACATAGCAGTGTCTGCTGGTTTCTCCCATTACTTACAGCTTTCATTGCTTTCAGCTTCTTGCTTAATGGCTCTGTCTCTCTCCCTCCCCCCCACCCCACCCCTACCCCCAGTCTCTTCTGTTTATACAGGACTCCACTATCCTGAATGAAGTGGGTCACACCTTAACTGAAATACCCTCATCAGAAAAAAAGGTTCTATTTATTCAAAGACAAGCGTATAGATTAAAAAGTAAACTTAAAATTCCTCCTATTAATAAAAATATAGAAATTCCATTTTCTTCCCCTCTTCTTTCCCTGTACCCCAGGTGGTGGGAAGAGTTTCACTTTCACTATCTATTGGGCCAAGAAAGGAAATCGCACATCACCCCAAAATTTGACCTGAGCAGGGTGGGAAACAGTTATTCTAGGAACCACATAGCGTTGGTGAGTCTCTGGCTATTTGCATTTGTTTTCCTTCTTTTGACTCCTACTTTTTTGTGTATTGAAAAACAGAGGAACTTTTTCCCTAGTCTCAGTTGCAGCCAGCGATGTAGCTGCTATAGACAGGAGAGATTGGGGGACATTTTTGATTAAAGTCTTATAATCAAAATGGTTCATTAAAGGGTATTTGAGGAATGCGATTTCTCCTCTGTGCCCATAGCAATATGTTTTTTGCACTCTTCTAGATGCTATAATGTAAATTAAATGGACATTTAACGTTGATTGTTTATGTGTGCGTATTTAGGTATTTTCCAACATCCTATGAAAGATTAAATGAGACAAGCACACACATCTCTGCACTCACAATTACCAGAGAAGCAAAAAGATCAGTTGAAAAAAAGCTTAATCTTCAAACTAGAGGCGTATCATCCCCACTGAGTAAAAACCACATAAGAAAATTAAAAACAGAGTTTTGCACTGCCTAAAACTTCACCTAGGCTAGAGGTGCCCTAACCACGTTCCCTCATGGCAGACTTGAAGAGTATCAGGTAGTCTCTCAGAAACCTTGGCTGCTGAGCTCCAAGTATCAGCAAGGACAGGGGTGCCAACAATAGGTTTTACTCCTCTTCACTTCATCCCCACCTCACACTGCACACACACAAACATGCACACACGTCACATGAACAAACTGTTGAATACAAACGGTGCCTCTGCAATCCTCAGCAGCTCTTGGATTGCCAGTGTCCTGCATTTACCTTCCTTCTGCTCTTTCCCCAGCTCAGAGAGTCGACATTTGAGCATTTGCACACACAGACACATGGGCGATCTCCTAAATATTCATTTGGCTAACAGGTAAGCAAATTCCAGCACTCTAAGGATTAACTAGTAACATTATTTCTTTTGGAACGCTCTGCTGTTTATCTTCCAAGGAACATGTTCAAAGGTACTCATCATGACAAAGTACCTGCTGTGAAATTATATTTTACATTGTGAGACTTGAAGGCTTATCTAGAGGAAGAGGGGTTATTCTCTATTTTAAAAAACCTTGATCCTTTTTAGAAGTGGACAAAATACATGGTCCTTAGAGATTCTAAGATTCTTAAATTTACTGTAGTGTTTCTAGCCTTTTTTATTGTGTAAAGTCAAGCAAATCCAACTTTATGGTAAAAATGGGTATTGGAAACTTCCAAATACAAATAAATTTCACATAACTGAAATTTTTGACCCTCTTCTCCTGTGACAACACTTTTTGGAGAACTGCTGACAAATAATAAAAAGAATATTACTTGCATTTCAGGGCCCTTTATTTCCCCTGGTCAGGCACTTGTGTGGGCTCTCATAAATCATGCAACGAGTCAGTGGCAGGAAACCAAATAAAGAAAAAAGAAAAGACAGAGATAACAAACAACTTGACAAACTATCCCATTAATCCTCGAATGACTGAGAACTGATTATTAGTAAGCTCATTTTTCCTATTCCAATTGTTGATTAGGGAAGAGTGATATTATAAAGTATCATTAAGGTATGATCAAATGGAGTCTCTCTCTAAGTTTCTAAGTCCCTAGTTTCATTTTAAATGGATATCAACACTAAACTTGTTTAAAGCAATATATCATAGGGAAAATAAAATTTTAGTTTTTCTCAAAATAGATTTTCATAAGAGTAAATAGGAAATAAGGGAACATGGTAACTTTACTGCTTATCCAAATGTCTAGATTTTTGGCACTCATATATATAAACAAATAACTCTAATATGATGTAAAATGCTAAATTCAAAATACATGTAATGTGCTATAGGAAGACAAATAATAAATTACATCACTAGCAATTATTCTTAGCCTTTTCCATCGATAGCCACATATATTCTGAACCTATTTTGACCCACATTTTATTCAATTAACATTGAGTGTTCAACAAATATTTACTGAGCACATTACATTATATGCCATGTATTTATATTTTACTGATACTAGCTATTATCCCTATTCTTTTTACAATAAAAGATTATTAAATAGATGGGCTTAATGGAGAAAGCCAGGGACATGAGAAGGAGAAAGACTCTAGAGACTTGGCCAGGACCAAGAATGCTGGTAAATGTTTAGCAACTGGCTCTCCAGGGCTAATAAAAAGCATGATGGTAGCATTTGCCAGATAAAGTGATATAAATCCTACCCCCCATGTCTGACTTTAGCTCCCCACCTGATATCTCTAAATGTGGAGCGGGGAAGAGAAGCATACAATCGGGCCCCCTGGTCTGTGAAGAGCCAATCTTCATGCATCATTAAGAGTCCCCACCAGAAAATAGCTTTCTTAGTGCCACCCTGAAGCCTATTTTGGACTCCAAAACAAGCAGGACCGGGAGGTTAAATAGCCCTTGTAGAGTTTTCTCTCTTCCCCTGTCTTGAAAGACAGGAGCGTCCACTCTCATATCCTGTCTCCCACTAGCCCTCTGCTGCAATGAGCACTTGACCTGTGTGGTCATAAAGAGGAAACAGCTTCTACTTTGGAAAACTGGCAGTAACTGTGACCTACCTCAACAAAATCTTTACTGTGTTCATCACACAGAATATTAAGAAGATGTGTGTTCAAGGGATGAGATTTAATAAAATGAACACATTTTTCTGTTTTATCAAGGAAGTTCTTAAGTAAAGTTTGAATGTTTTTTGCTGGGAATATGTTGAGGTAAAGAAACCAGTGAAGAAATCAAAGCCTTGCCTGTGGTTAGAGCTTAATCTCCTAAAGTTTACACACTATTGCATTTGTACCATCAGTGCAAATATCAAAACAATTTAAAAAGCAAAGAATATCTTACTATTTTTATGAAAAATTTTTACTTTGCAGACCCCCTGAAAGGATCCCTTGGACTCCTGGGGGGGGGTCCATGGAGCACACTTTGAAATCTACCACCCTAAAATAGCCGATATCTCTTGGTTTGATTACTGTATAACCTTCTAACTAAACTCCCCACATCCATTCTTACCACCCTATCACCCACTCCGCAATAAATAGCCACAGTGAAGTTTGAATAAGGCAATTCAGATCATGCCATACTCTATTCAAAATGCTTTGATGATATCCCTTTATTCTTAGCATTAAAGAATTTCCCATGGCTTAACAGAGTCCTCTGTCATCTAATCCATCCCTGTCTCTGTAGCCTCATCTCCCTCATTTACCTCTTCAACCAACCACACCAACTTCTTTATGTTCTTCAAACACTAGATTCATTCTTGCCCCAGGGCCTTTGCACATGCCTGAAATATTTTTTCTCCATACTCCATCTACCAGATGAACTTGGCACTTCCCTCACCTATCAACCGACCTTTCATCTAAGAGGCTTTCCCTACCCATATGCCCATTAGGTCATATCCGCCAGTTGCATGCTCCCACAAGCATCCTTGTAATTCCATGAATAGTGTTGAACTTATTGTTAAGGCCCGCCTCCTTCATTGGACTGTAGTTGTTCTGAAGGAAGAGACTCTGCCTTCTACTGTATCTCTAATGTTCTGCACAGATTAAGGACTCCTAATATTCATCTGATTTTATTAAAAGATGTCACCTATAAGGAATAAAAAGGAAATGGAAGATTGTCTACATGTAAATAGCAGTCTCTCTGCTCTTTGGCAGTGGAACAACACCTCAGTTGAGGGGCAGGAAAGCTTATTGATCCAATTCCAGAGAACCTTGCAAAGACTTTCTTCATAAAATGAGCAAAACAAAGGCACAAAAAATACATCCCTCATCCCCACAGGGATCAAATGTGAGATCATGGCACATCAGAGCAGCATGACTGTACTCGCAATTGACACTTAACCCCAACAAATCCCCCTTTCCTTTAAGAAGTTTTCTCTTCAAAGAAGCCCCTAAAATCCTCATCCAGATAGACTTCAAACAATCTACAGACATATCCAGGAAAAATAGCTGAACTCTAGTAGTGGGCACAGCTTAGCCTCAAGTAGTCACATGTCCTTATTAGAAATATTGAAATGTGTGCTAGCTCTGAATTGTAATTTATTGATTTCTAGAAAAATGCTCATTCTCTCAAGCAAACACTAGAGTAACTCTTTCACCCTTAGGAAATATTGTGGCTCTCCTTCTATGAAAGAAAAATGTGCCAGAGATTAAGTAACTCCAGGAAGATTCAGAGCTCTTCTTTGGAGTGGGCTCATTTTGGCTTGAATGTCTTATGCCAGGTGGGACAATAGCCTAAAATGTAGCCTGGGCATTGGGCATTATAATTTTTCTCAGTTCAGAATGAGACACCAAAATGATTCAAGACTTCCTGAAACGCTCCTTTAAATATTCTCTGTCAATTCTACCCAAAAGGAAATAGACGCATCTTAGGTGATACAATATATGAACAATTCATAGTGAGTTATAAAACTTGGAATTTATTGATGAAGATTTGGGTAAATATTTGACTTAAAATATCTCAACTACATTTAGAAGCATATGAGGGATGTTTCCTTTCACTGTTTCCTGGAATGTTCCTCCCAAAGCTAGAGTTTGTTTTAAAAAGACAGATGTTAAACACTATGGTGAATTATATCTACACTCATGTACAAACACCTTTCTCTTTTTACTTGACCTCATAAGTTTCTGAATTCTGGTATTTATTAGATTGTATTTGAAAAAAGACAGGCAAAATGATGCTTGAAAAAGAGATGATGGTGATGAGAGATCAATTAGGATGACCTATTGTAACTGGATCAGCGAGAGGCTAGGAACGGATTTGTTATTAATGGAAATGGGAACTTCCCTGGAAAATTTAAATAACTGATACTGTGCCATTGCCTAGGAAACCCACTTGGATGTAAACAGTCATTTCTTTTAAATTAGGTTTAAGGAAGGAATCCCAGATGGAAAAACTCAGAGTAAGAAGTTAATATCTAGGGAAGAGCTAGTGACTGTGTTTTGCAGGAGACAACTGAAAGGGCTTCTTGGCTGAAAGGAAAAATGTGCCAGAAATCCCAATCCTGGAAGCATTAAGGGCAAATGCAATCTGCCACAGCAGTGGAATGGCATTGTTACATAGTGGTTTTGAATTCATTTGTGTTCTTCTATTTTTTTCAGTTTCTTACTTGCTTTTCTCTTTCTAGTGTTTGGTTTTGGGCTTATCACTGAACTGATGAGTCACATTACTTTGTCATACTGTCAGACCTCTGTAAGGAAAATTGGAATCACCAAAAGCTAGAAAACAAGTGACTGAGACTATACTTCTCCTCTGTGACGTATTATAGTCAACTTCCTTGATCACATGAAAACTGATTTTGCAACTTGTGCCTTACCGTTGTTTCTCACTTTTGCTTTCCTCCTTGCCTCCTTTATATTTGCTTTTCCATGTTCCTTGGTTAGTAACTTTCTCCAGAGTTAAAATGAGGGGAAGACAACACTTAAAACTCAAGCCTGGCATGTTTTTTGTGGGACACTTTGATAAGTGTATAAAAATCAGAAATTGCCAGCAAAAGGGAGGTTTGTAAATTGTCTATGAATATAATTGATTCATACGGTAAATTCTTCCTTTCTTTTGATATGTGCTAGTTCAGTATCTGTGCTAGTGCAACTAACTGAATTATTTATTTGATTTTAATTGTTTAAAATACAAATTTAAATAGCCACATGAAGTGCATTTGGTATTATTGACTGTATTGAACAATACAGATGTACAACCTGCCACTCTAGTTATCATATTGTAATATTCTGTTATTTCCTTTTGTATTTTAAAGAAATGTGTGATAAATTAACAATGTGAAAACATTATAGATCAAAAGTTTAAACTTTTGTAAGGGCATGAAGGGGCTTCAAAAACTAGTTTAGAACTATTTATAAAGTAATATAGATAATAAATTTGTTAGATAAATACTTTTTATTATTCATTGATGTGAAGCAGGTCTAATGAAAACAACTTGGAAACACTCTTAGGGATATATATGTATTCATTTATTCAAACTGTATGCAAGACACAAGGCACTGCTGAAAATTTTGAAAAACTACTTGCCTTTAAGAAGCTCATTTTTACTCTCAAAGCTATCCCAAGAGTGTTTTATATAAATATTTCATATTTCATGCAGAGGGGCCAGCCCTACCAGAACATCAACTATTTCCATCTCCTTATCCCATATTGTCGACAGCCCCTTCCAACATGAAAAAGTTAGAATGGCCTTAGCCCAAACACCCTTAAAGAGTGGGAGAATGATCAAAGGTGATGTGGAGTTATACAGAGAAGGTTGGGTTTAACAAATGACTGTGAGGACTGAATCATTACACTGATATTTCTTGTAGTCTCCAGTACCTTAGAGCAGCTAGAAAGAAAAACCTAAAATTGTGGAATTGTAAATCATACCAAACTCTGACATCTGTTCTACAACTAATTGTGGCAGTGTACTTTGAAATTTATTGCTTTTATGTATATATATTACTTAAAGAGAAGGAGGAGTATAACAGAGAAGATAGGATTTAACAAATGAGCATGATTGCTGAATCATTATATTGATATTTCTGTTGGTCTCCAGTGTCTTGGAGAAGCTAGAAGAAAAAATGAAAAATCATGGAACTGTAACCCATACCAAACTTTAAAATCTGTTCTATAAATACTTGTTAAAATCTACTTGGAAATTATTGATGGGCTATTCTCAGCCCAGGGGGTGGAAGAAAAAGGCAAAAGTAGAAGGAGTGAAATTAGGAAGCCAGCAGTAACCCTGTAGGGTTACTACTCTTCCCCTCATTCAGTCTGCTCCCCCATATTGGCCTCCTTGCTGGTTTTGAACAAACTAGACATACTCTCACCTCTCTGCCTAATTCACCTTCTCAAAATGCCTTTCCCTGAGGGCCTTATTAAGTACTAAAACATGCTGCCCATCCTCCTACTCAGAATTTACAAACCCCCTTAGCCTGATTTTTCTTTTTTTCTGTAACATACAATGCTTTTTAACAAACCATATCATTTACAAACTTTTTAGGTCTGTCTGCTTTTCTCCAGAATATAAGTGCCATAAAAGCAGAGATCTCTTTTATCATTTGTTTCCATTGCTGACTCTCCAGTGCCTTGAAGAGTATTCGGCACATAAGAGACACTCCCTAAATATTTATTGAATGCTGAGTGAATTTTTCTAGACATCAATACATTATCAGAAATTGATGATCCTAGCAGTTCTAAGCTTTTTAATGTCACTGTTAGCTGATGGAGAAGTTGCATCAAAATTCATTGCACCAAAATTTCCTGAAGAGTGTTTGATGGAAAATTAATCTCACAGAATGGAAAGAGAAGGGTTACTTGCAGGAAATCTTTATGAAATGAAGTATACCATACCTCCCACTTAGAGGTTCAAAAAGTGTATCACTATATCATATTCTTTGAGATACCCTGCTGTAAAGAAGCCTGCTTGAGACAGACTATGCCAAATTTATTTTATTTACCTTTTTTTTTTTAAGGGAACAACTATTAGCATCCTATGTAATTATTGTTCTGAAGCTTACACTTTGAGAGAAACTCTAGGCCAGTTATTTAAAAGTAATAATACTGCAAGGGGGATTTAATCCAGGAATGCAATCAATTAAGTCAATACACTGTGATAGGTTGGATTTTGTTCCCCAGGGGAGGTAGGGGGGACAGAGATGTTGTTAATCTTAATGCATCCCTGTGGTGTGAACCCATTGCAAATGGAACATTTTGAAGATATTATTTGTAGCTAAGATGTGACCAACTGAGTGAGGTTGGGCCTTAACCCTGTGGTTGGAGAACATAAGATGAGACAGTCACATGGAGGAGCAGAAGTCGGAAGTCAGTGGAACCTGGAAGAGAAAGGAGAGGACATCACGATGTGATGGGAAACCCAAGAATCCCCAAGGTCAGCCAGCCAGCTAGTGTGCTCCAACTCCCAGGAGGAAGCCAGCCTTTCAGTCATTAGACAGTAAATTCCTGTTGTTTAGGCCAACCCATTTTGTAGTATTTGTCATAGCAGCTGGAAAACTAAGACAATCACCATATTATTATAACAAAAGAAAAAAACCACAGGTTCATCTCTATAGATGCAGAAAAAAGCATTTGACAAAACCCAACATTCTTTCATGATAAAACACTAAACAAACTAGGAATAGAAGGCAACCTGATAAAGCCTGCAGTTTGCATCATACTCAGTGATAAAAGATGGAAGCCTTTCCTCAAAAGATCAGGAGCAAGCAAGGATAACTGCTCTTGTTATTTTCATACAACACTGAGCTAAGTTCTAGCCAGAGAAATTAGACAAAAAGAAAAAAGAAAAAAAAGAAAGAACGGACAGGCCATTGTGGCTCAGCAGGCAGACTTCTCGTGTGCAGTGCTGGAGACCCGGGTTCAATTCCTGGTGCCTGCCCATGCAAAATAAATAAATAAATAAAAATTTTAAAAAGGAAAAAGGAAAAAAAGAAGGAAAATTTATCCGGATAGAAAAGGAAGAAGTAAAATCATATCTATTTACAGATTGCTATTTTTATATGGAAAATACTGAGGAATCTACCAAAAAAAACTAATAAACATGTTTGGCAAGTTTGCAGGACTCAAGATTAATATACAAAAATCAGTTATATTATAATAAACCATCAATGAACAAGCCAAAAGTGAAACTTAAAAAGCAATTCAGTTTACAGAAGCATGAAAAAGAATAAAATGCTCAGGAATAAATTTAACAAATGCATGCAAGGCTTTTACCCTGAAATGTATAAAACATCATTAAAAGACATTAACGAAGGCCTAAATAAACGGAAGGCCATCCTACACTTCCCAAGGAGAAAATTTAATACAAAGCCTCAGTGATCAAGGCAGTGCGGACCTGGCATAATGATAGACACAAAGATCAATGCAATAGAATTGAGAGTTCAGAAATAAACCCTTACATTTATGGTCAATTGATCTTCGACAAGACTGCCAAGACAGTTAAGTGAGGAAAGAATGGTATTTTCATCAAATGATTCTGGGACAACTGTATATCCACATACGAAAGAATGAATTTAGACTCCTATTTCATACCATATAAAAAATGTAACTCAAAATGGACGATTAACCTAAATGTGAGGGATAAAACCGTAAAACTGTTAAAACACAGGTATAAATCTTCACGGTCTTGGATAAGGCAATGTTTTTTAAGGTATGATGCCACAAATAACCAAAAAAATCTGTATATTAAAAAAATTAAAAATGTTCAGCCCTCAAAAGACACTAGCAAAAAAGTAAAAAGCCAAGACAGAGAATGGGTGAGAATATTTGCAAATATTTTCCTAAGATCATAACAGACATTGAAGATTGGTGTAAGGGAAAGGCAAGTGAAACTTTCTGCCTTTGCTGTAGGAGGAGTTTGGGGGTATTGTCTACTAGCCATATCTCATATCTCCTGGATCAGTGCTTTTCAATTTGTCGGAGGAAAATGATTGATGAACAGTGTGGATGAAAATGATGGATAATTTGTAAAAAGCAATTTTAGGGAAATGATCTCATATTTGATTGAATCTTACAACAATGAAAAAGTGCTATAAATTTTTTAAGCTGATTTTCAATTTCTGTACTTATCACACCGTAGACTAATAACAAACAATTCACATAACAGCACCAATCTGTGAACCATTATTCAGGAACAGAGCCCCAAACTACTTTTAAATGTGAGAAAAGCTCTGCTTGACCTGTGGAACTGGTATACTTTTACTCTAACAGGCGATGCAAATCCTGTAACTCTTAGTTTGAAGTCTTTCTTTCTTTTTATTGGAGCACCAGAAAGCTCAAACCCGCATTGCAGTTCAATTTTTATTTTTATTTTTTTGCAGTTCAATTTTAAAAGTTGTATTGATGTAGCTATGCTCTAACTTTCTCCACAGTCTGTTTTCAACTCTATTATATCTTTTTCTCATTCTGACTGCCATCTATTTAAATTTTTTTCTGTTTAATGATATTTATTCTTTTAAGATGCCTTATCTTCTGTTGGCTTAGATATTACATAAATAAATGTAACTATGTGCAAACTATGTGCAAAATTTGGTGACTGGGTACAGAGATGAACAATTTCAGAAATATATTGTAGGTTATTATGGTATGGAAAGTGCAACTTCAAGAAAGGTTAGCATAAATGGTAATGTTTTCCTTTGAGCATTTTATCCCATGGTTCTAGTCATAATTCCCATACACATAGGTGCCTAGGATAAAAACGCGTGTATTTATTCAAATGTACAATAAATGAATTTGAAGTATTTTAGAAACGTAAATATGAACTTGATGTGTACGTATCATGCTCACCTCCTGGGCTTTTCCCAGGACATAACTGGCCTTGCATCCCAGGTCCAGATAAAAGCACACCTCAAGACATGGGGCCATTGAAGTACATATAGTATTATACTCTGCGACACGCCGCAGGCTTCAAATCCTGGATGGAAACAGGGCAACCACCTTGAGAACCGTGCAAGCGAGCTTGAGGGTCCTTGGAGGCAAATCCTGGGAGCATGAGCTACTGTGAGCTGCTAGAGGGCTGGGGGAACACAAAGACCTGGGGGTACTGAGTAAGAAGGTGATTAACTCAACCTACACTGAGACTTGCAGAAACCTCCACTTCACTTCTCTTTATCCTTACTTTCTCCCCTTTTCCCTGCTGCTCCTTCATCTATTCCTCCCCTTCTGAGGTAGAAATAATTTGTTACTTCCGCTTTCAAAATGTACTCAAATATCATCCACTCAATTCTCAAGGAAGGGATTGTTCTCTTCAGATAAATGAAGCATGAGCCAAAATGCCCAATGATCACTGACTAATGGCCTCCCTGGTTGCTAGGTCCTCTGATAATATGAAGTTCTCAAATTCTCCTCCTTAATGCCTTGCATGATGGCTTAGTCTGATAACATAACACAAAACTCAAACTTGCATATTAATAATTTTTTGTGGGGCTGCCAATTTTTTAGCAGAAATGATACATGAGAATAATAACCATTTTCCACTCCTTCTTCCTGACCAAGAAGTGAGTCCCTTCTACTTTGACTCCAGCTATTATATCGGTATCTTTGGCCCTATATCCCACAACCATCCAGGATCTCCTACTCATTCTCTTTATAGCACCTCCACCCTCTCCCCGTCCTACAATATTTACAGACTTAAGTGGGCAAAAATGTGTAGAGTTGTTTCTATAACTAAACTGAACTTAAATATGGACCTCTCTTCAGCCTAATAGCAGAAAAACCTGATCTAGTCTAAGGAAATTCAGTCATTTGATAGGTTTCAAATTCTTCTGATTAAATAGTCAAGGAATTCCCTCCCTGCTCCTTTTTCTTTTCTGCAGACTGTGATCTTAGTTAGGGAGCAGCACCATCATGCAATAGACAGGCAAAGGCATCTAGTCTACATGGCAGGCATCTATCTCTGTCTCCTACATGGAGTCTTCCTCACTGCTCAGTCTGACCACTGGGACTTATTTAAAGCTTTAGATTTTGAATTTGTTTCCAAGATTCTTTGTGTTGCATCATTGCCTCAGTTGCAGAGAATGAATGACTCAGCTCCTCTTAGCGCCTCCACCAGGTTTCCACTTTCTATCTCTGTGTCTTTAATATTTGTTAAATTTATTTATTGCCATCCTTCTTTTACAAAGACACTAAAAAGCATTATTATTACAGAAGCAATATATGTGAATTGTAGAAAGTTATAAAGCATAAATAAGCAAATGCAAGGAAATTAAAATTACATACATTTACTGCTCAGTAATTACTACTGTTAATTGCTTACTTTTTATCCTGCAAGATCTCTTTCTGTGCAAATATAAGGGGCAATTATTTTTACCAAAATTAGGTCATCGTATATATTCTGTTTTGTAACATTTTTTTTGGTTAATAATAAACCCCTATGCGAGTAAATGAACTTTCATCTTACCTAATATCCACTCCTTACTCAAATTTCCCCAATTTTTCCAGAAATGTTCTTTATCATTGGCTTGTTCAAACCAGGATCCAGTTCCAGAACCACATATTGCATCTTGTTATGTCTCTTAAGTACCTTTTAATCTTGCAAAAACCTATTTTTCTCCCCATGACAGAGACCGTGAAGAACCAGACCCCGCACAATGTCTCATTTTATGGACTTATTTAATTGTTCTGTCATTATGTTATCAGCTGAGTCTAGCCCCTGCATTTCTATAAACTAGAGATCAGCTTTAAAGTCTTAGTGTTAAATATTTTTTATTAAAATATATGTGATTGGCGTGCATAGGTGGTTCTTTGGTAGAATGTTCACCTACCATGCGGGAGATGCAAGTTCAATTCTCAGACCATGCTCCTCCCCCCCAAAAAAGCAATAAGAAATAAAATAAAATATATGTGATGACGTCTACTCAATTTTACACCAAAAGAGGAGACTCAAAATATGGTTGCTCTAGCATTAGTGATGCTAAAAATTTATCGCTGGTTCTGGACAGCGAGTGCATGACCCTTCTATGTTATATTATCATTTCCCCTTAAGACCAGAGTGGTATTATTTTGGCTCTATGCAAATTTTCAGTTATCCCATCAACAATGTACCAACTGATTTTAATACCAAGCAATTTTCCTGACACTGACACTTTCAATAGGGGTTGCAAAATGATGGTTTTCTAATTCAATCATTCTTTCTATACCATAGATTCACATCCTTTCATGAAGAAGAGTTTTCATCACCAACTGGTGCTATTTGGCTACCCTGAAATATCATTTCTACTATGAAAGTGGGATAAACACTGAATTTTCCCCTTTAGTTACCAACTTTCAAAATAAGGAGTGGATGAATACCCACTTCAAATAGTATATACCCTTTCTTTTCCTTTGTGCATTGCCTTCTGATGTATCATAATTCCAGTCTTCCCTCTTCTCCTTCTACCCACATCTTCTACCTACATCTTCTAAATAAAAAGCCAAGTTTTACTACATGTCACATTATCCCACTTGCATATTATGCTCTTGCTCTTCTGTCCACCAATAACATTCGCAACCTCCCCTTCTTTTTACCTACCAAGATCCAACCTCTTCTTGAAGACTGACTTGAGGCGGCTTCCTTCATGAACGCCTACACTAACTCCCTACTCATCTCTCCCTCACTCCATCCAGAAGTGACCTTTCTCTCCTTTAAATCTGTGAATGCACTGGATTTACCTTGTGTATAATTATTTGAATATTTGTTCTAATGCCTTCATATGCCTCTAAACTAAGAGTAGACATGGGAATTAACAGTTATTGAGTGTCTTGTACCTGCTAAGGGTTTTGTATATGTTACCTGATCTAATTCTCACAATAATTAGTCTGTCTGGGAGGAAGCATCATTTCAATTTTACCAATGAGGAAGTTGAGGTTTTTAAACTTAGACGGCAAAAAATGATGGCACTGAAATTCAAACCCAGATCAGATTTGGAATCCATGCTTTTCCCACCACCACACACGTCTCTCTTAGTTTTGTTGTTCTCTGCGTTCTCCCTGATACCTAACCTAGGACTACGCAGCTAATAAGCATTTAGTAAGTAACCACTGATTGAATGAATAATGCTTCTGGTGATAATGGCTATCCTATGAGGGGGAGATGATACACAAAGAAGGATAATTTGTTTTTCATTAGAACCCGCCAGTTATCGTGAAACCACAAAAATAGATTAAAAGCTGTAATTATCCATGTGCTGAATGAAGATCAAAGATGGAGTCTCGATACTGTATTTAGAATCCCTCCCCCTTCAGAATGGATTATAAGAATAGGAGAACTGAGAAACTGTCCATTAGAAATGTAATCTATTAACAAATTTAAGATTAAAACCTAAGTGAGAGTAGCCAGGAGACCTTCACCTTATATATTCGCTTTTTCTCCCAACCTGCTATTTTCAATGGAATTGGGATAAGTGTTAGCTGTATGGAAAAGGGAACTTCACATATACACAAAAACACACAGACTCTCCATGGAGTCCTTGAAGGCACTGAAACTTTTCAACCTCCTTAATAAGTTTTAGTCTTGGAACAGATTCACAAAACAAAACAATCCTGAATAGTTTAATGTTGTTGGTGACTAATAATGTATAACTTCTCAAACCTGCCTCTTCTGACACAGTGAAATGTTTCCACATTCAAACTCGTAGGTAACTTGGGTGGAGCACTAAATGGCTTTTGAAAATGTTTAGACTTGACAGTTACTGCATGTTGTCCTAGTGGATGAGTCCACAAGAACCCTGCATGTTTTCTAGCTGCTTAGGGAACACATACCAACCTATCAGCCTGCCAAGCAACCCTCCAGCATGGGTGCCCTGCAGATCAGGCTGTCAGGGTGACAGTCATTTGACAAGATGGGGAAGGATGTCCAGAGGTGATTGTGGGTGAGCGCTACATCAAGCTTCTCCTTACTTGCCTTTTACAGACTTGAGAGTTAACCACAAGCAGTTGCATGCTTTGATAAAACGGGACCCCAGAAGTGGAAATAAATGCCATATCTGGCATATATTTTAGGCTTATTTCTTTGGACAATAAATGTACACACTTGTCTTTTATGGGGTAGTAATGTATACCGGGTATTTTTAAAGGACTTATATTTTATCTAATGTTATGATATAAATTATACCATTTGTAGGTAAAACAGGCAGTATCTGAATATTGGGTTTTTTTTCATTGTTGCTGACCTATAAACTAGAACAAATTTGCTTCATCTTTTAAAGCTTTTTTCCCACTTATAATATCAGCAATGACAAAAGTAATCTTCCTATTTCCTATGTTAACAGGAAAACTGTTGCACAGATAATGTAAAACCTCACTTGGTTTATGGATAAATTGTTTGAGGCCTCACTCTAGGAAGAGTACAGAGCCTTGTAGGGTACATTCTTAAGAACTAAACTTAAAAGGCTCATTAATCTTCCTGCCCTCCTTTCTCCTTTGGTCTAATTTTCTTTTCTAACTCTTTTAAATTGTTATATTGTATATATATTTTGTATGCTGTATGGCAGGGTCACATTTCATTCTTTTTCCATGTGAGAATCCCCATATTGCAGCACTATTTGTTAAACTTTTGTTTGTTTGTTTTTTCTTTCTTTTTTTTTTTGTTTGTTTGGGACTCAAACCCGGTCTCCCACACGGAAGGGGAGAATTCTACCACTGAACTACCCTTATACCCCCTATATTGCATACATTTTTCTAAACTACTAACCAATAAAGTGAGGACATAAATAATACATTTGGAATAAGGTGAGCATATAAATAATCAAATTTTCATGAATTAATATAAGCATTAGTTGGGTTATTTCCTGCACACATATGGGGCAATTGTGGGGATGATGGGACAAGGAAACAGTAAAAAATCTTAGTGCATTGGTTAGGAACACCATAGCATAAAAATGCATAAATTGCCTACAAATAAATAAGTGTCTCCTTAAAATTTGGGAGAAATGTTTAAATGAAAGAATCTTGAGAATAATAATTAAATGTATTAATTCACTCACATCTTACATACTATGTACCAACTACTGTGCTGACCACTTTACATGTGTTGACTAAGTTAATCCTTTCACAGTTTACTGGTGTGTGTTCTATTGTTACCGACATCATGTTACAAATCAGGAAACTGAGGATCAGAGTGGATAAGTAAACTGCCTGAAGCCACACAGATGGAAAGTGGCAGCCAGGATCTGAGGCCAGGCAGGCTGGCAAGGGGTCTATTATGCTCCTATGCTTTGTGGCATAACCTCTCAAAGCAGAGAAGCCAGTGTAGATAACTGTGATTCTCAAGAATCATCTTGGAGAAGGGATGAGAGGATTCACAAATAGTCTGATGTCAGGGCCCCCTCGTACATCATCATTTATATTTTTAAAAAACCCCAGGTAGGGCAGGCAATGGTGGGTCAGTGGCGGAGTTCTTGCCTGCCATGCCAGAGACCCAGGTTCAATTGTCGGTGCCTGCCCATGCCACAAAAAAAAAAAAAAAAAAAAAAGGCCCCAGGTGATTCTGTTCTTGCAGCCTAGATTAACAACCACTGAAACTGACGGCTATTTCAGTTCATAAACTAAAGAGCCATGAGGCCTTTTGGAGGGATAGTCGGTATTTTGAGTAGACTCTGAAAAATCATTAGCTTATAGAAATGATTAAAATGAGGGCACTGTTTTAGTTATGAAACAGTTTTGAAAATAATAAAACATGATACAAAGAAATCGGACCAAATGCAGGTGCTGAGCTGCCATTCTCCTGTGAACAAGACACCAGAGTCACAGAGAAGGGGGTTGCCTGTATGGAAGAGCACGCATAAGCACCAGCCCAGGGGTGAACGGAGACACAGACCCGTGCCTCTTTCACAGCTTCTGCAGGCTATACTTCCCGTTAGTAGAAATGGAAAGAAATACCATTCCAGCAGCCACCCACTAAGCTAAAAGTATAGCTGTATCCTCTTTTTTACTACATGAAAAACAATGTTCTTTATAACCTAATTTTTATGGTTAAAACTATGTGAAATTGTTTTGACCAGTTTAATTTGTGATAGGAGATCACGGAGATTGAGGCTATGATCTTAATTTATGCTGTGCTCACAAATAAGATTTCATTTAGAGAAGAGAGGAAGAGCATAAGGAGCGAGAAAGAGAAAGCGAGAGAGGCTGGAAAAAGTATTCCTAGGTAATAAATTAAAACTAGTATGTATATTTCTCTTTTGAGTTGTCAAATCAGAATGAAGACATAATAATACATTGCCTTTTAATTTCAACACCCTAACCCTCTCAATTCTTTCGGTTCCTGGCATTTTCCAAAGCCACAAAGGACTTAAGAAATTACAGGGGCCACATGGGTGAATGATTCACTGTGGCTTTTGTTCGGATCTACACTGCTTCATGGAAATGTGGTTAATGTCAAATTCCTGTAGGAGGGAAAAAAAAGGTTGTCCTTTGCAGAATAATGGATTAGATACCTTAAATCATTTGTGGTGTGATGGAGGCATACAGAATTAAATTAAAATGATACGTCCTCGGGCGGGCCGCGGTGGCTCAGCGGGCAAAGTGCTTGCCTGCTATGCCGGAGGACCTCGGTTCGATTCCCGGCCCCAGCCCATGTAACAAAAACAAAGAAACAAAATACAATAAAACAAGAAAATGTTTAAAGATGTTTCCCTTTCTTCCTTCCTTCCTTCCTTCTATCCTTCCTTCCTTCTCTCTGTCTTTCCTTTAAAAAAAAAAAAAAAAAAAAAATGATACGTCCTCAAAGGTTACCCATGCTGATTCCTGCCTTAGCATCAAACTGATTTGATAAGGAGGTGACTCAATAAACTGGTAGTTCTTTGTAGTTCAATGATGGGTTCATAACTTCAGAGTTACACTGGTATCTGTGGACAGGAAGCCACTCATCTAATTTTATCATGCTACTATATGATAAGAAGTCCTTCACCCTTATCTGGCATATTTTGCTTGTTTCTCTTTGGCTTTTGCAGCTTTATGGAAAAAATTTGGAGCTATAAAATAGTTCCTTGAGAATTCAGATAACAAACCCCATACAAATTTGAATAAGGAAAATTGACAATGCTCTCTAGACTCCCCAGTGAGCTTTCATTGGTGAGATATTATACTAAATTGCTTGGTATTAAGGAAAAATCCACCAAACAGTAAAGTAATAATAATTTTAAAAATCTGGCCCGTAGATGGAGGTGACCGAAAGAAGCACTGACTGTGAAGTAGATTGGTGAACGATGTTGTAAACATGTGATCGAACATTGTGCTGCTACAAAAAGGAATGAAGTTGTGAGGCATGCAGCGATGTGAATGAACATGCGGGACATGTGGTGAGGCAAAATACACCAGAAACAAAAGAACAATTATTGTATGGTCTCATTTAGAAAATACACATAAGAAAACTGGGTCCTAGACTGTAAGTTCTTATAGCAGTCCCACTGAGTCTGGAGTGGTAACTCTTACTTCCGGGTTCTCAGGGGCTGTTTTAAATGTGTATAACCTGGTATTAAGAGACAAGAACGAAGCCGACCAGGTCAGGATTAAGGTAATTCAGAACACAGGGGTAAGGAAGACATTGCCAGTATTTTAGAACTTCACCCACTCTTTGAAACCAAAGGAAGAAAGTTTTATGTCCAGAATGTAAATTTTCTGTAGCACATAATCTAACTCAACCTATCTGGATAGATAATTTAAACAATTCAAGCACAGGGAGCCCAGAATAAGAATAAGAGCCATTAATCCTGTACAGCTTAATATTATGCCTGGATACATCCCAGAGTACATCAAGCAGATAATCAAAAAGTAGTGGCAACCCCTAAAGAGTGAGATAGAATGATCAAAGGTGATGGTGCAGTTACAGAGAAGGTAGGGTTTAACAAATGAATATGATGGCTGAATCATTAAATTGATATTTCCTTTAGTCTCCAGTATCTTAGAGCAGCCAGGAGTAAACACCTAAAATTGTGGAATTGTAACCCATACCAAACTCTGAAATCTGTTCTACAACCAATTGTTGTGCAGTGCTTTGAAATTTATTGCTTTTTTGTATAAATGTTTATTATCACAAAAAAGAAAAAAAAATCAATTGTGATGATAAAAAAATATTTATTCCTTCTAGCCTCCTATATTCTGAAGCAGCTAGAAGGAAAAATCTTGGAGGATGGTATAGTAGCCCATGACAAACTCTGGGGTCTCTCCTGTAACTATTGTTAAAGAGTGCTCTGAAAATTATTGCTTTTTTCTTTCTTTGCATGCATATATGCTATGTTATACAATAAAAAAGTTAAAAAAAAAAAAAAAGTAGTGGCAAAGTTCCTTGAGGGATGGGAGAAATAATATGGAACTATTAAACCTTACCCCTGGGGAAACCCTGGATACTGTGTCAAACATTAGAGACACCCAAGTCAATAGGCCAAGCCCTTGATCTTGAAATTTCTTCCTCTGAGGCTTGTGTATATAGTGGAGAAGCCTAACCTACCTATAATTATGCCTAAAAGTCACCTCCAGAGAACCTCTTTTGTTGCTCAGGTGTGGCCTCTGTCTCTGTCTCTCTCTCTCTCTCTCTCTCTCTCAGGCCAACACTGCAAGTGAAACCATTGCCCTCCCCACCACATGGGACATGACATCCAGGGATGAAAGTCTCCCTGGCAGTGTGGGAGGAGACTCCCAGGGATGAATCAGGCCCTGGCACTGTGGGATCAACAATTCCATCCTGACCAAAAGGGGAAAAAGAAGTGTAACTAATAAGGTGTCAGTGGCTGAAAGAGTTCAAATAGAGTTGAGAGGCTTCTCTGGAGACCACTATTATGCAAGCTTTAGACATTGATACTATCATAACTTGCCAAACCCCAGCTGAAACAATTCCTGCCAATCCTAAAAAATATCCAGGACATTATGTAAGATTCTACAAATGTACCATGCACTAGGGTAACTTTCCAGAAACCTACACCCTCCAGATGGGTCCCTCGGCCAGGTAAATCCTGAAACACAGAGGGGCCAGCCTCTCTAGAACATCAACTAGTTTCATCCCCCATCCCATATTATCAACAGCCCCTTCCAACATGAAAAAGTTAGAATGGCCTTAGCCCAAATACCCTTCAAGAGTGAGAGAAAGATCAATGGTGATGGTGGAGTTATACAGAGAAGGTAGGCTTAACAAACGAGTATGACTGCTGACTCATTATATTGATATTTATTCTAGTTTCTAGTACCTTAGAGCAGCTAGAAATAAAAACCTAAAATTGTGGAATTGTAACCCATACCAAACTCTGAAATCTGTTCTACAACTAAATTGTTGCAATGTACTGTGATATTTATTGCTTTTCACAAAAAGGAAAGAAAGAAGAGAAGGAAGAGTGCAATAGAGAAGACAGAATTTGACAAATGAGTGTGATTGCTGCATCAATATGTTCATGTTTCTGTGGTCTCCAGTGTCTTGGAACAGGTAGAAGGAAAAATGAAAAATCGTGGAACTGTAACCCATACCAAACTTTAGATTCTGTGGTATAACTACGTGTTAAAATGTACTTGGAAATTTAACATAAATTATTTTAAAAAATGATTCATGCTTATAAAAAAAATCTGGAAGAATTATGATAATTAGGGTGGGGACTAGGTTAACATTTTCTCTAATATGACGTGGTTCAAGTAAGCAGGGCAAATAAATAATCTAGGTAAGATTACAGGGCAAATAGTATTTAAAATAAATGTTTCCTGGTATTCTTAAAGCCTCTGCTGACTTACAGGAGAGAGTCATTACATGGGAAAAGCCAGGAGGGCTCGGCTTTCTCTCTTGAGCTGCACTCTGTGGTGTCTGAATTTGCCAACAGGCCTGGTCTCGTCCATGGGGCTGGCAGGACAATTGTGCATGGAGTCAGCTTTGCAGCGCCAACTCTACTGATGGAAGGGCTCTGGCATGTCGATTTTGAGGAGCCATTACAGTACACTGCCACTTCAACATTGAGTCCCAGCTGCCTATCCTAATCCAGCTAGCCAGCCATTAATACACTGATTCATTGATCCCCTTTTCAGTGTTTGTAACTACTTTCTACCAAGTCCTTACTAAATTTTCAGATATAGAATGAGGAGATTAGTCAATGCTAAAATCCCTGATAATTACTTTCTTCCCAACTTTCCGAGGTAATATATTTTTAAAAGCCAAATTCAATTGGTGATAAATAAAAGTAGCCAGA
The DNA here is from genome assembly GCF_023851605.1 of Tamandua tetradactyla. Lineage (NCBI taxonomy): Eukaryota > Metazoa > Chordata > Mammalia > Pilosa > Myrmecophagidae > Tamandua > Tamandua tetradactyla. Next base: position 1,172,673 of record NC_135350.1, read on the forward strand.
TGTGCATTTCTTTAAAACCCCATAATTATATCCAACTATTCTCCAGATGTTTGTACAATTAGTGAAGATTTATATATAGGTATTAAAAATACAAAATAAATTATCATATATATTATTTCTCTGTGTTCACATAAAATACTAGATCCAGTATCTGTTTCCACTAAAATAATTATTATCTTCTTATCCCATTCAGATACAATTTTCTTCTGGAAAATCTAAAAGGAAAAAAAAAACAATTACGAAATGTTATATGGACTCAACAAGTATTCCATGAAATAAATACCCCACAGCCTGTCATTTTCAGAAGGCCAGTGGCTATGGGTCACAGACTCAGATATCTAGATTGCAAACTATTTCAATGACATATTTTTGCCTAAGAGAAAAAGATGCAAAAGAGAAGAGAGTCAATATCTTTTGAACATCTAGAAGTGTTAAATATTATGTCTGAAACATCCAGATAGCTATGTAATTTAACCCTCGCAATAGCCTTGTGATGTAGCTATTTTTGTACCCATTATATAGAGAAGTCAATTGAAGTTCAGAGAGATTGAATCACTTGTTCCTGAACATACAGTAAGAGCCAGAATTTGAACCCCTACCTGCTGAGCCCAGGTGTTGGTCTTTCCCAAACCATTCCTAGATGCTGCCATGAGCCTCACCAGGTGGTGGCTGTGGGAAATCTGTGAAGCTGTGCATGGCACACTGTGACGACAGGGTGGTTTTTCACTTCTGACTGGATAAGCTCCTTTATACTACCATCACCTGTGCTCATTTTCAAAGTTCATCTACTCAGTCATAAGTCCCACATCCTCAGAAACAAGTGTCCTGTCGTCATTAGGTGATGACGTTTCCTTAAATGTAAGATGGAATGTGGTTACACATCTGGCTCAGGCTGAACTGTCTTTGTTTAGTAGTCGATAGTGAATTTGTCTTAAGGTCAAATGGGATTCTTACCATATTCTACTGAAACATAAAAGGCAAATAGAAAAGGGACAAAAAGCAAAGTCATGTCAGAATTCCAAAAAGAATGAAGAAAGAATTTGATGTAAAAAAGGCAAAACCTGGGGGGCAAAAAGCAATAATAGAGACTTCCGGAGAAGATGGCGGCTTAGTAAGACACGCGGGTCTTAGTTCCTCCTCCAGAAAAGCAACTAAAGAAACAGAAACAATACAAAACAGCTCCCGGAGTCACGACAGAGACCAAAAAGACAGCGTACCCCATTCTGGAACAGCTGAACAGGCAGGGAGAATCTGCTGCGGTGAGCTACGCGAGGGGCGCGCGTTTTCCCAGCTGGGTCGGCTGGCGACTGGGGTCCCCTCCACGCACGTGGCTCCCCGGTCTGACTGGGAACGTTGGATAGCGGGGCCCTCCCGTCACGCTTGGCGTTTCGGGCCAGCTGGGCAATTAGGACCGGCACTCTCCCAAGCCGCGGCGGCCAGCGACCCCCGCCTCCACGCGCGGTTTCCCAGGCCGACTGCCGTGCAGACAGACGAGCGCCACCTACTGGGCAGGAAAAGAAAAACAGAGCCCAGAGATTTCACAGAAAAAGCTTTCAACCAGCTGGGTCCCACACCCAGGGAAATCTGATCAAATGCCCAGACACCAGCAGAAAATAATGGATGATGCTCGGAAAATTGAAGATATGGCCCAGTCAAAGGAACAAACCAATAGTTCAAATGAGATACAGGAGCTGAGACAACTAATGCTGAATATACGAACAGAAATGGAAAAATTCTTCAAAAACCAAATCAATAAATTGAGGGAGGACATGAAGAAGACATGGGCTGAACAAAAAGAAGAAATAGAAAATCTGAAAAAACAAATCACAGAACTTATGGGAGTGAAGGACAAAGAAGAAAAAATGGAAAAAACAATGGATACCTACAATGGTAGATCTAAAGAGACAGAAGCTACAATTAGTGAACTGGAGGATGGAACATCTGAATTCCAAAAAGAAACAGAAACTATAGGGAAAAGAATGGAAAAACTTGAGCAGGGGATCAGGGAACTGAATGACAATATGAAGCGCACAAATATACGTGTGGTGGGTGTCCCAGAAGGAGAAGAGAAGGGAAAAGGAGGAGAAAAACTAATGGAAGAAATTATCACTGAAAATTTCCCAACTCTTATGAAAGACCTAAATTTATAGATCCAAGAAGTGCAGCGCACCCCAAAGAGAATAGACCCAAATAGGCGTTCTCCAAGACACTTACTAGTTAGAATGTCAGAGGTCAAAGAGAAAGAGAGGATCTTGAAAGCACCAAGAGAAAAACAATCTGTCACATACAAGGGAAACCCAATAAGACTATGTGTAGATTTCTCAGCAGAAACCATGGAAGCTAGAAGACAGTGGGATGATATATTTAAATTACTAAAAGAGAAAAACTGCCAACCAAGACTCCTATATCCAGCAAAATTGTCCTTCAAAAATGAAGGAGAAATTAAAATATTTATAGACAAAAAGTCACTGAGAGAATTTGTGACCAAGAGACCAGCTCTGCAAGAAATATTAAAGGGAACACTAGAGTCAGATACGAAAAAACAGAAGAGAGAGGTATGGAGTAAAGTGTAGAAAGAAGGAAAATCAGATATGATATATATAATACAAAAGGCAAAATGGTAGAGGAAAATATTATCCAAACAGTAATAATACTAAAAGTTAATGGTCTGAATTTCCCAATCAAAAGACATAGAATGGCAGAATGGATTACGACCCAGCAATACCACTGCTAGGTATCTACTCAAGGGACTTAAGGGCAAAGACACAGACGGACATTTGCACACCAGTGTTTATAGCAGCATTATCTACAATTGCAAAGAGATGGAAACAGCCAAAATGTTCATCAACAGACGAGTGGCTAAACAAACTGTGGCGTATACCTACGATGGAATATTATGCAGCTTTAAGACAGACTAAACTTATGAAGCATGTAATAACATGGATGGACCTAGAGAACATTATGCTGAGTGAGTCTAGCCCAAAACTAAAGGACAAATACTGTAAGGTCCCACTGATGTGAACCGACATTCGAGAATCAGCTTGGAATATATCATTGGTAACAGAGACCAGCAGGAGTTAGAAACAGGGTAAGATAATGGGTAATTGTAGCTGAAGGGATACAGACTGTGCAACAGGACTAGATACAAAAACTCAAAAATGGACAGCATAATAATACCTAAGTGTAATGTAACTATTTTGGAACACTGAATGAAGCTGCACCTGAAATATGGTTTTTTGTTTGTGTGTTTGTATCTTTTGTTTTTGTTTTCTTTTTCCTTTTTATATATATATATATATTATTAGTATTATTATTTTAATTCTCTTCTCTATATTAACATTCTATATTTTTTTCTGCTGTTTTGCTAGTTCTTTTCCTAAATCGATGCAAATGTACTAAGAAATGATGATCATACATCTATGTGATGATACTAAGAATTACTGAGTGCATTTGTAGAATGGAATGATTTCTAAATGTTGTGTTAATTTCTTTTCTTTTTTTGATTAATAAAAAAATTAAAAAAAAAAGCAATAATATAAATGCATTTTATAAGTGGCATAAAAATTTGAAAACTAAATGTTGGTTATGCAAGGCAAATGAATGGGATCAAGAAAATTATTTCTCCTTTGCTTTATATATATAAAGAAAAAACAGTAACAGATGACTTGAAAGCACAGAGACTTTAAATAATTTTATTCTTTCATGTTTTTTTAAAATTCTTATTGAAAAGGTAGCAGGCATATTAAAAATATATGCATTGCACTTACATATATGTAAGTATACTCTCAAATTGCACATCATTAAGTAACTGTTACACTAAAGTGGACTCGTTGCCTGATGCACACAGGAGTCAATGCCGAGATACCAAGATTTTGAGAAAATAAAGAGTTTATTACCAAGTCAGCCAGCAAGGACACCAGGAAAAAGGTCTCAGATCAGTCCCTCCGAACAAAATGGAGCTTGGGATTTTATACTATCTGGCTAAGCATGGGGCGAGATGACCTGAAACCCAGCTGGGGTAGGCAGACTGAAGGGAGCAGTTCAGTGGAGCCTGCTGTGTTGCAAAACCCCCTCACAACAGGTGCTGCAGCTAAAAAGAAACAGTAACTTTCCTTGCAGTGAAGCAAGCTTCTTCTGAATAAACTTGAGGAGGTGGGAGCTCAAGCCAAACAAACCGAACCTTTTTCAAACCGGTAGGGGAGGGGCTACCTCAGTGGAAAAGGGGGTTCGTTAAGTGGCTGTTTCACTAGTACCCACATCAAGGAATAGGACCTTTCCAGCACCCTAGAAGTTTTCCCTCATGTTCCTGCCAGTTGCTGCCCCTCTAAAGTACCTACCCTGAGATACTACAGAGCAGTTGTGTCTCTTTTTGAACTTAATGTAAATGAAATCATATGATGCATGTGCATTTCTGTCTGACTTTTTCTGCTGGACATTACATGTATGAGAGTCACCAGACTGTTCCTTCATGCATATTGTTGAATAGTATTCCACTGACAAGAAAAACAGGATTTATCCATTCTGCAGTTTACAGACCTTTTGATTGTTTCCAGTTTTTCGCTATTATGATTGCTTAAGAAAAGTATTCTTGTACATGAATGTCTCTTGTTCACATATCTGTTACATATATGCCAAAGAATGAAATTGCTGAGTCATTAACTGGGCATTTTTCCATTTTAATAGATGCTGTCAAAGTTTTTCCAAAGTTGTTGTAATGCTTTGCACTCCCATCAGTGGTGTGCGAAAGTTCTGGTTGTACCACATCATTGTCTAAATTTAGTATTGTCAAGCTTTTTAATTTTAGCTTTTCTGGAGTTATGTGATGGTATCTTATTGTGGCTTTAATTTGCATTTTCCTGATAAGGAATGAGGTTGAGAACATTTTCATATGTTTACTGGCAATGCAGATAGGCTTTTTTTATGAAGTCCCTGTTTTAGTTTCCCAGCTGCTGAACAAATACCATACTATGGGTTGACGTAACAGGAATTTATTGGCTCATGTCAGAGGCTAAACGGCATACTTCCTTCCGTGGTCTGTGTCTCTGGCTGGTTGGCCATCTTTAGAGTTCCCGGCTTTTCTGCGACACGACAGTGCACACGGCAGCACCTTCTCCTTTGCATCCAGTTTCCGTTGACCTCCAGCTCCGGCAGCAAACTGTGGCCTCTCTTCCTAATTTCCTTTGCTCCTAAGGCCTTAGGCCATATGGATTGAGACCCAAGCTCACCCAGTCTGGGTGCACCTTACCTAATAACATCTTCAGAGGTCCCATTAACAAGTGGGTTCACGCCCCTAGGACCAGGGATGGGGATCTTTTGTAGGGAAAATGGTCCAATCCCCAACAGTGCCCAGAATAATCTTCCTCAATGTTTTTCTATTGTGTTTTCTTTCTTGCTGTAACTGATATGTTGGAAATGTTTGTTTGTTTCTTGCTTTCTTTGTATTCTGGCTATAAGTACTATGTATTGCAAATATCTTCTCCCATTTTGTGATTGCTTTTTGCTTTCTTATATTTTTACCATCAGGAGTTAAGATGGTACAATGTATCAATAATTTCTTTTATGGTTGGTTTTTCTGCATCTTGCTCAAGAAGACTTTCCTCTACATGAAGTCCATAAAGACATTTTCCTGGGTTATCTCTGCAAACTTTATTGTTTTACCTTTCACAACTACATCTTAAAACCACTTCAAAATGATTGCAAAGAGCAGAATGATTTTGGGGTAAAATGAAATTCCTTTGTCTTTTTTTAAAAATATCAATTATCTGAGCAAGAGATAGAAAGGACACCACACTAAAATGAGGAAGACAACTGAACTTTAAAGCAAGTTTAAAAATTAATGTATATATATATATATATATGGATAAATTGGGCTTGAAGATGGGACCCTTATTTGCATAGCATATTGGCAGCTGTCCCTACACTGTCAGCTTCTTTTTTCTGACAGGATGAGAAAGAGAAATAGAGTAACTATTTTTGGACAAAAGGGAACAGGAAAGTCCTAGTTATTTATCATGGTGAGGGAGTAGCAGTAGGAGTTCAGGGACTGCAGCAAGGATTTTGGAGTCAAAAAGTACTTGGTCATATCTCAGCTCTGCCACTTACCAGCTATCACTGCTGTAGTAATTTAACCCAATATGCTTATGATTTCTCATCTATAAAATGAAAATGATGCCAAGCTTATTTGTGTTAAGCAAGGCAGCAACTAGATATTATTTCTGTTTTTTTCATCTTCTGACTCCAGCACTCGAATAGCAGGGGCTTAGGAAATACTGAGTTCTGATCTGAATTACACTATCATTATTTATTATCAGACCTCTAATTAGGATAAGTTTAGAAACATCTCTGAAGGAAAAGAGGTCATGAGGTACCTGGGAAAGCAGGAAAATCAATGACTGTCTCACAATTTTGTCAAAGCAAAATTAGATAAGACAGCTTCATGTTAATATCCCAAAAGAAAATGGAACATCATCACATCATCATTTTGTAATATCCTTGAAGGACCAAAAAATTAATTAGCCTGTCTTTACAAGTCCAAATAGTGCTAGATAGACCAATTTAATTTCCTTTCCTGGTCTATGGCAAAGCAGCAGTGATAAGAGGAAGACTTTGCATATAATCTCTAAACATTGGTAACGACTTTAATTTCATCCCACCTAACATTCCTGGGTAATTACTTGCTTCTCCAAGTGTGGGTGGTCTTTGCCTAGGAACAGCAGCCTCAGCATCACCTGAGAGCTGGTTAGAACCAGAGAGTTACAGTATTTAGTGGTCTGATAACCCATATTTTTCAAATGAAGTTAAGAGTGGGAGCACGAAGAGAAAAAAGGAGTCAAACTGAAGGAATGACAACCCTTGTATATTAGGTTCAATTTATTTGTTAGCAGGGTCATTTTGACTGCACATCCCAGTACAGAGCATGTTCTCAGCCTGGATTATTTATCTTTCCACCTGTCCCAGTCTTTTTTTTTTTTTTCGTGGTCTTTTTTCTTTTGGTTCTTTACTCCACAGTCTCAGATAAAAATCATAATGATTGGCTCTTTACCATTACTTTTGGTGTCTATCTTAACTCAAAGAGGACTACAGACAAGCAGAAGGAAGAGGAAAGGAGGAAACAAATTCTCTTTTTAAAAACTGCAGCTGACATGCTGTCTTAATCTCTCATTCAGTCACTGATTCAACCATAAGCCATTCTCTTTTCTACCCTGACTTAGAATTCTAAACACTCTATCTATACCTTCTATGTCTTCCCTTTGAAGAGAAAAGCAGCGTGAATGGATTGGGTTACAGAGTTTCTAGCAAATATTTTTTGTCAGTTAGTTTGTGACTATAAACTCTGGTGAGTTAAGTAAATGAAATGGGTAAACGCAAACTTGATAGTGCTTGATAAACCCAAAATTTTAATACAAACACGGTTAGTTTCATTCTGTTATATGGGTACCCCAAAGATTTATTGTCTATGGTTAGCTGTCTTTGTAGGGGGATGCTTATAAAATAATGATAATAGTAACATCATTAATATGTATGCTTTGCTTATTACATGCCAGGCATATTTGCTAAGTGTCTTAGACACATTCCCACATTCAGTTTTCTCAGTGATGTAAATAAATACAGAGAAAACTTCTAATAAGAGTACTTGTTAACTGTGTCACTGTGGTGCAGAGGAAAGTAAAAGTCATTATTTCACAAAATATTTGCTAATAATTTGACCATTTATAGAACAAATTCTGATTCAAACAACACTTCCACTTAATGTTAGCATTTCTCCCAGGCAAGAGCTAAAGTTTTTACCCCTCAGTATCTTGTTAAAAGTATCAAACATCCAGTAACAAAGTTAAAAACAATGGAAAAGCACAATCATCAATTGTGCTAAGAAACGCAAATTCCATGACGTTGATTTTAAAATGTTGGAAACCTGTTCATATCAGAAGCAAAGATGTTGATAAATGAGTATCTGGCAGAATTTAGAGTAGCTAACAACTGGGGAAAATAGAAAATCAACAAACTGTTGGCAGCATATATTCTTCAAAGAAGAATGACTTAAATATCAAAAGATGATGATCCTTCTTCAAAAGCCAAATCTGAAGACATATAACAAGTATATACATTTTGCTATCGTGAACTTTTATCCCAAAAAATTATGCCAAAAAGCAATACCTGATTCCTTCTTTATTCATGCTAAGAAATAGCACGTCTTTGCATTGTTAATTATGATTTAAAATAAATTCACTTTCATGTATTTTACCTTGAATTTTTAAGGAGGATTTCTAAACTTTTAGAATTGCCTATGAAATTGTATCTATTTGAAGTGGATTCATTGTAAGTGGGTTTTGGCTTCAGTCCCATTCCTCCTCAGGTAAGAACACTTTCCTGTCTTATTATTACCCCCATTTTATGTATGAGAAACCTGAGGCTTTCTATGGCTATGTAACTTGGCCAAGATCACAGGCAGACCTCAGCCCAGAGCTGCAAGACCAAGTCTTGGGCCTAGAGAGTATTGCTACCTAAGTTAGGATTCTAAAAGTCATTCTGATAATAAGAATTCGACCAATGAAGTCAACAAGATGGAAGAAAAATTTTAAATCCCTGATTTCTAAGGATATTGAGAGTAATATAATGATAATGATGGAGATGAGGATCTGTGGAACTCATGGAATTTATTATTTGGGGACCAGAGTGCCTCTTACTCCTTATAGAAATGGAATATAAGTGGCAGAGAAAGAAAAAGTTCTTTAAAAGTATGATACTCAATGGATCACTTACTACAAGGCAAATTTGCAAAATTAGAGACCATCTGGAACCATAAAACCATGTTATCCAAACCCAATGCTACATTCTGCTCAAGTTTTTGGAGTGTGAGTGTGTGATTAATTACACGTCCAAACTGGAACAAATGGACCAGTGCCTGTAAGAACTCTGGATACAACCTTCCATTTTCAGGCATATCTGTGAGTCTCAGACTTTAAGGAGCATATTTGCTAATTGCAGCACTGACAGGTTCCCTCACGATATAAACTGCTGTGATAAATGGGATCACCTGTTTTAATTCCAGTTCCTAAACAGATAGCTGAGCCCAATCCTCCTTATCATGAATTTGATGGAAAATAATCTTCCTCAAGTTGTTAATTGGATCAGTACAACATTTAGGGGAGATGATGGGACAGGGCTATCTCATACGGCACTTTATCCAAACTCCAAGTCCACTAACATAAATTAAATGCAATTTTGTTAGAAATGCAAAGAAGAAAACCAAGAAATTTTACTTGTGAGAAAGACAGACATGAACATGAGAAGTTAGTTGCTTGGTGATATGAATCTAAACTTAATCAGCTACAGAAAGTCAAATCCTTCTTAGAAAAGAGAGTAAAAAAAAGGAATTCAAAGACACAAAATTAAGTATTTTGTAATCAAAATGCATCAGTTAGGATTAGTGGGTAACAATTAGGTTTAATGAATCATCATTAATGCATCATATTTAAGCCAAGAATAAATTTATTATTCTCTTACATGCATAATTTGCTTTAACTTCTTTTTTTCTTACTGTATGCTAGGAGACGAACCATGTCTATTACTTTTGACTTCTAGAACAGAATGAAATAATTGTATGTAATTGATGAAATGAGTTATATAGTGATGATTTTTTACTTGTTTACATTCATGAGGGTGAAGTTACACTATTTTAAACCAACATTCACCTGTACATTCACAACAGCAAAGTTATATTTAAACTGGGATGTTGAAGGTAAAGTTGTGCAGAATGGGTGGATTAGGTTGTACACACTATGTCAACACATGGTAGTTTGAGGAAAAACATCAGAGAGGGTTTTGAGGAGTTGATATTTAAAATAGTAACAGATATCCCACCCTGATGAATAAATAATGAATTAATTAATTAATCAAACATTCGGTCAGTGACTAAACTAAGAAGTACCTAAAGAAAACTGAGAGATGCTGAAAGCAGATGTCCACAAGGAAATCTTTGGATGAATGTTCACATAAACATGGAAAAAATAAAGCAACCACTCCCATCAGAATATACATAAACATTTCAACAGAAGTCTCTAAAAAGCCTTAAAACTGCAGAAAACAGGCTGCAACATCTGGCCATCTCTTATCAGCTTGGGAAATCCATCTGGCCAAGTCATTTCCCTCGTTTTCTGTGTAAACTGAAATAATCCTCGCCTGTGCTAGAGACTGCGGTGCTGGTCACAGTCACAACCACCTCATTCATGAGCTTCACCCCAGGGAGTGTGGGCCGAGAGTCTCAAACACCCACTCCGACAAAACCACTCCACCCTGCCACATGCTCAGATAAAGTCATCCAACTGAAAAAGCCACCACGTAGACTGGACCCCATTTGGGGGCAGCAGGAAGGAATTGAAAGCATGTTTGTTATGTTTTCAAATAGCAAGTTGGATGGGTTAAGTGCAGACAAAAACAAGTTACTAGGAAAAACTGGTTAAGAACAAGAAAGTAAAGATATTCTAAGGAATCACAAGGGACTACAAGTTAAATGTGAGTTTATTATGCTGTTATATTACATAATATTTGAAAGTACAATAAATGGAAAAATGGGAGGCAGAAAGTAGGTTTTCTCAAAATTAAAGTAAGTCAAATCATAAGTTTTATGCATTTGGAGATTTTATATTAGAAAAAAATGGAGAAACAGGAGATAATCTCAGGAAAAATAAGAAATGATTTCAGATAGGATAAGCCTTTTAATGAAACATTCAAAGAATTTAGACAAGAAAAAAAGGATAGTTCTGTCTTCTAAGATGCTCAAATTCTTATTTATTTTAGATTATTATGAAATAAAATGTTATTTACTGATTTTAGGTAGGATGGAACTCTTTATAACCTGTTCATGGAAGGATGGCATCAACTCCTTACAATGAGACACCACTTCACATCTACTTCAATGGCTATAACAAAAAAGACAGACAGTAGCAGGTATTCTTGAGGAGACAGAAAAATTGGAACCCTCATATATGGGGAGTGGTAAAGTGAAATGATCCAGTCACTCTGGAAAATGGTTTGGTACGTCCTCGAAAGTTAAGCACAGAGTTACCATTATGGCCCAGCCATTCTATCCATAGGCAAATACCCAGGAGAATGCAAACATATGTCCGTGCAAAAACTTTCAAATGAATGTTAACAGAATCATCATATATAATAACCAAAGAGAAGAAACAATGCAAATGTCTTCAACTGATAAATGGATAAACATAATGCAGCACATCCATATATTGAAATAGTATTTGGTATTTAAAATAAAAAGTATGGTTACAGGCTATAACAGGGGTGAAACTTGAAAACTTTATGTAAAGTGAAGGATGCCAAGCACAAGAGACTATATATTGAATAATTCCATTTATATGAAATGTTCAGAGAAAGAAAGTGGACAAGTGTTAGCCGGGGTCTGGGATGTGGTTGGTAATAGGGAGTGACTAATGGGTATGGGGTTTCTTTGAAAAATGATGAAATGTTGTGGAGTTAGACAGTGATGGTGGTTGTACAACTTCATGATTGTACTAAAAACCACTGAGTTATAGACTTTAAAAGGGTGAATTTTATGATATATGTGAATTATAACTCAATTTTTAAAACTTTGTATAAATGAGTAACTGATATTAGGAAAATAGCAAATTGTGTTTTAGGAAAGAATGCTATAATTTTTAAGTTTATCTTTAATTTAAACTTCCACAGTTAAAATATTCATTAAAATAGTGCAGATTGGCTGTTCCTCATTCCTTACAAAAGGCAAAATAAAAAGAAATGGGCTGAAATGATAAGATTAATAATATAGAATTCCTTTCTGCATGGATTTCCATGTCTAGTGCAGTAGACAGACACACAGACAAGTAATTAATCTACAACATAGTATGTGGAAATAATGAGGTGTGTTTAGGCTATTATAAAATAGAAGAAAGAAGATCTAATTTTGGGTGGTATCAGCATTTAAGAAGCTTCAATGATAGCATAATTTGATCTGAGTCTTGATGTAAGAACACATATTCACCAGTCACTCGAGGCAAAACCTGACCGATTCAAGCTGGAAGAACACAAGCAAAGGTGGAGAAGTCTGAGAATGTAGTCATCAAGTGGAACTATGACCACGTGACCACTGACAGAAATGAGGACTGGAATGGTATGACTGTTTCCTCCTGGTTTTGTTTGAGTATGTTTGTATATGTACATAAAGTAAATACCTTTTTTTTCTTCCCTGCCTTATCCCCTTAATATATGATTGTATTGTTCTTGTGGTAGTATTTAAGTAATAGGATATTCAGTTTAAGAATGAATATAATCCAAGGACTTGTGCCCCATTTTTGAGAAATTTAGTGCCTTTGTTGTACGCAGGACATTTGAGTTCTGTTAGGTGAAAAGTATGCCTGTTTTTGTTTTCTATTTAACGATTAAGCATGGTTTAAGGTGATGTGTATAGCTGCCAAACTGACAAGGGCTGGACTGAGATGGTTAGGTCCGGTATTAGTCAGCCTCATGGACCTCAAGTCATTCTTTTGGGCCAGAACTTATGGGCTCCTGCAGAAGAGGATCTAATGAGGCTCAAAAAAGCTTGTCCTTACAATGAAAGGAAACTTGATCTTTTATCTATGGGAGATAGAGAGTCAGCAAAGATATTATTCATGGAAGTGGAATAATCAGATTTCTACCTCACACAGATCATGCTGAAAGCAGATGGGGCAAGGATTGGAGGAATCCAAGACAGAAGGCTGAGAGATCCTTAGAGCAATAAATGGTTAAGGCAAGAAAATGATGAAACACTAGTAGGAATAGAGATAAGGCAACCAGTTAGAGAAACACTTAGAAAGGCACCATGTAAACAGGGAAAAGGACAACCTGAGAATGACTCATCTCTAACTCAGACAGGAAGAGCTTCAGGGTTTGTTTGTGTTGTCTGCATTTCTAACAAATGATATTTAAATTGCACTGTTGAATTTGAAGTGGTTGTTCTAGGTGTGGAGATCTATTAGGTGGAGTTGCGTTTTTTTTCCCCTTAACCTTTTTATTTTGAAATAATTTCACACTTACAGGACAGTTGCAAAAATAATAAAAATCCATACAGAGAACTCCAACATAAGCCTCTGTAGATAGAGTTTTTGACTTTGTAGTTTGGAGGAGGTGTGGGTTGGAGATGTGAAATTGAGATATCATTACAACATACTTTAAGTAATGGGATGGATGAGACTGCCAAGAAAAACAGCAAAAACAAAAGTAAAAGACCAGAAGTCATCAGAGGCCTAGATTATGGACAGGACAGTATAGAGTCTGACACGTATTCCTCAATAGATATTTGTTAAATGAATGAACAAGTGTAAATGGTATTTGGTTGTCAGGATAGCAGTTAGGGTTAGGAGATGAATGTGGATTCAATAAAGAGAGATGTTACAGGATCTTCTTTTCTAGTTGTCTGCATATCATGATGAAAAATGAAAGTCAGTTTTATTTGATATTGTATATAAACTTCCCCAGCTTCCTTTTAGGCAGAGGCTTGTATAACCCATAAGTCAATGGTGCTGTTAGTAAACGTAAATCATTACCTCTATCAACAAACAAATTTTCATTAAGAAACATTTGGTGTTTAAAATAAATGATCATGGTGATGGATACACAACTATGTGATGATATTGATTGTACATCATGTATAGAATGTTTGTATGTCAAGAATGTTTATATGTTTTATGTTTTGTTTGTTAAGGTTTACAATAAAAATATCTTTTTTAAATGAAGCAAAAAAAGAGAGAAAGATTTGGGGGCCAATCATTTTATTTTGAATTGTCTGTTAAAATCCCTTCCTATTTACCTGTCTTATTCTAGCTACCAGGTGTGCAAATGGTGATGATTTTGCTTTAAATGTTCATTCATGAATTCATTCAAGAAAATTTATTGAGTTCCTACTATATAACAGACACAATTCTAAGAACTGGATATACAGCCTAGAATGAATGGAAAGACAAAGTACCTGCTCTCATAAGCTTGTATTCTAAACTAAGACATACATTTGTATTCTAGAACAAATAAATCCGTAAAAGTGATTTCAAGTAGCAACAATGTTTGCAAATAAAAATAAAACAGATTAATGGAAGAGACAGTGATGGAGTGCCACATAAGCTATTGTGGTCAAGGAAGGGTTCTCTGCAGAAGTGATTTTGGAGCAGAGACTTGAATATTGGAGGAAGTGAGTCATGGGAATATCTAGGAATATGTAAGTGAGAAAGTTGCAGGCAATGGACTAGGAAGCTCTAGTCAAGCTCAAGTCTGTCTGAAGGAACAAGAAGGCTGATGTGGATAAACTTTGAATAGGGAGTGAGGAGATGAGTGGTAGAAAAAAATAAAGCCGGACATTATGTGAAGTGAAATAAGTCAGACATAAAGGACAGATGTTGCATGTTTTCACTGATATGAGCTAATTATAATATTAATTATAGCATAAAATATAGACGATAGGTTGCCAGGATATAGAATGAGGCTAAAGAATGGGAAACAGTTGCTTAATATCTGTAGAATGTTTAACTACATTGAACTTAAATAATTGAAAATATAGAGGTGACAGGAGCATATTATTGTGGGGATAACTAACAGTGCTGAATGGTGCATGAATGGGGTGGAAAGGTGAAGTTTAGAGTCATGTTTGTCAACAGAAGGAAAGATGGAGTTTAAAACAAGGGGATTTTGTGGTAGACAATGTCCATGATTAACAGTAAGCCTATAAAAAGTTCTTCCATGAACTAGAGCAAATGTACAACACTATTTCAAGGAGTTAACAATAGAAAGGTATATGGAGAAAATGCACCTATTGCAAATTATGGACTATAGTTATAGTAATATTTTAATCAGCAGTAACAAATGTATCTCATCAGTTATATTATGAGCCGATAATGGGGTAGGGGTGGGGATAAGGGGTATGGGGCTTAATTTGTTATTTTATTTATTTGCTGGAGCAATGAAAATGTTCTAAAATTGATCATGAATATGTATGAATATGTATATGTACAACCATGTGATGATACTGTTAGCCAGTGTTTGTATAATTTGGATGGGTTGTATGGTGTGTGAATATATCTCAATAAAATTGCATTAAAAATAAAGCTGGAGTGCAGCTTGGAGAGAGAGGGGCCACATCTGAGCAATAGAAGAGGTTCTGGGGGGTGGCGCTTAGGCCTAATTTTAAGTAGGCTTAGCCTATCCTTTGAAGGGATAGGCTAATCCCCCAGGATTGAGGGCTTGGCCTATTGATTTGGTTGTCTCCACTGCTTGTGAGAATATCAGGAATAATAAAAAATAAAATAAAATAAAAATAAAACTGGAGTGGTAGCCAAGGCTCATATTGCAAGGGGCTTGTAGGTGTTGGTAAGACAGTGACATTTTGTTCTGAGTGTGATGGGAAGCTGTTCTAGTTTGCTAGCGACCAGAATGCAATATACCAGAAACAGAATGGCTTTTAAAGAGGGGAATTTAATAAGTTGCTAGTTTACAGTTCTAAGGCCAAGAAAATGTCCCAATTGCAACAAGTCTGTAGAAATGTCCAATCAAAGGCATCCAGGGAAAGATACCTTGGTTCAAGAAGGCCAATGAAGTTCAGGGTTTCTCTCTTATCTGGAAAGGCACATGGTGAACACAGTCAGGGCTCCTCTCTCACCTGGAAGGGCACATGGCGAACATGGCGTCATCTGCTAGCTTCTTCTTTCCTGGCTTCCAGTTTCATGATGCTCCCTGGGAGGTGTTTTCCTTCTTCATCTCCAAAGGTGGCTGGCTCGTGGACTCTGTGCTTCGTGGTGCTGCAGCTGTCCATTTTTAGGTGGTACCTGCATATTGTCCTGAACCATCTGTAAACCAGGCCTGAGTTTTCTCTTCCTCAGTCAGTTCACTGTAATAAACTACCCAAGAGACCATAGCTCTGGCCTGGGAAACAGAAGGTAATGTGGCGGGAGTGGAGACCATGGGCATTTGGGCCACTTCTTCATGTAACTTACTTGTGCCTTCAGGACCTCTGCTTCATGGTGCTGCAGCAGTCTCTGCTCTCTCCAAATTTCTTTCATTCTCCAAAATGTTTCCTCTTTTATAGGACTCCAGAAACTTATCAAGAATCACCCAAATGGGTGGAGACATGTCATCACCTAATCCGGTTTAACAACCACTCTTGACGAAATCACATCATCCAGGGAGATGATCTGATTATAGTTTCAAACATACAGCATTGAATAGGGATTATTCTATCATTATGAAATGGGATTTTGATTAAAACATGGTTTTTCCAGGGGGCATACATCCTTTCAAACCAGCACAAAAGGCAAGGTGGTGGACGGCAAGAGTTTGACACATTCCAGTTTATGAATTACACTGACTGCTGTGGGGGAAGTAAATTATAGTGAGTCGAATTACAGAATCAAAAGACTAGCTCTGAGACAATAACCATAATCCAGAAAGGAGATAACTATAGTTGTATAGAATGGAAGAGATAAGAATTGATCAGGTTCAGGATACATATTGAATACATAACCAATAAAGGAAGCTAATTAACTGGATGGGAGTAGGCCTAACAGGAAGGGAAGAATCAAGTATGGTTTGGCCTGGATGAATAATGGTGCTGTTTATTGAGAGGAGGAGTTTTGTAGGTAAAAATGTGGTGCTCCATTCTAGATATGTAAAATTATGCAACCTCTTAGACATCCAGTGAAGATATTGAGTAAGTTGTTGGGATATCCAAACCAGAGTTTAGGGGGAAAAGTCTTGGCACAATTTGGGTAGTTCACAGCCCAGAGATGAGATTGCCTGGAAATAAGTATGAATAGAAAAAGGGACTGAAGACTGAATCCTGGTCAGGAAGGCCTAGAAAAGAAGAGAGAGGAAAAAAACAGCCACTGAGAAAGTGGAAAAGGGAAGTTATGTGGTGTCCTGGAAGGCTACAGAGGAAAATGGAGAAGGAAGAGTCAACTGCATCAAATGCTGTTGATATGCCAAGTTACATACGGACTGGGGATTTTATGCTGGATGTGACAACATAGTTGTCATTTGTGGCCTTGATGAGATGTTTCTCTGTGAAATGAAATGGGCAGAAAGTCTAGTTGTAGTAGATTTAAGAAACAGTGTGATGGAGGAATAAAAGAAGTGGAGGCAGAGAATGAGTAAGAGAAGGAAACAAAACACAAGTAAGAATTCTACAATAAAGGGGAACAGAAAAGTGGGTAGACTAGGATGGAAGATGCATTCAAGGAAAGGCTTTGCCCCTTTTTTTTAAGTTGAGATATAATATTCAGCATATTTTATCCTGAATAATTGAGTACAGAAAGAAGGAAGGAAACAAGGAAAGAAAGAAAGAAAGAAGGAAGGGAGGGAGGGAGGGAGGGAGGGAGAGAGAGGGAGAGAGAGAGAAAGAAAGAAAGAAAAAGAAAAGAAGATACAGAAGAGAGGGAGCCTTACAGGAGTGAGGAGAGCATGACCTGGACACATTGGCTTCGGGGGTGTCGGAGTCACACCATCCCCTGGAACAACAGGGAAGGCAAAGTATGTGGGTCCACATGTAGAGAGGTTGATAGATTTGGTGAATTTTCATTTCACAGGTAAAAATAAAAGAAATCCTAATAAGTAGCTTCACAAGAACCAGGAAGCCAGGTTAGTCATTTAATTTTTGTCTAAAACTTAATGTAAATCGTAAGTTTAATTCTGGACTAAATGGGACATCGTATCATTACTTAAACACAATACCTTTATATTTATAAATTAGTTCCAGTCTGTTTGTCTGTTAGAATAAAAATGCTGTAAATGTTTGAAGTTAGGAGGTAGTAGCTTTTTCATATCAAATAACATGAAACAATTGACATGGGAATCTGATGAAAGAAACTTTGCAACACATCTAGAAGATTTCCTGGGTCAGTGGACTAGCCTCACATTAAACAGGAAGACATCAATAGCAGTATTTACTTTAGGAATACATGGTCAAAGCAAACAAGCTCAGAGGGGTGCATTTCCTTACAAAATAAACAGAAAATGAATGACCTCATAATTCTCAGTCATAGGAAATTTTCAGAAAGCACTTTTAAATAATTAAAATTTGTTTTACAGAGGAGGCATTCAAAAATCTTTTGTCAGTAAATATATAAATGGATAAATAAACCCTGAAGAAACATCAAGAAGCTCTCTAGATCTTATGTAGAGTTTAATTACTAGTCTATGCATGGCATGCTTCTCTTCTAGAACATTATCCATTTGGGTTCTAATGAAGCAAGAAAAAGGTTACCAGCTCTAAATCCATTAGATTCATAGAAAATATAATAGAGGGATGCATTGATCTGAAGAGTTATATTTTTATTAGATACCAGGAAAAGGCTGAAACAGGCAAAGTAGTAGAGATTTCCAAAGGCATTATTAGAAAATATTTTGTTTTCTAAATTTATTTGAATGATGCATACAATTTTCATTATCACTTTGCCTGATTTTACTAACTTGTTTTTCATCTTTACAGTTACTGAACAATTTTCCTTACTCTGAATAAAGAAATTCGGACACTATCACCACCTTATAAGATATTGATATGGCTTAAATCACCTGGATTTTTATGTCTGTCAGAGAAAATAATAACATTCAAAAATAACATTTAGCACATAGTGATATTCAATAGATATTTGCTAATATGGTGTAAAGTGAAAGCTATTTCACTTGAATTAATAAGTGTTTATCATAAACTATCAATCTGAAAGTGAGTTGGATAACAGCTATTATAAGATCAACTGGGGGCAATAATGTGGTTATATATGAACGCATTCTGACCAACAGACCAGATATCATGCTACATAATCAATTGAAAAAAAAAAAACAATGAAATTATTGTTTATTCTACTAAATGCAAAAATACAAAGAAATCTCTTTGGGCAACCAAAAAAAGCAATCCTCCCTCAGTCATAAAGCAAGAAAATGAAAGTAACTGCTTTTTTTATTTAACAGCTGGTAAATTGGTTGTAGACTATAAATAATCATTTAACAGATAAAATCATTTAAATTTTTAAAGTAAATTCTCCTCTTATTTTATATTTGGGAACATATCTAGTTGATACATGGGCTTATTTTAGAAATTTAAGTAAAAAATAAATTGATAATTCATAAATTATAAAGTATTCTTCCCTGTTAGGTCTTTAAACAAAATGGACATATCGTTTTCAGTTAATTACTTAAGATAGTCTCCATTTGAAACTCTATATTGATGGTTCAGTGATCTTTTAAATTCAGAATGTTCTCTTTAAAAATTATGTATATTGCCATCATCTATTAATGCTTCAAATTAAAAAGTAGTTAATATTCTCTTTATTTGTTGGATTTTTAAACTGTGTTTTTTATATTAATCATTACACTTGGTGTTAAAAAATATTCAAAGGTACAGCAGAAATTCATACATAAGTTATATGTTCACCATCACTCTTCACTTTCCTTTCCAGGTGTATTAATACTTGGGCTTCTTGTTATCACAGGAAACGTGATTTTACAAAATATGCGATGTACGATGTTAGGTAACTGCAACTTGGTGACTTCAGATGACTGAACATATTTGAATTATCGAGTTTTTAAATTAATGAGGTCTTGGGAGGCAGGGTATTTAACTCGGGATGCCCTTAAGTATAGCGTTCTGGATTTGCATGGCAATCCTATCATTTTGATGCCATAAGCAAGAACTTTCATTATTATTATTATTATTATTACTATTTGTTCTATTAAATCTACATCAGAACTTGACTTAAAGCAGAACCTTTGATTAGAAGAAAATGTTGATAGAGTAGCAGTTAGAATACTTTCTGCCACAAATGACAGAAAATCCAAGACAAGCGCCTTACAATCAGATACTGACAGGCTTAATTGACTGGAGAAGAGAAGGATGGCACACCTTAAAAGTGGCAATTCTGTGGCTCTGGCTCCACTTTTCTAATCTTAATAGAAGTTTCATCTTCAGGGTAATAGGAAAGTAATTGCAAAAGAACCATGATGATGTCTAGAGAGGAGGGCTCTTCTGAGAATCTCTCCCCTTAGAATGATGTTTTTCTCAAACATGTTACCAGACAAAGGCCATGGGTTCTTTTGCCCGATGTGCTCAATAACCAATTCCTGAGACACAAGCATTTCAAAAAGAGAAAAAGTTCATTACTAGGTGTGTCATAGGAGAGCAGATGGCCTAAGGCCCAAATTCTGTCTCCCCACACTGCAGTAATTCAGATGGTTTTATCAGAGAAAAGATGGGCAGCATTTAGGATAATGAGCACCGTGGCCCCAGATGGTGTAATTAGAGGTGATCTGGTTATTGAGCATGTACAGATTGATTACATGTTTAGTCACAGTGTATGAAATAAAATGGTGGAATGAGGTCTAGGTGACTTGTAGGTTAAAGTCTAAGCTATGGCACATGTCAGATGGGTCCACTTAGGTTAAATCTGGTCTCAATCATCAAGATAATTTGGGATTTGGTTTGGGTTAGTTCTGGGTGGACCCAAGACCCTTCATTAACAAACATTAGGCGATATCTTTAATGAGTACAAGATTCTAAAGTTGAAAACTGGATAACTAGGTACAGATGAAGATTAGTCACAAGGTTTTTAAGACTGCAGGGGTGGAAGATAAGGGCTATACAACCATTAGCACAGATCAAAGAAGCTGGATTACAATTCAGAGATTTCGAGTATTTCCCTGAAATATGCCAGAAAGAAAAAAGGAATATTTATGTAACAATTCAGTAATAAAAACCATCCCTTAAATCCTGATTTCAGGGTTGCAAACACTGTTTGGAAACCTGTCCTCACCTTGAATCACATGTCCTCTCCTGCACCGTGGGCTTAGTCTCTGAGACCTCAGAGTGACCCCTGGAGCTGGCTGTGAGGTCAGATTTTTATAAGGCCCTTGGGAGGTGTGAGGGAGAGGAAAGAAATCTGAGGAAGGTTAGGTACTGTTAGAATAAGAAAAGGGCAGACGAATGCAGGTAGGCAGCAGAAATGTCTATTTCAAATGTAGACTGGGGATCTACATTTATAGGTCACCAGTCTATAAAACATAGCCCTCCAAAACCCAAAACAAATTTTAAAAATGAGGACGCAATACTCCTCCATATATGAAGATTTCTATTTTGTTGCTTTAGAATTATTCAAAGTCTGGAAACATTTTGTCTTTCAAATCCATGGTGTGCTTCCAACCCATTTGTTCCAAAGGAGTCCTACACCAGGTTGGACATTTTGAAGCTGCTGTTTTTTTAATCAAGCTGTAACTTTGGAAGTGGTGTCAAACATTTTCTTTGTCTCCTGTTTGTTACTGAGAATTTCAGATTATAATTTTGCTAATTTTTTATTCAGTCAAACTTTAACAAGTACTTCTCTTATACAAGGTATGAGACTAGGTGCTTTTTATACACCTATCATATGTCTTGGCGTATGTATAGTTCAGGTAATTGGTAGAAGGGGCTGGAATTTAAGAGAGATGTGCTGGGCTTCCTGCTAATAGGATTTGTTTGGAGAGAGTGATTAATTGTAATAAAACAGGAAATAAGCAAAGGTTTTCATATTATATCTTATATTTATATTACACTATGATTGTATTTAGACTAACTGCATTCAAGCATTCTACTAATATACATGCTTCACTTGTTACTTAAGTATGATCTTAGTCAATGCTGATAAGATCAATGATATGGTTAGAGACCCATCTATTGTAACCCCTAGAAGAGATTCCTGAGCCCTATGAACCTACTTCATCTTTTACAAAATGGGAAGTCTATGCATTTCAGTGAATTGTGGGAAGGTTTATGAAAGAGTTACATAAAATCTTAGTGCAAGCCTGACAAAACTAGGCGCTCAATAAAGGTTAAGCAAATTCAAAAGGCAATGCTTACTGAAGGAGTGCCCCAATTAGAGAAGCTAATATTTTGAGGAGATGAGGTATATGAGTACAAATCCTTTGGTTTTATGGTATTGCAAGTTACATAATAAAGAATGCGGCTGGTCTTTGCCCTCAGTTCCTGAGACGTAACCTGTAAACCTTTGGAATTTCCCACATGATTGCAGAGACTTTGCTATTCACTGATGCTATTCACTTCTGACCATAAGTAATAATTTATGCAAAGGAGGTGACTCATGGTGGACCCTAGATGGCTTGCTCACTAGATGACTCAGGATGAGGGGTTGGCCATATCTGAAAGATCGATTATATGATTAGAGGATTGGAGCATTTAGCCTCCTGATGTGGGAGGAGTGGTGTTTGAGCCATGCTTCTGTAAGGAAAGCCCAGCAAAAAATTATGGACAGCAGAGCTCAAGTAAACTTTCCTTGGTTGGTGATACTTTGAGTATTGCCCCCCATTGATGTGTCAGCAGGGCAACTCATCCCTGAAGATGGTAGAAGCTTCAAGTCTGGGACCCTCCTATGTATCTCTTCATTTGCTGACTCTTACTTGCATCATTTTACTATAATAAAATTGTAACAGTAAGTTTAGTGTTTTCCTGAATTTTGTGAGTCTTTTTAGTGAATTATCAAATCTGAGAGAGTCTGTAGGAATCCCCAAATTTGTAACCAGCTGATCAGAAGCGAGGTGGTCCTGAGGATCCCCAAACTTATGGCTTATGTCTGAACTGAGGACAGGTTTGTGGGGGGTTGTGCCCCCAAACTCTGTAGTTGGACCCTCCCTCAAGTGTAAGGTAATTTGTTTTTTAGACTTTTAAAAATTAAGGGCAAGAGTAAAGAATATAGAAACTGGTATTATTTAGCTTCAAATTCCCAAAATAATAAAGAGGACTTTTTAAAAAATTTTCTAACATCACACAAATATTATGTGTAGCTAGTGTGTGACTTGCTCCACAAACCCAGAAAATAAAAAGTTATGCATTTTTTCCTACTTTGTTCCATTTAATCTCTCAGTCAGAGAGATTAAACTCTCTCCATTCTCCCCCCACTTCGTACACACGCAAAATACCAAGGCCTTCAGGGATTATTCAGTCCCAAACGGGGAAGCCTTTCTCAAAGGCCAAGTGAAGGACAACTAGAGTCTAGTCGATTTATTGCCTTCATCATTTCTTACTTTCACACACTGTCATTCTTTTTTTTATTAGTAAAACCAATCAACATACAATATGAACATTCTTTTTTTCCATCATGCAGTTGTATATTCATCACCTTGGTCATTTCTTAGAATATTTGCATCAATTCAGAAAAAGAAATAAAAAGAAAACAGAAAAAAATTCATACGTACCATACCCCTTACCCCTCCCATTGATTGATCACTAGCATTTCAATCTACTAGTTTTATTTTGACATTTGTTCCCCCATTATTTATTTATTTTTAATCCATATGTTTTACTCATCTGTCCATAAGGTAGATAAAAAAAAGCATCAGACACAAGGTTTTCACAATCACACAGTCATGTTGCAAAAGCTATATCATTATACAATCATCTTCAAGAAACATAGCTACTGGAACACAGCTCCACATTTTCAGGCAGTTCCCTCCAGACTCTCTGTTATGCTTTAACTAAAAAGGTGATATTTGTTTAATGCATAATAACCTCCAGGATAACCTCCCGACTCTGTTTGGAATTTCTCAGCCATTGACATTCTATTTTGTCTCATTTCACCCTTCCCCCTTTCAGTCAAGAAGGTTTTCTCAATCCCTTGGTGCTGAATCCCAACTCATTCTAGGTGTGCTGGTTTGAAAGGAAGTATGCCCCCTAAGAAAAGCCATATTTTAATATAAATCCCATTTCTTAAAGGTAGAATAATCCCTATTCAATACTGTATATTTGAAACTGTAATGAGATCATCTCCCTGGTTGATGTGATTTAGTCAAGAGAGAGTGGTTGTTAAACTGGATTAGGGGATGACATGTCTCCACCCATTTGAGTGGGTCTTGATTAGCTTCTGAAATCCTATAAAAGAGGAAACATTTTGGAGAATGAGAGATTCAGAGAGATTCCGAGAGAGCAACACTACAAGGCAGAGAGTCCACCAGCCAGTGACCTTTGGAGATGAAGAAGGAAGACACCTCCCAGGGAGCTTCATGAAATAGGAAGCCAGGAGAGAAAGCTAGCAGATGACGCCGTGTTTGCCATGTGCCCTTCCAGGCGACAGAGAAGGCCTGACTGTGTTCGCCATGTGCCTTCTCACTTGAGAGAGAGACCCTGAACTTCATCGGCCTTCTTAAACCAAGGTATCTTTCCCTGGATGCCTTTGATTGGACATTTCTTTAGATTTGTTTTAATTGGGACATTTTCTCAGCCTCAGAACTGTTAACTAGCAACTCATTAAATTCCCCTTTTTAAAAGCCATTCCGTTTCTGGTATATTGCATTCCAGCAGCTAGCAAACTAGAACACATGCCCAAACAACAATTGGGGAACTTGGATCAGCCAAGACCTCCCCACCTTTCCTCGGGAAACTTTATTTCCAGGTGTCCCACTGTCCTCTGCAACTAGGTTCTGGTCAAAGTCACCTTACTCCACTCAGACAGATTTCCCTACAAATTTCTGGGCATGTGTCTCGGTCCCAAACACCCTGATGCTCCTGGGTTTCCCCACACAAATTGCACATGAGGGGTTTTAAAGAATAATAATATTGAATGAGTGTCACAAGGACCCTATCCTGGACCTTATGTCCCTCTTCACCCTAAATTCACATAACTAGGGAAACCACTTTTATTTCCTATTGCTGCTATAACAATTTGCCATAAGTTTTGTGGCTTAAGACAACAGAAATTCCTTTTCTTAGGGTCAGAAGTTTGAATTGAGTTTTACAGGACTAAAATCAAGGTGTGGGTCGGTCTGGTTCCTTCTGGAGGCCCCAGAGGAGAATCCACCCCTTACCTCTTCCAACTCACAGCATTCCTTGACTCATGACCACATCGTTCCTTTTTCTACTTCCATCTTACTGTCACCTCTTCTAACTTTGACCGCACTGTCTCTCTATTCTAAGGACCCTTGGGATTACCCTGGGCCCACATGAATAATCTTCCCATCCCAAAGTGCTGAGCTAATAACATATGAAAAGTCTTTTCTGCCACAGAAGGAAACATATTTACAGATCCTAGGGATTAGGATATAGACATCTTTGGGCCCATTGTTCTCTCTGCCATACCACTCAAGCAAATCTTTAGAGAACAAACATTTGTTGTAAGGGGACTCTCTGTTTTTACCTTATGCATGGTAGGTGGCAGGATTTTTAAGTACAAGTCTTGGCAGGCAATCCCTTTAAAATCTACATTAATCACCATCGTGACTCACACTATTTAGTCGCACAGTGGTGTGAGAAAACACATGAAAATCTCAGTGTTTCTTTACTCAATGAGTTACTAAATAATATATGATTAGAAAGCTATATTGTCAAAGGGATCAATTGAAGTTCACAACTTGTCCTTCCATTGGTTTATTCTCAGCCCCTTGTATTTATTGTGTGGGCCTCCTAAGACGTCTGCTATCTCTTATAATTCTCTGGCTTGGATTTGAAGCTGTACACCTTTGAAGAACAAACTGCTATGTTGGTTAAGCTATTTCACTTGGACATCCAAGGACAGATTGCCATGAAATAGAATAAACAGCATGCTTACTTCAAAATGTTGGTTGGCTTTATAGTATCATTCTGACTTATCCATGAGATAGAATGACAACAACAACAACAAAAATGTCTAATGTAGGTCCATTAGAACACCCACTGCGTTTAGGTATTTTAGGTAATCCTAACTCAGCAAATGCCCAACAACCATGAAACACACATGTTCATCAGGGGACACAGCATTGGTTCCATTAAACTGGAAGTGGAAACTGCCACCTGGAAACTTTGGTATACTTAAGCTAGTCAATCAGTTAGCAAAGAAGAGGGTACAGCATTGGCTGGAGAAATTGATCCTTACAACAAAAGGGAAATTGGGGAAAAAGAGTATGTCTAGAACCAAAGAAATTCCCTGAGGTGCCTCTTACTACTCTTGTATCTTGAGATTAAAGTCAATGGAAATTACAACAAACCAATATAAGTAGGTTGCTACTGGCACAGACCCTTCTGGAATTAGTGTTTTGGTGACACAAGCAGACAAGAGTCTCAATCACCTGAGGTCTTTGCTAATGGCAAAGGGAATGTGGACTGGATAATGGAAGTTACAACCATATGACCACTTGCAGAAAAAAAACCATAACAGTTATAGGTATTTCTTCCTTGTTTTGGTATAAATTCATTTTTATGTGTGTGGCAAATTGTTTATTGAAAGTGGACCTAACCCATTTATGTATGACAATTACCATACTGCTCTTATGATATGACGGATACTCCCCACACTGAGAGGTAAGGGCTATATTTGATCTCTTAGGATGACAAACTCTTCTCACTGTGCCCAAACTTTTCCACTTTTAAAACTGAAAGTCCTATGTCCCAGGAACCCCCTCATTTCTTGGTAACCTGGGGCAGTTGGTCTCTCTCCTCTCCCCTTATACATGGGCAGGGCCTGTGATGACCCCAACCAATGGAGAATTGAAGAATTGAGGCTATCCAGCTTCAGAGTAAGTCATAAAGAGGGCATGGCTGTTGCCCTCTCTTTCCCTCATTCTCAGCTCTTGCACTTGAAACCATATTGTGAGGAAGTCCAGTCCACAGGGAGACAGCAGGGTGGCGTAAGGGGACAGTCAAATTCCAGGCAGCAGCCCCAGTGAGGCTCTCACAGGTGTGAATATACTGTCAGATGATTCCAGTCCTCAGCCTTCATTTCACTCACCTGAGACCCCAGACAGAGTGGATTAGAGACCCCGCTGAACCCTGTCTGAATTCCGGACCCACAGAGACCATGAGAGATGAAAAATGATTGGTGCTTTAAGGCACTAAATTTTGGGGGTAATTTGCTATACACAGCAGCAGATATCTAATATCTGAGCATTTGTTAACCTTTCTCTTTATCGTCTCTGATGCCTGCAGGGGGAGGAGGAGGAGGCATGAGCATCCCAACCACATGGCAGACCAGGGTGATTCCTTTCTCCCTTCTTATTGATTTTTCCAGGCAAATCTTAACTAGCATAACACAGTGGTAAAGACTGCAGACCCTTAGCTGAGCTATGTGAGTCTGAGTGCTGGCTCTGGCACTTATGAACCATGAGATCTTAGACTAGTTATATAATCTCTGCATGCCTCAGTTTCTTCATCTGTAAAATAGTAATAATAATATCACATGTCTGATAATATTATTATTAATATTAAATGAGTTATCATAGTAGCTGGCACATAGGAAGTGTCATGGTTAGGGACAGGTGTCAACTTGGCCAAGTTGTGGTACCTGTTCATCTGATTGGGCAAGCGCTGGCCTGTCTGTTGCAATGAGGACATTTCATAGGATTAGGTCATGATCACGTCAGCTACATCCACAGCTGCTTCCATTTGTAATCAGCCAAAGGGGAGTGTCTTCTGCAATTAGTGATGCTAAATGCAATCATGGGAAGCCTTTTAAGGAGGACTCAGAGGAGACAGGTTCCATTCCTGCCTTGGCTGGTGAGCCTCTCCTGTGGAGTTCATCCAGGCCATCCATTGGAGTCATCAGCTTCGCAGCCTGCCCTGTGGATTTTGGACTCTGCATTCCTACGGTCACGTGAGACACTTCCATAAATTTTATATTTGCAAGTGTTCCCTGTTGATTCTGTTTCTCTAGAGAACCCTAACTAATACAGGAAGTGTGGCATAACAGTTCATGAAGTAAAATAATTCAGGATACATACAGTATATCAAAAAATGACCATTTTCCTCACAAGCAAAGCAAAAGGATAGGTACTGTTTTTTATTTCTCTAATTTTTCTAAGTTGTCTCATATCACCAGCAATATCTCTAACACTCGGGTCTTCTCTGGAGCTGAGTGATGTTGCTTCTGTTCTTAACAGTCACTGAAGAGCCCATGCTATTTGCTGAAGCCCATGACGTACTAGTGACAATATTTCAAGGGGACTGGACTCCAGCTCTAAATATGAACCATCTTCCTCTAATTCAAGAATAAGCATCACTGAATCCAGGAAATCTTAAGGATGGGCCATAAGCCTACCATCTTATAAAGCATTTAATTAAGGGTAAAATACTAATTACTTGATAGAAGTATCCTTGACTTATATACTGTTATTCTAGAGGAACTTTTTCTGTGACTCACTGAAGCATAAGTTTGACCCTCATTACTTAGACTGCAGCTAACTCTCTTGCTCTCTAATAAATCCTGAGAAATGCATATCAGGTCTAGTACATCAACCAGGATTCCAGCAGGAAACACACAGTTCTCTCAAACTGGGTAATTCAGGAGAGTTTAATTAAGGGCCTGTTTTTAAAAGGTAGACAGGATTTAGAAAAGCCAACAGCAAAGGACAGTACACCTAGCAGTGGCAGGGAGCCATTACCTACCATAGGTCAGTAGAGGAGCGCAGCTACACGGAGAGGGAAGGGTTTTTGGTAGAGGGACAGAATCAACCAGGGATGACCCAGCTGGAAGGCTGCCAAGTGTGTAGTTATTTATTGCTGTGTAACAAACCACCCTCAAATTTACAGGTCTAAAGCAATAATAATGTATTATGCTCATGGTTTTGTGAGTCAGGAACTTTGACAGGGCACAGCAGGGTTGGATAACTCAGCTGGGGTGGTTTGAACATCGATGATGGCACAGCTCCATGGGGTCCTATGCCTGGGCTCTCAGTTCTGGCTGTTTGCTGGTCTTGGTTCTTTTCCTATAATACATCTGATGGACTAGAATGTCCTCCACGATGGCTTCTTCACTAATATATCAGGCTGGGTAGTCTGGAAGAGCTTGGAGAGAGCCAGCATAGCTTTCTTGCCACAGAGTCTCTTCCTGTGTCCAGTTCCCTATGGTACCTTCCATCAGGAGAGTCTCAGGGTAGTCAAACTTCTGACATGGAAACTCAGTGCTTCAAGACTGAGCTTTGTAAGAGACCTGGGTGGATGGAGACCTCAAAGTATCTTGTGATGACTTAGCCTCAGAAGTCCCAAAATGTCACTTCCACTGCACTTAATTTAACAAGCAAGTTACTTAAACCAGTTTATATAAAGGAGAGATTAATTAGATTCCAGCTATCCAGAAAGTGGCAAAGAATTGCCTCCATCTTTAGTCCACCACACCAGGGTAATAAAAACCCTGAGTTCGTTCTTCTCCTGCCCTCCAATCTCCTACTGGTGCTTCCTATTAACTAAGGAAATCAATAGCCAGAGGGCAAGGGAGCTGTGGATGCAGACTACAGGTCAGCCCCTGGGGAATAGAGTTGGCTCTGGAAGGGCAAACAGAAGAGATCCAGAATACCCAATGATTTTCCTCATCTTCAAATGCTTTTAAGTGTCCTGCCAGAATGATGTAGTGCTATTATGGGCTTGAGAACGCAGGACTGACCATGAGGAGAGAACCATATAAACCTCCCATTACCCACATTAGTTGTTCGCATTAAGATACCATTCGCTCTTGCATTTTCAAGAAGGCAGAACTTCTTTGTGCTAGGATTTCATTCTCGGGACATACCCTCAATTTCCCAACTAGAGAAAAAATATTCTTCCCAATATGTCAGTTTTTCTCTGCTACGTGCTGGGGCTCAGGATGCAGTGCTCTTGTATCCCAGCATCTAAAAACATCAGACACTAAGAGACTTCCTTCTCACTGAGGTGTGGTTTTTTTTTTCCTCTTGTTCTTGTTGTTTTCTTTGTGTTGTTGTTGTTTGGTAAGGATCAAGGAATGGTAGACTCTGAGCTTAAGGCTTTAAAACCACACCTTCCATTCTTTTCTTTTGATTTATATTAGGGATCAAATAGTTAATATCTTCTGCAAACCTAGTAGAATACTAGTCACATTCTATTTCTTCCAGAATCTTCTGCTAACTACTGAATATGTGTTCAGGGCTTTTAAAACATCTCGTAGGCTCATTTTAAGATGTCTCATCACAGTTTTCAAGATTCCCCAAATCAGAAAGAGCCTATTTTTCCTACATTTTCAATATCTAGTGCAGATGATGTAGGGCACATGCACATTACAATATGATTTCTGTAACTTCTTCTCCTCACATTAAGTGATTTGGAAGAGTGAGTAGTAGGAATATTCTTGCAAGCCATTCCTATACCAAGGCACCCAGCAAAAACGTAACAATGAACAGAATTGACTTTGACCAGACAAAGTCTGTCTTAGTCCAAATTAAATGTATCCCTAACTCAACTTTCCCAAAATGCCTGCAGCCCTCTGTTTCTATTAGGCTAAAGAAGTCAGAAGGAGAAAATGTTGGAATAGAACGAGTTAGTTGCATTAACCAGCAGTTAAACACATATAATCTTGTGGTCACATTGCTAGGGACCCTCCAAGGCCTTTGAAAGAGCTTTGCAAGTGAAGGATCCTGGAAGCTTCTGAGGCCTCAGGGTAAATCTGTCTCTGCCCTTTTTGCTCATGATTTTTCCTCAGGGGAGCCGCTGCTCTTCTTTCTCTGCAGAGATACTTTGATCCAACTTGACAGATCCTCTTATGCTAAATTGCAGGAAATACAGACACATGTCTTAGTTCCTCTCTTCCAGGAGGCTCCAGGCTCTTTATTCAACTCTATCCCTTACTCATCAGGGGTCTCAGGGAGTGACAGCCTTTTGCTTCAATCACCACCCCTTAGTTGAAACTTCCTACCCTCTATTTATATAAGTGGGGTGTTTTGAATCTTGTCTCCCAGAAAAGACATTTTCTTAACCTACTTTCCTGTGGTTGTGAATCCATTGTAAACAGTATCTTTGAATGTGTTAAGGCAAACTAGGGTGTGGACTCATTGCAGATAGGACCTTATTTAGGTGTGGTCAATTGACTCAGAGTGGCCAAAGAGCCAAAAATAGAATGATAATTTAAATATGCAATCTAAAGAAAAAAAATCAGAGTCATTACTTCATGGCTATTTCTTATTTTACATATATATTTTTTACATATATATTCTACTATGGGTAGAATGACTTTTGGCTGTTTAAAATATACAAAGAAGCAAATTCACTCTCAACATAAAATAAACATACCCAAAAATTGTGATCAGTGAACACTAACGTAGGCTCTGAAAACATTCTAAAGAGGAATTTCCCAGAATGTTTTTTGCAAGGGCAATATCATTTATAAAAACATATGGTCTTTAAAGCAACTAATTTGTAAATCACTTGCTTGTTAATTTCCAGAGTTTTGAAGCATTACTTACACTTTTCAGATCCACAGGGAAATTTTAGCCCCAAATTATAAGAAAAGAAAGAATGAAAGTATTCAAGATAATTTACAAATATTTTGAAGACATAATACATGCTAATACATGATTTACTCTGATATGAAAGGGATTATGTAGTCCTTATTCTCGTGGTGAAATAGTTTGTAAAATGCTTTTAATTTATGAACTATCTCAGTGATTTCATAGCCGTAGAAGAATGAAAACAAATGAACCAAAATAATTGGGTCCTGTTCTGTGGATATAATTCCTTCTTTCTATTGATTTATTGACTACTTTTCTTGGAAGAGTTATCATTTAAAGGCAACATTGTCTGTAAGCATAGCTGGAAATTTTATTCTAAAACTTTCAGATTGGAATGGCTGCAAATTATTTCCTTTCAATATACTGTGAAATTCCATATTAGAAACAGATAAGAAAATTGACTTGTCACTGTGACTCTAAGAGCATGTTCTTCTGGCTTGCCTAACTCTCCATACAGCCTTTGGTTTATTTTAAAAGCGTAGTATTTTCAAAGCACATATCAAACTGAGTGAAAATTTTTGCACAATTTATTGTATACCTGATATTGGGGTCTTGCAGAAGTTTTAACTGATTTTATTGAATTATAACATGTTGATTTAAAAAGTTTCATTTATAGAAGTTTATCAAAAGACTACTCCAAAAAGATGAAAATTACTTCCATTATTTTTCTCTGACATGATAATTAAATCACACATTTCCCTACAGGTTAAGAGGGGCCAAGATGCACAATGGTGTTTATGAAGCCATTTGAGATTTTAAAACTGAGATTATAAATGTCAATCTCCAAATATTTACCTATAATTTATAACAGAAAAACAAATAATTATTTAGACCAGAAATTCAAGATCAGGAAATCTCTATTTCTCTAGATTTTCTTTTAAAATACACATTTTTGTTCCTTCAACATTTGAAGTCTATTTCAAATGACCTACTTTTAAACTGGTTTTAGTTAAGTGTGTCATACCTTGATGCAATTGGCTTAAAAATATTTCACTCCCTGCTATTTCTTTCTAAACTAATTATTTTATATTTAGTCATTCTGACTAGTGCAGGATATTTTCTCTAGAGAATGGGATCTCTTCTTTAATAGAAGAATGGATGGGAATTGCATGGACTTGTTCTGGGTGTGAGAGATTTATGTTATTTTATGTTTCTGTCAGTGGTTAATATCATTTATCAAAGTAAACAACATACTTCCTCTGTTTAATATACTCTCCACAGGCAGGTGAAAGGGCAGTGACAAACCTCTAGAGCTCCTTGTATTTATCTGCTTCTTAGACAGGACTTCAAAGCATTTTCAACAGATGGTTGTCCACTCATTTGTAAAGGTCACTACGGAAAGAATCCACAGTTGCTTTTAGTCCTGTATCCATCTGTGATACATCCCTTTGTCAGGACAGTGTATCTAGAATCTGTCCCCAAGTCCCTCCTACTTTAACATAAATTCATTTCCTTTCTATGTACCCTTTGTTGATATGAAGAGCAGCTGCTCACCCTTCTCTGTGTAATATCTTTTCACGTGGATCAGCCCCTGTATAGCAAATTGAATTCTTGGCTGCTATCAGACACTTCGGTAGAAAACCCCATGTTCAATTTGGGAAAGAGAACTTTGTGTCCTGGCTGGAAGCATTGCACTATAACACAGTGATATTATTCATGATTTGGCTCTGTCCTTGAAAATGAGAATCAGGACCTGATTTAAATTCATGCATTTAAAAAACTTCAAACAGGTATATCAGGATTATCATTAGGAAACTACCATTTCACATGAGTCTAGTGCTGCAAGTATGAAAGGTGACCTTCAGTTTGATAAAACTTTAAAAGACCACTAAAAGAAACAGCCCTTCCCCAAAAGGGTAAAGGTTGATACATTTATACACAATACACAGGAGACTTGGCCAAAGGAGTCATTTTCTTGCTGGTGAAGTCTCTTTTAGCTATCAGCTGAAGGCTGCTGTAATGGTTAAGTCCATGTGCCAACTTGGTCGGTTATGGTGTCCAGTTGTTGGTCAAGTGAGCAGTTCCTGGGTGCTACTGTGAGGATATTTCATGGATTTAAATCATCAGTGAATTGATTACACTATGGCTGATTATGTTTACAGGTAACCAGGGTGATTGCCTTCAACAAAGAGAAGTCTCATCCAATCAGTTGAAGGCCTAGTGAGAACTGAAGATTTTAGTAGTCAGAGGGGAGAATTTCCATCTTTACTTCAGTCAGTCATAAACCTTCATTGGAGAGTTCCCAGCGTGCAGCCTGCCTTATGGAATTCGTACTTGCCCATCCCTACAGTATTGTGAACCAAATCCTATGATAAATATTATAATATTTACATTATATATAATGCATGTATATGTGTAATATACACATGTCTCCTGTCAGACTATTTCCTGGAGAACACTGACCAGCTGCCCAGAGCTCTTAAAAACTGTCTGCAGTTCCTTGTCATGTACGTTCCCCCACCTCTGTATATATGCATGTACTGTACCTTCTGTACGCGTGAGCTCCATGCTCCAACAGTGAGAAACTTGGTCAATTACATGCGCGAATATATTTACTCATTTTTCTCAAGCTTAGAATATGCAGAAAGTAGTTTTAGAACTGTCCAAAAAGCAGGACTACTAACTACAATACAATTTTAAAATAGATTTTTAAGTAAAATTTGCATACAGTAGTTTCATTTGAGTACAATTTGATGAATTTAATAAATGCACACACTCAAACGGCCCACACCCTTCTCAAGTCATAGACTATTTCTATCACCCAGGAATGTTCCTTTATGCTTCCTTTCAGTTGACTTGTCCCCACAGGCAACCACTTTTCTAATTATTTTTATTATAGGTTTGCATTACCTGTTCTAGAACGTCATATAAATGGAACCATACATTAAGAATTATTTTCTGCCATAGTATATTTTTATAATATTCATTCACGTTATTGAATATATCAGTTCATTCCTTTTTATTGCTGAGTAGTATTACATTTGATAAACATATGAAAGTTTGTTTATCCATGCTCCTGCTGAGACATTTAGGATTTGGGGAATTTTGAGTTATTAAGAATAAAGCTGCTGCAGTTATATTTTTAAAATATTTTTGTAGGCATAAATTTTTATTTCTTTTGGGTAAATATGTAGGAATGAAATGAATAGGGAAAAGGGTAGGTATATGCTTAATTTTAGAAAAAAAAATCCTAAAATTATTTCCAAAGTGGTTTATTTATTTATTTATTTATTTATTTATTATTAACTTCCCATCAGGAATGCTCGAGAGTTCTTGCTGCCACATAACCAACACCAAACAACATTCGATGTTGTCAGCTTTTTATTTTGGGCCATTCTAGAGACCGGTAGTGGTATCTCACTGTGGTTTTAATTCTCATTTTCCTGAAGTCTAATAGTGTTAAGCACCTTATTCTTAGAGATCATTCACATATCTTTGTAAGAAAAAGTGTCTGCTTAAGTCTTTTGCCAGTTTTTCTCTCATTGATGAGCTTGTCTTTTTATTATTGAGTTGAGGGAATTCTTACTTTGTGAAGACAAGGTCCCAGCAATGCATTATAATATTTTAGTGTACATTTCTGGTTTGTTTTTGTTAAATTTATCCCTAAGTATTTCATGATTCTAAAACTATCGCAAATAGTATTGTTTTCTACTTTTGTTTTCTAATTGTTCATTGCTAGTATACAGAAATGCAGTTAAATTTTGTGCATTGAATATTTATGCCTGAGTGTTGCTAAATCACCTCTTAGTTTTACAAATTCCTTTGTAGATTCTTTATGGCATTCTTTATAGACACTCATGTCTGCAAACAGAGAAAGTTTTTCTTTTTCCTATGTAATCTTTATGCTGGTATGGAATTGAATAGAAGTGGTGAGAGTGAACTTCCTTGCTCTGTTACCAATCCTATGGGGAAAATATTCCCTATTTTATCATTAAGTATAACTGTACACTTTTTTTTTAAGGTTCTTGTTATCAAATTGAAAAGTTTCCTTTGTTGAGGACTTTTTTAAAAAGCCATGAATGAATATTGAATTTTGTCAAATGACTGTTTCTGCATTAATTTTCTACTTTATTCTATTAATATGACGAGTTTCATTAAGTAATTTTCAAATACTAAACCAATCTTAGTTTCTGGGATAAATTATGCTTAGCCATGGATTTAATCTTTGTAATATATTGCTGGATTCAATGTGCTAATGTTTAATGAAGAATTTTTATATTAATTTCATGAGGGATACTGACACTATTTAGCCCGGAAATTTTCCTTGTAAGAAAGTTTTTATGAGAAATTCAATGTTTTAATGAGTTTTGTTTCAATTGAATTTTTGCTTCATCATGTATCAGTTTTGATTAGTTGTTCTTTTCAAGGAATTCATTGCACCTTATTGAATTTCTGGGATTAAGGTTGTTTAGATACTTTTTATTTTATGTTATTGTATGCATTACAGTATTGTTGTAAGGTTACAGAAGATAGTATGTAACATTTTGAAGAAAAGATAATAAAGATCTCATAACTCAACTTGTGTCATCTTTTTTTATTTTTGAAAGGAATTTAATTAAACAAACACAGGTTTTTGTGGTTTTTTTTCCCAGTTGTATGACCAAAATATTTAAAAGTAAAAGAACATAAAAGTCAGATTATGTAGAGCTGTGTAGGGAGTTTGGATTTTAGGAACCATAGGGAGTAGGGATTTTAGGGAGTATTAGGGAGCTTGGGTTTTATTGTAGTATAATAGGAATACATTGGAGGGCTTTACTTTTTTCATTTGTTCATTGTAAATAGCATTATCAGCAATTTTCTAGTTGTTTCTCAGAAACGTTTTCTTTACTTACTCTTCAACCCATTCCAAAATAAAATTTTGAGGATGTTCAGAGCAATCCTTACCAACAATTTAAAACAGAAAATAATTTTAGCAAGTTGGGATAAGGAATAAAATGGAGTAAAAAGAAAAGGTCAGGGTGAGGACAGTTCAAAATATGCTGACCTTTAAGGACTTCAAAGTTTCAGGGGCATGTTACAAAACTATATCTGCACAGCCTAGAGACTAGATCAGTTTGAAACCACCACTCCCACGGCAGCCCCTTCAATGTGCTCCCCTCAGGTTTCAGGACCTCACAGTAACCCAAACCCAACTCCTACAATACACAGAATTGAGATTCACTGATGGGGAATCCATGCATTGTTTGGCTTGCAGCAATTCTTCAGAATCTTCCTGGTAGCATAATTTTACTTTAGGAGAGAAAACAGACTTTTGATATGGTCATGTTTATTTGATCAAAGCAGTTAACTAAAAGAAACAGTACAAGCCCAAAGCTCAATCCTCAATAGGTAAGTAGGGTTTTAAATTATAATTGCTCTTCTGTTATGAGAAACACATGGATTACCACAGGAAAAAAAACTGAGCCCAGTGAAGAAAATCTTTCTCTTCATAAAAACGGTCATCATGACCACAGTAACAAATTGGGAGAAAATTCTCATTTTAACATATGGGATAATTTATCGTGCATTGCTTTCCACTCTACATCTTTGCTTGTTTCCTTTTTTGTTAATTGGCTGTGGTTCCTTGAGTACAAATCTTAAATTTGAGGGATGCAAGGGTAGTTCAGGGGTAAAATTCCCACCTGCCATGCGGGAGACCTGGTTCCGTTCTCAGCCCATGCACTTCCTTCCCCCCCCCCCCAAAGTTCAACAAATGGTGCTATAAAAAGGGGATCGTGACATGGAAAAAGAATGAAATGTGACCCCCACCATACAGCAAACGAACAAAAAAAGTTAACTTTGAGAGAAACTGAAGTTACTAAAGGACAATTATTTAAATGCAGGTATGATAAAACATTGCATGGGCGACCAGGAGACATTTTTTAAAGTTCTCAGATTATCTGCCTAATTATGTGTTTCTGTGTAGTGAGCAATGTCTTACATTCTTGCCAAGTGTACTTTGAAAGAAGTATGTTAAAAGTATGTCACCTAAAACACTTGGTATATCACTGTAAATGGTGTCATTCTCACGTTGTCAAACATAGAACTAGAGATACAATTCTGCCAAAAATTATTAGGTCATTGCAAGATACCATATTAAACCGAAAATGCAGGATTGGGAGATGAAGAAGCAGGCTGATAAAGCGAAGGGAAGACAGCAAATCCTCTAAAACGCACGCAGAAACAGGACAAGACTGGATAGGAATGCTGAGCATTTTAACTGATACCTTTTTGGAGGAGGGTGTTAATTCCAGTTAACTATAAACGACGAATTAATTTAAAAGTGTGCTTACTGGGTAAGGTGTACAACGAAGCAACTAATTGCTCTCGAATGTACTCTGCGCCAGTGCTCTCAAATTAATCCAGTTGTACAGAAGTGCCCTCATTATCTTTCTTCGTATACAAAGCCCCCGTGATTATTTCAGTTTCCTTTACTTTTCTAGAAAATCAGTGGTGAAAAGAGTGTTTGATGCGATGGTTAAAGGCATTTAATTGGTTATTAATATTGTCATTATTACTAACATGGAGCACACCTAGATCCTCAACTCCTCGCTGGCGTCTCCTTTGAATTCCCAGGCGCCGAGGATCCTCACCCGGGCGTGGCCAGCGGCGGGGGCGCTTTGAGCCGCTGCATCCGGCCGGGACGGAGATGCCGGGCCACGCGCTCAGGCAGAGAAAAGCCAGGCGGGACAGTCATTGTTCTCCCAGGCCCGAGGCACAGCGCCCCGGGTCGCTACGACTCTCCCGTTCGGGTGGAATGGTCCCCGCCCTCTCCTTCTTGGCTGGGGAGGGGTCTCCCACAACACGACTTTCCGCGTCCTGGGGAGGGACCTGCGCACACACCCACCCAGAGTCACCTTTGCGCGCTCCCCAGGCGCGGACGCGGCTCCTAGCGCTCCCCAGCGGCAGCGAGGCCTCCTTCTACCGGGTCCGCTTCGCTACTGGAGAGCTTGCTGGTGGCCATTGCGGCCGCCACGGGACCAGCGAATTCTTGACCCTTCTAGAGCCCACTACAGCTTGCCGGGGCCGACCCGCGAGAGCGCGGGAAGGCAACGCCCGGCTCCGCCCGCCCCACCTGGGAGCCCTGCACAGCGCCAAGGGCGGGTCGAGCGCCGGGCAATCTCGCGGAAAGCTGGCGGGCTAGTGCAGAGAAAGGGGGAGTGTCTCCAGGCAGAGCACCGCTCCTCCGAGGGAGGGACCCCAACTGGGGTGGAAAAGGATCCCCAACGAACTGTCCAGTTGCGCTGCGCCGACCATGGAACGGGGCGGCCCTAGCCCCAGGCAGCCGCGGCTGCAGCCGGACCAGGACTCGGTGGAAGCATGGCTGGACGATCACCAGGACTTTACCTTCTCTTACTTTGTTAGGAAAGCCACCAGGTAAGAACTGTACCCATGGGAGATCCTGCTGGGGTTGATCGAACTGAGAATAATCCCCATCCGCCACTGAATTTTCTTTTTACCCATCATTAAACAATTCCCTTTCCCTAGCTCTTTTATTTCGAAGTAGGGCCTTAGTCCTATTATGGATAGATAACTCGACTTTAAACCGACCACAGTAGGATTCGATAGAAGGTGCTCACAAAGTTCAACTACAAAAAAATTTATGCCCCCCCCCCAACCTCTGCCCACCCAGCTATTCCCTCGGAGCAAGATTATTTGCAAACATCCGCGCTCACCGCCTTATTCAAGCCCCTCTTGTTTCCTGGTCCCCCTCAATTCTTTTAGCGAAAGCAGAAGCGTATTTGAGCCCCTTCCCTGCCGCTCCGGAAGCAGCAGTTCAAACTCGGTCCTAGAGGCTCTGCTCCTCCCCGTTCCCCTTGCCCGGGCCCTGGCGGGGCGGGGAAGCCGGGGTCGGGTCGGGACCACGACGAAGTCCAAAGGCAGTGCCATGCCGGAACCTGCCCAGAGTGAGTGCGGTCGCCTTTTGCCCCTTCCAGTCGTTTGGCGCTCTCCTCCTTTACGGGAACTTTTGCCCAATGCGACGCCGCTGAAAGGGGGGAGCTGGGCCCCGGGGTTCCTGGCGCGCACACAATGGCGCGGAGGAGGCGCGGCTGGGAGCCGACCCCGAGAGCTTACTGGTCCCGCGGGGCCGGCGCCCACCCAAAGGCCAGCTCTCCCTGGTCCCGAGCCAAGCGTGGGGGAGGCTGCTGGGGAGGGCGGGGAGGAGGGCGTCTGCCCTTTCCGAGGCGGCTGCGCAGGGTCCGCGCGCGCGTGGGAAACGCTTGCTGGAGGGTTGGGAGGGATTGAGGCTGGAACAGAGGGACTAGAAGGGAGGAGCGGAGCGTGCGTGGCGAGCTGGTCCCCAGAAGCCTGATGAGTTCGTGCGTTGCCGGAGCTCCCGCAGGCTCCTGGCGCGGGGACTCGGGCTGACACGTGGACGCACCCCTTTGGAGAAGGGGTCGAGCCCCGCCGACGGCGGTTCCCAGCGGCGGCCGTTTGGCAGCCGATGCTGGATGCTGGCCACAGAGGCCGGGAGGGAGACGCTGGCCGGCCGGTGATGGTGGAGGAGCCGCCCGGGACTCGGCGCGGGGCTCCCACTAGCCGGCGCCGGGCCGTGGCCTTGCGGGGCGCTCCCCGCCAGAGGGCGGCGCAGCGCTGGTCTAGCGGGCGGCGCGCGGCGGGGGCCTGAGCGGAGCCGTCTCCGAGTCGTTGACCTCACCTGGGCACCGGGTCGCGCCTGGAGCCTCGTGGAGCTCCGGGTTGACCGAGGCCGCTTGGTCTGCATCTGGAACTTTCCAAGTTTACTATGTTGCCCTTTGGAGACAAAACCAGGTACCTGCTCCGACATGCCCTCTTCCCCTCTTTTTCGGGGGGCGCGGTGGGGACCTAGCGCAGGGTGGTGGCGCGCTGCTCACGCTCGCGAAAGTACCTCGATGAAAAAGGACTGTAAGGCATTTTTGTCTTCCCTTACTCTCTTGCAGATGTATGACTTTGGGGTCTTAGGTGGGGCTATTATTTTTAACCTTGAATCTCCTAACAGATGTTGAAAGTTGGTGTCCGTTTGAGCACTTTCCGGGTTTTTTTTTTTTTGACATACACGTAGGCTCCTAGACAGACAAGCCTTATCTTTCCGGTTTAATATCCCGCCCTTCTTTTTTTAACCCCTTTTTCCAGCTTTGACCTTCTTTCAAAATCCTAAATTAGGAGCAGCCAAAGAATATATTTAGTGGATAACCGTGAAAGTAAGGTGGTTTCTTTTCAAAGGGCACTTTTCTCCGAATTTGGGATGAGGCACTAAGGGCATCTAAGTCTGGAATTAATCGATTGCTATGGGCCGATAGTTTTCATGGGGTCACCTGCTAGTCTGAGGCCATCTGTCACCAGTTTCCTTTCGCCCTTGCACACTGCCACCCTTCTGCAGTCATCAAATTCTAGCGCATATAATGAGGATCGGGGATCACTGGGATGATTTTTTTAGGGAGGTGTTCTTTGAAAGTGTTTTTTAGGCAGGTTGTTAACAGTTTAAAAGAAAAAGTTATTTGGTTAATACTACAGCATACATTCCCTTTTCTTTTTTCTGCCCTCTTCCTTCAAAGATGTGAACCTGGGGTGGTGTTTGGTGGTAGTTTTTGACTGGTTATAAATGAAAGTGCTTCGTTTTCAGAGCCTGCCAGAGCTTTTAAAGTTTAGTGACGTTGTCTTGGAAAATAAATTGAAATTTAGTTGTTATATTTTTTTGCCTTTTTCTTCTATGTAGTGGACGTTAAAAGTACTATTTTTCAAAATTACAGGGCTGTTGTGTAAAATTTAGATCACCTGAGACTCCATAAATTTTTTTTATTCCAGTTAGGGTTTTTATATTATAGTTGATGTTAACAATAAACTGGACCTTTTTATGATATATGTGTATATATAATGTCTTAAGAAAAGAGTTTATGTTGAGACTAAATTGGAAAATGAAAGCGGAATATGTACGAGCAGTACAGGTCCTAACTTTCAGGAGTTATGTAAAGATATAAATTGCTGAAAGTTGAAAGTTTTCAAAGTCAGGAATATAATCTAAGATCTTGCGTGTAGTGTAGCAGAGGTTCTTCATGAAAATGTGTATTCCATCGTGGGCTTCTATTTGGAAATATTAGCTGGAGAGAGTAAGAATGATAGGTTGGACATTTGTTAATTATAAAAATCCCATGATTGTAGTAAAAGCTTATTGTGTACTTTTAACTATACAACTAAGGGTTCCCCCCCCCCCCTCCGCCACCTATATAGGTTCTTGCTACTTTGCTTTTCTCCCTTTTTGTAAATGTGAAATGAATACTATATGTGATTCGGGAAATCATGGAATGGTAGTCTGTAGGGACATTTGGCATGTTTTAAGATTCAAGATAAATTTAGGTT
This sequence comes from Tamandua tetradactyla, assembly GCF_023851605.1. Taxonomy (NCBI): domain Eukaryota; kingdom Metazoa; phylum Chordata; class Mammalia; order Pilosa; family Myrmecophagidae; genus Tamandua; species Tamandua tetradactyla. The sequence continues at coordinate 1,214,220 of NC_135350.1, forward strand.
CACTCAGATTGTTCTTCTGTACCAGTAAACAGACTTGCTGATGGAACTAAAATTTATACATTATTTGATTTCCTTATTTTCGTTTGATGTTCAGCACATGCTTTTCTAGAAGACTGAAGTGATCTGCACTCAGTGGCAGTCGTTGAAGTTCTGGCATTCCTAAATTCTCATTTGAACACCTGTAAATTTTGGCAGTCTTGAAAGCAGTTATGCTGTTGGTTGACTGTCTCCTATAACTTCAGATGCAGAGCTAAGCACCCCATTAAATGCTGTAGTGTGGAGCCCAGAGAAAAGATAGCCTTTAGTAATCACAACTGTTTGTGCCATATTGAAGGTGTATCAGTTGAAGAATTCATAATGTAATCTATTGGCATAAAAATTAACATGAGGCTAGTTAACCACAAATCTGGAAAACTCACACCCTCATACTGTAGACAATTGCAGTCATACAGACCTGAGATGCTCTGTTAATTGGGGGTTTCCTAGTGCTAATGCCACTGAACAGCTGTTGTCATTCTTGACAGCAAATTAGAATAATGTTACCTCTCGTTAGTTACTAATCAGCTCTGTGAGTATGTGTGATGTTTAAGTCATTTAGTATTGTAGGATGACATGGTTGACTTTGTTTTGTTTTGGAACAGGGAAAAGCTTGAGAACATATGGCATATACAGGAAATCGGAGACACTAATATGGAGACATGATTTTATTACTGCTTAGATCAAAGTCCAGAAACAGAAGTTTTGCATTCCCACGTAGTTTTCTGTGATAGACTTTTTGTTTGACACTGCAAAGCTATGCTTTATTCCTTGAGATTCCAGGTCCTATGTTTGAGATTATTTCCTTTTCCTGTTTTCTTTCTTTTTCTCATTTCTGAAAGATTTGATGTTTTTATTTGCAAGACATTTATATTAAAATCAGACAGTGGTTATAAGTATTGGCTATCCACGCTTAAAGTTTGTTTTTAATATTAAATAGAAATATATAAAAATTTCCACAATTTATTTATTTATTTATTTTTTAGGCTCAAGTTTTTAGTGTTGAAGATAATAAAACCCTTTGGGCACTGACCAAATCTGACCTACATATTACTTATACTGTTTTTTTGATGGGAATTCTGGTGTAATAGTGGCCTTTTTTCTTGCATTGTTTAAAATCAGAGACTAGTCAGCTCTTCAACTGTCTGTTTTTAGTGCCCTTGAAGAATTTGCACTGATTAAATTTTTCCCACTTGGAGAAATCTATAGGAGCCTCTGAAATGATGCATCTTATTGCCCTGCTAGGTCTCAAAGTTTTTAATTCAGAACCACTTAGGACCTGAAATACATGGTCATGTCTCAGAAAGATGTGGTGAAATTAATGCAGTGGCAGTTACTCATAGATGGATGTTAAACTACATTGATTTGCTTACCAGGGCACTAAATTCAAATAGCCTTATAGTATAATTTGGTAGTTGAGGTTTTTTTTCCCTATTTGTGATCTGAAATTGCCAGTTTTTTCACAAGATTATATCCTTAGCATCCTAAGGTAGCAATATTTTAGCATTTTGGTTATGCTGTACACTTCCTTTTAAATAATTCCACCTGAACAGATGATTTGACTATTCTTTGAAATCTTTTCTTTTATAATATTTGAAACTTTTTTCAAGTTGGATAGGTAAAGCCCATACCTTGACCTTTATCTGATTACAGAGAGGGTGACTTACTGAGAAGCTTTCCTACCTCTAGATAGAAAGCACAGAGTAACTTAGGACTTTGCTTAAACTTCCCCGTGGGTTTTAATAATGCTTAGGAAAGATTTCTCCTGTAATTGAAAGGTTAAGCAGAACCTCTTGGTATTCATTAGTTTTTCCCAATAGAACATTTTTCGACCTAATAATTTATTAAACCTATAGTTGTGCTGTTATATTTGCTTTTTATTCTCAGAACTGATTGTAGAATAAAATACCTTGCTAATAAAAAGGACTATTTAATAAGTCACTGGATTGATTAATAATGGAAGGTTGAAAAATGACTAGTTTCTGAATTTAGGATGCAGACTAACTATTGTCTTTGCAGGACTTCCTGTGAAATTAGTTTAGAGGCAAAAATGTAGATTGAGTTGACCAGTGTTACAACTGATACGGCCTTAAAAATATCTGTTATATCAGGATCTCAGTAAAAAGCGCCTGCAAGTTCTATTCCTAGAAATAAAAATTGAAGAAAATTTCTCCATGTGAGTCATTCATTTGATATTTTGCTCTGTAATCTTATTTGCTTAGTATTCTCATTTTATTTTGAATAATGTCATTTTTTTGTGTGTGTATATTCCAGAATTGCTTTATTTAAAAAAAATTTGTTTATTGTATAGTATAACATATATACGAAGCAAATTTTTCAAAGCACTCTTCAACAAGTATTTACAGGACAGATCCCAGAGTTTGTCATGGGCTACCATACAATTGATCCTCTCACATGTTTCCTTCTAGCTGCTCCAAAACATAGGAGGCTAGAGGACTTAAATATTTTTTTATCATCACAGTCGACTTTTTTCCTTCTTTTTTTGTGAACAATAACATATATACAAAAAAGTTATAAATTTCAAAGCACAGCACCACAATTAGTTGTAGAACATATTTCAGACTTTCATGTGGGTTACAATTTCATAATTTTAGGTTTTTACTTCTAGATGCTCTAAGATACTGAGACTAAAAGATATCAATTTAATGATTTAGCAATCACAATCATTTGTTAAAACCTATCTTCTCTGTATAACTCCACCATCACCTTTGATCTTTCCATCACTCTCTTTAGGAGTGTTTGGGCTATGCCAGTTCTAAATTTTCATATTGGAAGGGTCGTCACTTATATGGGGTAGGAAGATGGAACTATCTGATGTTCTGGAGGGACTGGACCTTCTAGGTTTCAGGCCTTATCTGGACCAGGGACCATCTGGAGGTGGTAGGTTTCTGGAAAATTACTTTAGTGCATGGAACCCTTGTGCAATCTTATATATTGCCCTAGGTGTTCTTTAGGATTGGCTGGAAGGTTCCTGGTTGGGGGTTGGCAGGTTATGATAGGTAGTGAAGTCTACCTGAAGCTTTCATAAGAGCAACCTCCAGAGTAGCCTCTCGACTCTATTTGAACTCTCTCTGCCACTGATACTTTATTAATTACACTTCTTTTCCCCCTTTTGGTCAGGATGTAATTGTTGATCCCATGGTGCCAGGTCTGGATTCATCCCTGGGAATCCTCTCCCACGTAACCAGGAAGACTTTCAACCCTGAATGTCATGTCCCACATGGGGGGGAGGGCAGTGATTTCACTTAAAGAGTTGGGCTGAGAAAGACTGAGGCCACATCTTTGAATAATATCGTTTTTATGCCGTAAGTACTTTATTCATTTTCTTGAATGGTAGGAATATCTATTTATTGCCAACCAAATGTTTAAGACAAGTAGAATAAATTGAGTATTAAGTTCATAATATTTATCAAAATGATAATATTTATCAAAATGATAAATATTCTAAACAGCTTTTAAAAGGCCTTTAAAGGTATATACTTCTGTTTTTTAGTTTGTAGTGTCCATGTATTTTAAAGGGCGTCATTGTTACCCTTTTTATTCTTTGGGAGAAACTGACTAACCTATTTATTGACATGTCAGCTTGGGAGAAAAATCCCCGTTTTATTTCATATTTCTAATACAATTATAAAAAATAAGAATGATCATTTATTAACTGTCTATTCTATTAAATGGCAACGCTGAGGATATAAAAAAAGTTAACATCCTGATCACACATACGTGTATATATATATATATACTGAGTTTTAGAATTAGAGGGGACTATATAATCCAGTGTTTCTCAAATTTAAATAATGTATCCTTATTAAAGAGACACTCATGTTGATCTCCAGGATATTAGAAAGTTTTTGGTCACAAGTGAGAAAAATGCTACTCAAACTCTTTGGGAATTGACTCACATCATGGAAGTGCCTGGGGATTGGTTTGGCTGTGGATTCAGCTGATAAAGTGATCCCATCAGTATTCTCTGCCCATCATCTACCTTTTGGTCTTGCTCTCTGTTGCCTTTATTTTTCTACAAGCTTTCCTCAGGTGCTGAAAAAGTTTCTGCTTGACCAGTTTATGTATCTCTTAAAGTTCTGGTGCTTGAGGGGTACTTCTTCTCCATATCAGACCTCCCCAGATTTCTCAGGCCTTGCTTGGGTCACGTGCGGCTCCACACGTGAGAGTGCCCAGGAGAGTGGGATTGTTACATACTCTTTTGGATGGGTAGTCCACAGCATGAAAAGTGACAGTTCCCAAAAGAAAGCAATGTCGACAGACCTAGATATTCAGGCATCTCCCACACCCACCCTTGACATCTTTTATTTTAGTATTATTTAAACGTGGAATATTTAAAAGCAAGTATAAATCACTCGTAACAGCATTTATTCAACTGTAAGAGCAACATAAATGTACAAGTTAGTTATGAACAAAATGATGAAACCCCAGCCAAATGCAAATTCACAGCATTCATGAAATCACTTCTCCCACGGTAAATAGGGCCCTCACAGCCTGAGGAAGGATCTGTGAGGTCAGCTAGCCTTTGCTACAGCTGTGGGGACTCGCTTCTCCCCTGGGTCTTTCTGAACAATCATTGAACTTTTATTCCTACAGCACAGCATGCCAGCTTTGTTTTGTTTTTGTTTTTTATCTTGATGTGAAAGCATTATTTGCATATTAAATCTACCTCTCTTTTTTTTTTTTTGTATTCGTCCCAGAATTATTGGGATGAATTCACTGTTGCAATGTGATCCTGAACACACATATAAACCTGAGCCCTAAGATTTTGCAGAACTGTACCTGGTATAAGGGTGTCATCTAGATAAGCCAAAGCATATTTCTTTATCTTTTCTTTGTTTTATTTTAATTATCATTTGTCTGAAAACACAAAATTAAAACATTTTCATAGGAAATATACAGATCTTCGAAACATACTTGTTTTGGACTCTGGGGGCTCTCAGACCTGGGATTGAGAAATGCCTTTCTAGTCCATTCTCTCCCATATTTAAGGTGCAAAGCAAGTCAATTTACGTATTTACTGCATAGAGTATGTTATTATGATTTCTTTCAGATGTTGTAGGTTTTCCTTTCTTTCCTACCACATGATTGTGAATGCATGGAAAAATTACGAAACATTATGTCCACCTTCCAACTCTTGGTCAGATTTGAATGTAAACCCCTATGAAGCAATTCTGCGTTCTATTTATATTTGGTCCCAGGAAGCTTCTCAGATATTTTCAAAGCTGGAGAAAGCTTGGAAGCACTAAATAACTTTAGGCAAACATTCATTTGCTTACCATGCCAGACCCAACTGTAACATCAGAGTAGAGATTTTTGGAAGGCACGCGATACTATGTTATGGGTCTGTTAATCATTTATTCATCTAAACCAATGCTTTTCAAGTGAGGATGCTGCTGGCATTTGCTGGGGACACTTCTGTGCTTTAACAGAGTCTCTGGTATTAAACACTAGACACCAGGAGCAACCCTGAAATTGTGGCAGCAGATACACTCATACCAGAGGTGGCACCATTGCTTGGTTGGGAACCACTGCTTGAAACTGTTCAAAATCTATTTCTGTTTTCTTTCCTCTTACCTTTTGGTAGTGATTTTCCTTGTTTTACTATTTTTCCTTGAGAATACTTTCCTTTCAGTGCTTTAAGTATGTCCCAAACTTTGTCTGCTCAGTGAGAATTTGAACACCAGAGTAGTGAACTTATAGACTTGGTGTCATTCCCACTTTCTAGGTCAACTATATTAATGGTTTGAACAGAACTGTTTGTGGAATTGTGTAACAAATTGGAGAGGGAGTGGTGATGGGAGTCCAGACCCTGGATCCTGTTCTCAGTCTTGTTACTAACTTCATGACTGGCCCAAGTTAGTAAAACCTCAGCTCTCAAATGGGGGTTGGGAGTAGGTATGCATTCGAAGTGGAGAGAAATGAGTTACAGATCTGTTTTAGCTCTAAGAGTCCTTGATGTTCAGCTGAAGAGCAGAGTATCAGTATCTCAGATGGAATGGTTTTGTTCCTTAAGTATGTTTCCAAGTATGAGCAGTGGATCCAGGTCACTTTTATAACAAAAACTGTGTAATAGTAAGGATCGAAGACTTGGAAAAATATCTAACATTTTTCATGTGAGTTATTTTTGTGTTTTTCCTACAGATAATTTTAGCAGGTTTCCATACAAAAGTTTTCCATCCATTTCCACACAGGAAATTCAGTACACTCTTTATAATTAGAGTACTGGTGATTAATGCACGTAACTGATGAAATAAGCACTGATGAAATAAGCACTGAAAAGAAAGGGGAAAAAATCACATTTTTGTAGTAGATTATAAACATGCATATGCATTGTGTTTTATGGATCGTTCAGAGCCTCCAGCCTTCATTCTGCTTTGCGTGAGGCACCCTCTGAATCTCCCCAAAAGTTATGACTTATGGGACTTGCTGTGTTTCCATCCTTGAGGCCCTGCTGTAGCATCAACCCACTATTGGAATTTCTGCAAATCAGCCCCCCTTGGTTGAGAATTTCAGTGGACCAACTTTCATCTCCACATCCCCTGAAGCAGTGTTAAAATATTGTTTTGTCATGAATTAAAGTCATGCTCCCGTTTAGCACGATGGTTATTGTGAAATATTAAGGCTTTCCTCATGGTGAGTGTGTTATCTCACATTTATTTCAAGAAGCTTTATTAGATCTTTGATTATTTGAAAAAATTAAGTTCTCCTAATCTGTAACTTATTTCTGAAAGAAATTAATTTCTAATTAGTAACTGAAAAATAATTTACATTCTTGAGTATATTTTACTCAATTAAATGTTCAGTGTCTGGTGTTTATGTAGAAATCAGAAAATTATGACATAGTTAAGTGTAGTTGTTAGAGAGTCCGTGGCTTTTCACTTTCTATTTGAGAAAACATACTAAAGCGATCCGTTTTTTTTCTTTTTTTTTTTTTTTTACGGGAAGTATTTCTGTAGAGAAGCTAATGCTTTTAGATTAGGGGCTTTAAAAAAAGCACTGGTTAACATCTAATTGTTAATGGAGGCTCATTGAATGAATTCTCTTTGTTTTTACTGAAAAAAGTTAATCAGTTTGAAATATACTCCATTTAATGTTCTTTAAAACCGAAAAACAATAACCATCATGTGCTATGTTCTAGGCACGATGCTATCACTTTATTCATTAATTCTTTTATGTTTCTTAAGAATCCTTTGAAGTAAATGCCATTTTCTCTGTTTTGAAGAGAGAGTTAATGTACCTAAGGTGATGTCTTTGAAAGAACTAGTTGTGGGGTTGAAGCCTAGGTCTGTTACATACAAGTCCCTTCCTCACCCTGCTGTACTGGAGTTTGGTGCCAGCATTAATGAAAACAAAGCAAAGGCTTCTAGACTCAGTGTCATGGGGAATCTAACTCAGGAAGATGTGGAAATTTCTCCTAGGCTCTCTTAAATGTTGGAAGTTTTGTACAAGCACAGTACTTAATGATCTGCTTGGAGACCTTGCCCAAGTGGGGTTAGTTTCCATATATATTTTTAAAGTATAGAAAGTGGGAAATCTCAAATGACATTTTTAAAATAGGGTGACTGAAAATTTAGATACTTGGCCATTGCAAGTATCTATATTTTTAATATTAGAGTATAAATACCCTAATATAGTATATTTTCAAAGAGTTTTTGTACTTTGATACATTATTTTAGGCAAGAGTACAAAACACATTAAATCAGTTTCTCTATATGTATATTTCATCTAATTATATTTTTGGCTCATGAAGGTTATTACATTAATATTGAAATTTTACTTTGCTGTGTAAATTTTGCTTTTTCCTTTTCTAGATGCCAAGAATTTTTTTTAAAACCTAGACAATATATATTTTAATTATTTTTTCCCTTTCAAGGCATTTGAAGTATTAAATATGTATTTAAAAGCATTTCTGTCTTTTTCAAGGTTCATTTTATAAGATTAATGAGCAGTCCAGCTTTGGTTGAAAATAAAATTATTGCTGCATGGAGCCCCTTATAGACACAGGTGTGTGTGTGTGTGTGTGTGTGTGTGTGTGTGTGTGTGTGTGTACCACTTACTAATCATATTTGGAAGCTGTGGGAGAGCTTGCATCTCTCTGTCCTGTCAATGAGTTTTGCATGTCCTGTTTAACTTCTAGACAGTAGGCATTTGGAAGAATCTGTAACTTGTAAGATTAGTGGAAAATCCTAGAACATAAACTATAAATTGTAGTTTTTCCTGTGATAGAATTGTTAAACTAATCTTTAGTGAAATGAGAATTGGAATGGTGATTCTTTACTCAGTATGAGCCATACAATGAATGTTCCTAATATTCAGTGGATATTACTAATCAATGTATACAAGCTATAGAGAATATGAAATGACATTCACCCAATATGCGAAAATAAAGCTATCTAAATAGCCATAAAAAGAGGTATCACTATCTTGACACCTTTTAATTTAATCATCAACATAATTAAGTCTGTTTGTCCTTTTTAAAATGGTACACTTTTCAACTAGTTTTAAAAAATGTGAGCAAGTGGGATATATAAAATGAAATGTGTAGTAGCATTTCATTTTATTCGTTTCATTTCGTTCCTCCCCCCAGAATTCCTTTGATCTTTCTGCTATTCATGAATGACTTTATTCATCCACCCCTCTCTCCACTGTATATTACTAAAGGCCCAAAATGTCCAGCAGTAGAAATGTCAGACCCAGCCTTTTCCTGCAGCAGATGCTCAAACTGGGCCTTTGAGTGGCCTTTGAATGTATGACTCCTTTAGTTTTGCTGGGCCGGCCACTTCCATTGTAACATCATCTTGAAGGGTACAGTACTGTTAGTGCTGTAAAGAAGCCTCATGAAATAAAAAATGTGTTAAACATTATTCTTTATGGCACTTTTTTATCATCGATCATCATTGCATGAGCAGTCTGAACTGGAAAAGTGTTCTCTAAGGCAGAAAATTAAGATGAAACTTCTGATAGATTTCATTGTTTAAAAAGATAGGAGATTTAAAATTTAAGTCACATTTATGATAACTTGTGGTAAGTTTTTTGCAACTTCTATTTGGCTTTATTTCCTACATTCTAATTAATGCCAGTCTTTTGGGTTCTTTAGTGGGTTTGAGTGGGAAAACATAGTTGAGTGAACCTTAAGCATCAGCTGTGGTACACACAAGTTTGTAAGTACAGATGTTATTTGCATTAGTGTTATCTGAGAGTAATAACTCCCATCATTGGTTTTGCTACAGTGGAGGGTTTATCCAGTTATTTTAAGGCACACTGTAAGCTTTAAAAAATAACTACATTTAATTTATCCATTAAAAAAATGTATATAGTACAACTCCATGAGGCAAGAAACGTTTTTGTGAATAAAAAGGTAGAAAATAAGTGACTAGATGAAGATAAACCAGATCTTCCTGAGACGAGAGGGAATGAGGTGGTTGGACTGTTTAACATCAGGATGTTGTCATCAGTTATAAATTCTTGGCACCAATTTTCATTGCATTTCCCTTGGTCATGGCTTTATTTCAAGTGTCTAGGGCCTCTTGTCTGTCGTTAATAGCCTTGTAAAAGTTAATTCAGCTGAAAGACTTCAAGAGGGCCTCTCTGCTTTCTCACTGCTCCCAGGTTTGCTGTGCAGTCAGCAAGAGCATGCTCGCAAACGAAGGTGGAGAGAATCTGAATTATTAGTGCTTGTAGCAAATGGTGCAAGTACCTCTGTGGAACTGGTATCCTTTTTGTTCAGATGGCTACGACACAATTTAAACTCTTCTCTTCTGGAAGACTAAGTGAAGTTCTATAAAGGAGGGCATTCCGAAGTATTCACTTTGGCCAAGGACTTTGAGTGTTTAAAGTGCATACCCAAAGCCTATTTCCAGACCACTCTGTCTGTGGGCTTGTACTGCCAGAAACAGTCTTTTTTCTTTATCCTTTCTCAGATTCTCTTGGCTGAACTCTATGGCTTCTTACCCAGACCCTTTGCCTCTGTAAGAATACTCAGAGTATTGGAGATAGCAAAACCATTCATTTATAAAAGAGATTTTGAAATGCTTTCACATGCATTTTCTAATTTGACTCATTTCATCAGCGCTGTGAGGTTAGTGGAGATCTAAGGGGCTTTTTAACTCTTGTTTAAATATGAGGGAGCTAAGGGGCAAAAAGAAGTTAAGTAAATTGAGGGAACAAATGACTACTTCCTGGCCTGCAGATAAATGTGAGCAGTTGTGGAGGTTTTAATGGCCTATCTGTCTGGTGTTATTGCTGGAATTATCTCCTGGGTGCCAGTGTGGTATTCTTGAATTTATACCCTGCTGAAGGCAGGTACATGTTACACTTCAGAAAGAGGTCACAACTGGTAGTAGCATTTACCCCATTGGTGGCAAGTGTTAAGATTAGAACCCAGGACTCATGGCTGAACAGCACAGCCTTCTGATGCTTTGTGAAGTTCCAAGAGTTTTTTTTTGGGTAGAGGTGAGATGGGGTGCAGGGTCCAGGAATCGAGCTCAGGTCTCCTGAGGATAGCGAGCATTCTACCACTAAACCACCCATGCACCCTCAAGAGTTCTTAACAATAAGTAGATTGTAGTTTAGTTTCCCCTATGAAGTATATGGTGTGGTTTTGAGTGCCAGATAACATAACAATTTAAGGAAGAATTTTATGCTCTAATTTTACCACTAATGACTGATCTAAGAGCATTCAGAAGGTTTGGTTATCAAACACAGGATCACAGTATGATAATCCTATGTGCTCTGTCAATGCTAAAATTAGTATTAGTGATTTGATAGTCTGAAACTCATTAATATGCTGCGTAGGGCCGACCTTTTCATTGTTGTCTCTCCACAGCCAGTTTCTATTAGGAAAAACAGATTATCGAATTAGATGGCCAGATAAAGTACAAAACACCCAGCTAAATTTGAATTGCAGATATTACTTACATCAAAAAAATTATCCACTGTTTATCTGAAATTCAGTTTTAGCTGGGCATCCTGTTCTTTTATTTGCTAAATCTACCTACCCTAAGAATGACTTTTCTCTGGAATACATTGATTATACGTCTTTTACAAAACATGACCTATTTCCAGAAAAACATAGACATGATGGGATTTGATTAGATTTTTTTTTAAGATGCTTATCCTTAGGAGTCTTTGTTCTTTGAGATACTGTTTTTACCTCAGTAGTCTACTCTGCTATCCTATTGTGATCTCAATGTAAAGAATTAAGTTAGAGAATGTGTTGTAGGAGATCTTATTCTGTGTTTTTATTTATCTATTTTTCTGCATGGGCAGGCACCGAAAATTGAACCAAGGTCTCTGGCATGGCAGGCAAGATATGCTTAAATTTGATTTTGATTCTTTCAGATTGAGCTAGTAGTTAGTGGGTGCTTTCTATGTGGCAAGCATTGCTGTACTGGGAACTTTTATATTCTTACGGACCGTAAGACTGGAGTAGGGAATTCGGATTTGATTCTTGGTTTTGCCACCAAATAGGAGAATGGCTTTGGTTCAGCCATTTAGTTCTGTTTCATAATTTAGAAAGTTAGTGCCTATCTCACCAGGTCTAAATAAAAGTGGTGCTTTTACAGGATCACTAGCATGAGTAATTTTCAAAATCCCCTAGAATCAAGGAGGAGAAGGGAAAATAAAGATCCTATTCTTGGTCATAGAAATAATTTGCCCAGTCAGAACGACCACCCGAGTTTCTTGACTCTCATCTGACCATTTTAATCCTTGTATCTGTCATGTTCACAGTCATCCTTCTTTCCATCTTCATTCGTATGTGTCCTTTTATACTACTTCATATAATAGCTAAAATTCAGTGACTGTATAACTTACTTTCATTGCACAATACAGACTTAAAGTTTGGGGAGAGATGTCACTTAAGGATTTGTGAGGGTGTGGGGCCCCCCGAGACCGAAAGAGGGCCCTTGTATGGGGTTAGTGTTCCTGTACTCATGGCTGGCATGGTGCCTCCACATCCCAGGGAGCTCTGCCTTTGGGAATAATTGATTCCAGGAAATAAAACAGCACTTAATATGAATGTAATTAAAATGGGGGAAAAATTAGTGAAAAAGTTTTGACTGGAGCTTTATCTTAAAAAGTAAAACTGTAAATAATGAAAGTAGATTTATCCTACATTTAGTAAATTTTTGATGACAGTGAAACCCCAGGCTAATTCTTAGAATAAGCAGTTATTTTTCTGACAAAATTATGTATCACTAACAATATCTTCACTTCATGTTTGTTTTTTTGCAGCAGGGTCATAGTGTCTTTTTTTCCCAAAAGTACCTTTTTTTTTTTTTTAATTTAGAGAATACTTTATTAGTTTCTGGAATCAAACCCATGTAGATAAGATCTTTACATATTTAATACAGTGCATTACCCCTGTACAAATCGGAAAAAATTAGGTTTAACATTTCTAGATCAATATGGCTGTTAATTTCTGTACACTGCCAACTCAACTTGGTACAACTGGTATACTCTTCCAAAGCTGACAGCACAGCTAAAGTTTCCAAAAATGCCAATTATATATATATATATTATATAGGTAAAATATATAAATATAAAAGACTAATAGCAGTATGTTATGCATCAATAGTAGTAACAGCCTTTCCAGGTTCTTTAGTCATCTGAACAAAATTACAGAAATATCCAGCATATTCTATTAAAAGAAAAGTAATGAAAAACAAAAATCCCAGCAAATAGCAAGTTCTATTCCAGTTTTGGTACCTGGCACCAATTTTATTAGCTTCTCAATCATCATCTGGAAAGAAAAAAATTCTAGAATAAAGTCATTAAAAGTAGGTCTGATATGGCACAGTTGCTGCAGTTATAAAGGAGGCACACGATATTTGACATTCACAGAGGTATGATACAGTATTGTCCTACATTTGTAGCATGAGAGGATACAATTAAAAAGGCATAACTTGAGACTTGACTCTGCTTTTCCAGCAGAGGGGCTAAAGGTTGGTGTGACACAGCTCTGGTGAAGAAATGCACCTTCAAAAGTACTTTTTTAAAATTAAAATTTGATAATCTTAAGGGATTTTTAAAATCTAGAGTATAATTATTTGAATGTAATTTTCTTTTCAAATGTGTTGTGTTGTTATCTCTGTTACTTTGTTCTTCAGTGGTTAGCTGTCTCTATTGGGCACAATCCTTAATTGTCAGTGGCTTTGTGTGATAGTAGAAGGGTTTTCCAGCATCACTTTTGTCTACTTCTAGACAGTCTTTATCTTATCTAAGAAATATAATTTCAGGTTTCGTACCTGCCTAGAGACTGAAGGATCAAAAAATCCACGGGAGAGGATAGATATTAGTCTTAACAGGAAAAGCCCATTTCATGCAAGTTGCAAAACTTCAAGGGGAGCCCATCTGGGAGAGATGTGTGAGAGATGATTCATTTTATCTGTGGTTGGTTTATAAGTGATTGCTTTGAGATTATGATAAGAAATATTATCCTTTGTAAGCTTGTAATTGAAGGGTCTCAGATAGTGGCTGAGAACCCTTCCTCCCCAGCCAGTGGTTAATAAAAAATGATTGAATGACTGAGTATACTTGATCCGTTTTTCCTGTGTCACTTGATACTGAGTTCATCTGTCCAAGAAAATATCTGGAAATAAAACATGTGTGAGACAATTAAATAGTGCAATAAAAAACATGTAACAAAAGACATTTAGCACCAGTTTTGACATATTCTAGGAACTGCAGGGTACACAAGGAAAAATTAGCCATGGCCATTTATGAGGCTTACCTGATGGTGAAGTTACTAACTGAAACACAAGGCTAATTTTCTGTAGCAAATATACCAACATTCAGACATTTAAAACACTGTTGTCCCTCTTGATGCAGCCCATTCCTCCATTCATTCAGTTACCTCACTGAAGGAATAATTGCTGAGGCCCTCCTGTGTGACAGGCATCGTTTTGGGTACTGAAGATTAAGTGGTGAACTGTAAGGAAGACTGGCAGGGAGCGAGGTTAGGGCACAATAATGGGAGGGGAGGTAAGAATTCTGTTTTATCCTTCTTAATCTGTATGTTTAAACATGGAGATGTCAGTAGGCAGCTTGACTGAAAAATAGAAAAGGAAGGAGATCTCTTCTTCCCAATGAGAAGAAAAGAAATAAGTAGGGGCCAAATTTTAGATTTGTAGATGAAATAGATCAAATATCCACTGACATTAATTTAATAATGTTAGTTACATGTACATATTTAAAATTACGTAAAATGTTACTTTAGATAGGTTACTTTTTCCTATCTTTCATTTTACAAAATGATTTTATTCAAAAGCTTTATAGGCATTTTTGACAGCTTCACATGAATTTTTGGCATCAGTGGCTTTGGCACCACTGATGCAATTTGTAACAAAAGTGTTTTCCAGAGTAGGTCACCCCATAGCTATTTAGGTTTTTGAAATACAGCATTACTTTAATGGGACTTTTATCCTGATCCGTAGCATGCATATATAAAACATTAGAACAATTATGTATTTTATGATCTGTGCTGTAAGGTTTACTTGTATCTGTACAATACAAACACCTATTAAATTGCTTTTTAAAGAGATCTTTAAGAGGACTTTATGACTGTATGACACTTGGAATTATAAGTTAACCATGGTATCATTTGTGTTCTCTTTTTTTAACCCATTCCATTCTAGACTGATATAATTTCAGGCTAATATATATTTAACAAACAATACATTACTGTTCAAAATAAAATAATCAAGGAAACGTTCCATAAATAAAAGATTTAATGGAAACTTGAAAATAATACAACTTCTTTCCCCCTTTTGCATCTTTTTTTTTGCCTGAATAAATCATGCAGATTATTTATATCAGTGCATATAGCCATTTTTTTTATGTCTGCATTATGTTCCATTGTATAAATATGCCCTGATACTTTTAGCCAGCCTTGTATTGATGGTTTAGGTGGTTTCTTATCTTTGCTATAACAAACAGTGCTACAGTAAATACCCTGTATACTTCCTGTGGCACATGTATAATTAATCTTTGGAACATAGGATAAACATTTTAAAACTTGTTAGATATTGCCTACTTCCCTTCCAAAGACAGTTTTCACCAGTTTTTATTACAGACAAATTGTGGTGTCAATTTTTATTACAGACAAAAAGATTGGAGTGTCTTTATCCCTACACTCTCTCCAAAATAATGCATTGGCAAACTTTTTAACCTTGTCTTGTTTCATAAAAATAATCAATGATGTCATTGTAGATTAGAGATTACATTTTTCTTATAATATGCAATGTCCTTAAAATTTCCTCAGTGGTAGGAAGTTTTTTGTTTTGGGGAAGTAAATTTGAGTTTTGGAAAAAGGTCTTTTGCATGAGAGGGATAATTAAGTTAGCTATTTTTTTTTGTTTTTTTCATTGTATTTGTTTATTTTGGGAAGAGGGGTTAGCGAAAAGCAATATTTGATTTTTAGATAAAACTCTTATTTGGGATATAAATTATCTCAGAAGTTAGTTACAAAAGAAGACATTTCAAAAATATTTAAAGCAATGAATGGCACCATCAAGTTATATAAGATTACAGCTTTCAAAGGGGAACTATTTAAATTGAAAAACACTCATTTGGATGTGTGTGATCTGGTATGTTTGTTTAAAAAAAAAATCACCCACTGTTAAGGCTTCACCTGAAATAGGTTTCTTTCAGAGTAGGTACATTAAAAAAAAAAAATCTCACTTTTCTTGTAATGAATTTTTTTAATTAGGTACTGCCTACTTTTTGATTTTCCTCCTTTATATGAGGAGTAGATAATCCAGAAGAGATCATTTTTACCATTGATATTTGTTGAACAAACGTTACTAGTATAACATTTACAGACATCTAAATCTTCCTGCCCACCAGATCAAATCGTTTTTATTTTCCCTGTCCCGTCTAAGTCTTTTTTTTCATCTGTGTCACAAAACAGATACACCTATCTAAAATTATATACATTAGCCAGCTAAATTTAGGTAAATATTTATTTTTCAATTGTAAATTTTTCAACTTCGGAGCACATTATGTGTTTTAAACAGCAAATTGACTTCCGATTTATGTTTTCCTAAGACTAATGTCAAGTTAGTGTCATTTACTTCAATGTGAACTGATTTTGAGAGGGGCAGGTTTCGTGTGTCTTGTATTGTAAATCAGGTAATGTACAAATGCATGTTTGGAAATCAGACATTGGTAAAATGTTCATTGAAGCAAATGTCCTCTCCAATTTTTTAGCGTAAAAATTATCTTAAGTAAGCCATCTTGTTATTTGATTCGTTTTTCGGAAAGGGGTTTTTACGGCTTTCGGAGGCAGTGCCCTTCGCCTACTCAGTGTGTCTGAATGTTCTGTTCTGCAGAGAGATGGTCAATGCATGGTTTGCTGAGAGAGTTCACACCATCCCTGTGTGCAAGGACGGCATCAGAGGCCATACCGAGTCGTGCTCCTGCCCCCTGCAGCACAGTCCTCGGGCAGAGACCAGTGTCCCTGGGACACCAACCAGGAAAATCTCTGCTTCTGAATTTGACCGGCCTCTGAGGCCTATTGTTGTCAAGGATTCGGAGGGAGCTGTGAGCTTTTTGTCTGACTCAGAAAAAAAAGAACAGATGCCTCTAACCCACCCAAAGTTTCAGAATGACGAAGGCGATCAGTGCTCAAGACTCTTGGAATTAGTGAAAGACATTTCTAGTCATCTGGATGTCACAGCCTTGTGTCACAAGATCTTCCTGCATATCCACGGCCTCATCTCTGCTGACCGCTATTCCCTGTTCCTCGTCTGTGAGGACAGCTCCAATGACAAGTTTCTTATCAGCCGCCTCTTTGATGTGGCCGAAGGTTCCACGCTGGAAGAAGCTTCGAATAACTGTATCCGCTTAGAGTGGAAAAAAGGCATTGTGGGGCACGTGGCGGCACTGGGGGAGCCCTTGAACATCAGAGACGCTTACGAGGTAAATGGGGAGCCGTGGGGGGGGCAGGCCACTGGACCACTGTTTCGAATGGTGGGGACGTTTGAAACTGAGAAGAAACAGGATAAATGAGTTGTAACAATTTGCATACTTACATAAAACTAGAAGTTTTCCCGTCTTTTATGGAAGGGTTTTTTCACTGGGGGTTGAGTCAAGGACAAGTGTTAGAAATCTTTTCTGGTTTCCTCCTTCATGAAAACTTACGAGAGCTTTTTCTGATAGTTGTGTTCTCTCAGCTTTTTACTCCGTTACTATGATATCCCTGTCCATGTTATCTCCACGTGAACTTCTGAGGATTTTATTGAGATTCTACAGTGATAGGTTGCAATATCAAGAACACCAGCACATCATAGTCTTTTCTCATTCATTCGTTGTCATTTCACTCATTCAAAGTCCCACTGATCCCAGAGTCTGATTTTATTTCCTTCTGTTCTTTCATTTTGTTTTTTTAAGCAAAGTTATGGTTATTTAAAAAAAATGGAAAATATTGCCCTAAATTATTTAGATGGAAAGATTTGATATTTCTTCTACTTTTGCTACAGCTATTTATCTACAGTTTTTTAATTATGAATTTAAAAATCATACTGTAAAACATAGGGCTGTGTCACACAGTTAACTCTATTTTAAATGATGGATTATAGTTAATACTACAATGAAAAAAGTGTTCTTTCATGAATTATAGCAAATGTACCATACTAATGCAAGGTGTTAATGATAGGGTGGTTGATGGGGAAAAAATACACCTTAATGTAAGCTATGAGCTATAGTTAATAGTACGGTATAATACTGTTTCATCAGTTGTAACAAAGGTGCCACACTAATGCAAAGTGTCAATTGTGGGGGGGCATCTAGGGGAATGCTGCATTTTTTACATGATTTTTCTGTAAACGTACAACTTCTCTAGTTAAAAAAAAATTTTAAGAGATTATATTATAAAATGCTGCAACTATCCATTGTACATTGACCCTTTTATTAATAGAATTATGTTTTTGAACAAAACGCCTTAGTTGAATGACTCTTGGTATGCTTATGAGGCATTTTGTACCATGACTAAACAGTTGCCTGCTCTTTGGTATGCTGTGAAAGTTTAGTGGAAATCTCATCTTGCTTTTATGTCGTTCGAGGGGTCATAGCTGTCTCACTCACCTCTGATTTCTTGCTGACTAATACAGTAATAGGTCTTAATAAATAGTGGCTGAATGAAAATTATAGTAGATAAGTTAGATAAATGTAATAGAAAGCAGATCATAGTAGGTGCCAAGGAAAATGTGGTGAATTCAGTGAAGTAGGAGATGACATCTGGTTGGGGAGATGGTCAAAGGATTTTTTAAGGAGCCAGTGTTTTAAAGCCAGTCTTTGAAAGGAGATAAGATTGATTTGATTGAGATGTGTGCAGGGTTCTCGATGTAGAGAGAAGTCCGAGAAGAGAACAGGGAACTTGGTGCATGTGCCCTGGGTTGGCGATGCATGGGCAGTACTCAGGGAATACATTGAGGCACTGTGGGAGCGAGATTGGGAGATGAACTGGGGTCGTGAATGTCAGACAGAGGAGTACTAACATTCGAGAACAGCTGAGGGTGGCTTGAAAGGGGGACCAGTATAATTCAAACTGCGCTTTAGAAGGATGAATTTTACAGCGGCCATAAAATGAATTCAAGGAAGAAATACTGGGAGCTGAGAGAATAGAAAATTATTTTAATAGTCTTGGCATGTGGAAGTGAGGACCTGAATCAGGGCACTGACCTTAAAGATAAAACGGAAGGCATGGATCTCAATTGAAAAGTGAAAATTTGCTCAACTTGGCGGTTAATAAGAGATGGAAGTATGGGGAAAAGAGAAGTTGAAGAGTACTGAAGTTTTGAAGTTAAGTGAATGGATATGATACGGTAGTTCAGGTAGGTAAAATCCCGAGACTTTTTTCTTCTGAATCCATTCTACTGAGGAGAAATGTGGTTTATATAAGCAGTTTATTCCTTTCTTGATACTGTTTTAAACGCTTGCTGGCCTTCAGAGTTATCTCCGTGATCTCCTTGAGCTCTGCAGTTCCGTTACACCATAGCAAACTCCACGAGGATATTAAGGACACAGCTGAAGGGTCGTTGCCAACCTGGCAGAATTCCCTTCCGGTCTTAGGTGGCAGCTGGTTCCCACTCTTCACGGGCAATCGTCCCAACTGTGTTAGGATCATAAATCTTCCTCTGCTTTGCTAAGAAAGCCTGCATTTGTCTCCGGTCCTAAGTCTAGCCCTAAGAATTCTTCACTTGTATGTATTTTATTTAATCTGCTTATCCTCTTTAAAGTTTTGACAATGTATTTTCTGTTTTGCAGTTAATAGCGATTTTATTCTTGTACTGCTCTGTAAATGAGGCCCAGTGCCCTCGATTTGCCAGGGGTGAAACCTCTTAGCCCGTGGTTTCTTCATGTGGCCACTTCACCCTTGCACCCTGGGTCTGTGATTACAGTGGCCTTTGCAGAAGTTACTTCCTTTCCCAGGAATTTCATTAGATGCTGTGGGGCTGATCTGTGACATCTTATTTACCTTCATCCTTACCCATAACTTCAGTAATCAAAATGTCATCTTCAGTCCTATCTATTGGTAGTTTTTAGAAAAAAATCAGTGAAAATGCCACTTAAAAACGGTATTTCTTAAGGTTACTTGATCACAGAATGTTTGAAATATTGTAAAGTACCAGTGGAAAACCAAGAGCAGTTGTGAAATATAATAATGCTCAGATTAAACCCAGGAATAAAGCATAGTTTCATGGGTAAATGGTCAAAATTTGATTGACTTTTTAAAACTTTGTAACAAATGAAATATAGACATACATCAGATACAGTGCAGGTTCTGTTCCAGACCACCACAATAAAGCAAATATCATAATATAGCAAGTCATATGAATTTTGGGGTTTCCCAGTGCATGTAAAAGTTGTTTGTACTATACTGTAATCTGTTAAGTGTACAGTAGCATGATTTAAAAAAAAATGTACGTATCTTAATTAAAATGTGACCGAGACATGAGGTAAGCGTATGCTGTTGGAAGAACAGTGTCTGAAGACTTGCACGATGCAGGGTTGTCACAAGCCTTCAATTTGTAAGAAATGCAGTATCTGTGAAGTGCAGTAAAGTGAAGTGCAATAAAATGAGGTATACCCTTAAATTTGCTAATTCACTTATTTTTATTACTAATAAAGTAACACATTCATGTATTTAAAATATAAGACAAGACCCATAGCTTAGACCCGTGATTCTAAGTTATTAGACCACACATACAATGAAAGGGTTAGGTGGTAAATGCAGAACATGCATTAATGTTCAGTCACACATCATCTCCTTCTGCATCAGCTACTCATGCAGCTTCCTTGGATGTGGCACAGAATTTATTAAAATAAGAAATTTGCACAAAATAGTAACAACTATAGAAATGTGTGTAGAGTTTTCCTTATGCACAAAAACTAGATATCATCAAGTATCTAGATTGGATTGCCTTGAACCCCTAGTTCCATGTCCTGGGGAAGCCTTAAGCTACCCCAAGATTTCTTTTGTCTTAAGGATTTACTTTGTCAAAACACTCCTCTCTTTCCCAAGTCAAATGGAATGAAAAACTTGGACTCTTCTTTTTGCACCAGATAACTACTCCTTGCATGCTATGATTTCTAGAGAGAAGATTTGATGGTCTTAGGGAAAGATCACATGGGCACTTATGTGGCTTCACCATGTGGCTGCTATCCCTTGCAGCCATACTTCATTCTTCTCCTTTCATTCTTTCTCCAGAGGATCATACCTGTACCTTCTCACCCTACAAGTCTCATATCCTATTCTAAGTACTTATCAAATATTTTTCCTAAAGAAATATCACCTCTCTCAAAAGAGATTCTGATTAATATAATTATTTCCAAAATGAGTTTTAGAAAAATAACAATAGCAACTGTTTTAATTTTGGTTAATCTACTAATCTCTCATGAATAAGTGTGCTCTGAGGAACACAGTTTGAGAACTGCTGTTCTAGAGTTTTCTGTGTCTGTCTTTGCTCAATTTTTAATCACTGTTAGGCCTTGTTTTAAAAATGCCACTGTGTAGAAGAAAGCAGCCTTATAATTTAAGTTCTCTGTTTTGTTTTTATTTTTTACTTTTGTTATCATTTCAAAATTTTCAGGGAAGTTGCAAGAGCAGTAGAGGAAACTTCCATATGTCTTTAACCAAGATTCTCCAATGTTTTATATTTTGCCCCATTTGCTTTATTATTTTCTCTCTTTTTTAATAATACATATAAATAATATATACATTTTTCTGAACCATTTAGTTAAAAATATGGAGACAGTTTTACTAAATATTTAAATGTATATTTTCTACACACATACTTTCTTACATAGCTGGAATACATTTATGAAAATCAGGAAATTTTTATATTGATACAATACTATTATCTAAGAGTCTGTAGTCAACTTTTGTCAGTTGGCAAAAAGACGAAAAAATAATGTCAGTTCTTTTTTCCCTAAGCCAGCCTGTAATTCAGGATCACATAATGTGCATGCCTTTTTGGTCTTCTTTACATCAGCCTTTGTCTTTCTGGAAAGACATTTTTGAAGAGTACCAGTCAGTTATTTTGTGGAATGTCTTTCGTGAATAGATTCCAGCTGTGCATGTTGGGCAGGAGTGCAATAGATGCTGATGTTGTGAGCATTTCCCTGGGTCTCGTCAAGAGGCACATTATGGCAGTTTGTCCCAGCATTGATGACGTTAAATTTGTTAACCTGATTAAAGCGTTGTCTCCATGGCTTCTCTGTTACAAAGATACTACTTTTCCCTTTGTGATTAATAGGTGTCTTATGGAGGGATACTTTGGGATTTTGTAAATATTATATTTCTCATAAACTATACAGATATCAATTTTACCATGCTCTGATTTTCTAACTCCATCATGCCTTCAATATTTATTAGTTGGCGTTCTAATTGCCTTCTTTAGCAATCATTCATTAATATCACTGTGGACTCATGGGTTTTATTTTATTTTATGCATTATTATTTACCTGGATGCTCATATTATAGATTTGCTGTCTCTGGTGTCTTTTTTTTTTATGTCTCCATCATCCTTTGACCATTTTCTTGTCTTCTAGCCCAAGATTTTTGAAGCTTATCTTATTCTTTCCCTGCCCTAGCCCTAAAATCATTCTTTTTCCCAAGAACCCTGGTTCCTTTTAGTAGAGGGGATGGTATTTAGAAACTAAAATCTGGGCACTAGATGTGTTCATTGCTTCTGGGTATCTGCTCATTGCTCCTGGTACGTCATCAGACAGAGCTAAGGAAAAAATACATAAATACACATATACATGCTTATGCTACATTTTATTTATATCTGTATCTGTCTGTTTAGTCTATTAATAACTGAATTTATACTAATAACTCCAATTTCAGTTTGATAACTCAAGGTGCATTTTTTCTTCCTCCTTTCACTATCAGGGGTTTCTTCTCCAAAAATGAAGATCTGGGCTTCCTTATCCTTTATCTAATTACTCATATACTTAAGCCAGCTCCAAAACTCTTTATTCCTTTTTGTACGTCCTGGTATTTTTCCCTTTAGGCTAAAGAACCTCCTTAAATTATTGAGGGACGTTCAGGTCTGCTGGTGACAAATTCTGTTTTCTTTGACCTGAAAATGTGTTTGTCTGTATTTTTGAAGGATATTTTCACTGGATAGAGAAATCTTACTTGACAGTAATTTTCTTTCAACATTTTGAAAAAATTTTCCCATCACTTTTTGTTCATCATTTTTCTCATGAGACATCAGCCATCCTGTGCATCAGTTTCACCATTTATGTAATGTGTGGTATAAGTTTAAGATTTTTACCAACTTTGGGAAATTTGGGTCATTGTAGCTTTTCTTTTTAAGTTTAGTAACTGTATTTATTATAATTATTTACACAGTAGATTATTGCTTTATTAAGTTTCTATTCTCTGCATATCTTCTCTTGCACTGTTTACTTTTGAAAAATATTTTATTTTGCAATAAATTCAAATTTCAGAGAAGTTGCAAGGATACTACAGGTAATTCTTTTATACCCATTACCCAAATTCACCAATATTTAACGTGTACACATTATTACTTTTTCCCCTGAATCTTTTTTTTTTTCTCACATGGGCAGGCACTGGGAATTGAACCTGGGTCTCCTGGCTGGCAGGTGAGAACTCTGCCTGCTAAGCCACCGTGGCCCACCCCAATCTATGTCTTTTGATTGGGGATTTTAATCCATCAACATTTAATGTTATTACAACATTTAATGTTATTTCTTCTACCCTTTTTTCGTTTGGATTTTATATGTCAAATCTTATTTTTTTCTCTTTTAATCTTTACTAATAGTCTTCATTGCTACACTCCTCCCTAGATCTCTCCCTCCTGTCTTTTCCTATCTGCTTGTAGTGTTCCCTTTAGTATTTCTTGTAGGGCCAGTCTCTTAGTCACAAGTTCTCTGTGAGTATTTATGTGAAAATATTTTAATCTCCACCTTGTTATTTGAAGGACAGTTTTGTTGGGTATAGAATTCTTTTTTTTTTTTTTTTTTGCATGGGCAGGCACTGGGAATCGAACCCAGGTCTCCAGCATGGCAGGCGAGAACTCTGCCTGCTGAACCACCATCATGCGGCCCTCCCCTGAATCTTTTAAGAATAGTTTATATATGTCATGTCCCTTTATCTCCTTTTTATATCAATGTAACAAATTACTCAAACACAACATGATAACTATACTAACAGTAAATCCTTTGTAGTCAGCAGTTGGAGTCCCCCCCCCCCCAACTTTTGTTCATTCCTTGTATTGAGGGATTTTAGAGCACTACCACTCAGGGCTTCAGGCTGAGGATGCAGATACGGGGCAGAGGAATGGAATTATTTTGCTTGCAGTTGAAGTTACTCCTTGCTTTGAGGATGGGGCTGATCCACCATATCATTTTGTTAGTTGTCCAGGGCAGGCCTGAAGAACTGGAGAAGGGGAGTTAACTGCACACCTGCTGGGTTTTAGGGCTGTTTTAGTTTGTAAGCTGCTGGACTGCAGTAAACCAGAAATGAAATGGTTTTAAAAAGGGGAATTTTTTAACTTGCAAGCTTACTGTTCTAAGCCTATAAAAATGTCTAAACTAAGACAACTAGGAAAAGATACCTTAATTCAAGGAAAATCAGTAGGTCAGGAACGCCTTTGTCAGCTAGGTGGTCATGTGGCTGCATCTGCTGGCACCTTGTGCCTGGGCTCCATTGCTCTCAGCCTCTGTTCCTTTGGGGGTTCCTCACTTTGCTTCTCCAGGGCTGGCTTTCATCTCTTGGCTTCCCTGGGCTCTCTCCAGGTTCTGGCTTGTTTGACATCTCGTGGTAAGTTCTGATGTGCTCCAAGGATCTCCAAACATCCATGTCTCTGTTCCCCACATGTCCACATCTATGTCAGCTCTGCTCTGAAGTTTCTGTCGGCTCTGTTGTTCCTCAAAAGTGTTTCCCCTTTTAAAGGACTCCAGTAAACTAATCGGGACCCACCTTGAATGGGAGGAGTCACACCTCCATCTAATCAAAAGGCCACACCCTCACTCGGGTGTGTCACGTCTCTGTGGAGATAATCAAAAGCATGTCTTGCAGTGTTGAATTAGGATTAAAAGAAACTGCTGCCCCCACAAGATTGAATCAGGAATAAAACATGGCTTTTCTGGGGTACATAATACTTTCAAACTGGTACAAGAGCCAGCTGGCATAGGAACAATTCGAAAGCTTTAAGTCTCTGAGACATAAACCTAACAAGTGAATTGAAAATTATAGGTTCAGATAAAAGAATTAGAATAATCGTGATTAGGGGATTTATATGTGAATATAACTATGTTAGATGGGGGAAGTAGCTTTTCAAACATTCTCTGATAGGACGGCTGAGGGGGTGTTGATTCAGGTAGCTCTGTGGCTCACCTGTGGTGTCTGGGCGTGCATACTGTGGCACTTTGTGCACTCTGGTTGAGATCTGCATAAGAATAACCTCCAGAAGGACCTCCTGACTCTTTGAAATCCCTGAGCCATAAAATGTCCCCCTTTTGGTCAAGGTCTCTCTCTGATGCATCGCTGATTAACACTTGGTAATAATCCCTTTGTGCCAGCGAGTCACGTCCTGTGCAGCAGGGAAGGTAGTGAGCTGATTTCCAGAATTTGGCTTAGAGAGAGGATGCATTTGAGCAATAGGAAATTTTCAGAGGATCACTCTTAGGTATTCGTTATAATTGGCTTAGTTTTATCATTGTGGAAATAAGCTTCATAGATGCAAGCTCAAGGACTTGACTTCTTAGCATATTTTCTTTTGTTAGGCAAAGTTTATATAGTCCAGAGCTTTTGGCCATGTTACTTGTCAGTATAGCAGGAATTCCACAGTTGGGCTGGTTTAATAGAGTTTTAGCTACTATGAGGGCAATAGCCTTTTGATAAGGAAAAGCCTCTATCTATCCAGAAATCAGACTTAAGACAAAAAAGCACACATTTCTTTACCCATAGAAGTATGTAGCTGTATAAAGGTCAAGATGTCCAAGAAGACCCTACCACTCAAAACATCTGACCTTGTCCCGCCTTTACATACTTGCCAGAGTTATGTTAATTGACAGGTAGAACATAATTGATATACTTGCCTTGCTTCTTATGTAAAGCTGTTTTATGTGTTGTGTCCTTTGGCTGAAGATGAAGCTTTGACCTGCAGCTGACCATGTGCACTTTCAGAGAAGCATCAGAGTGAAACAGTAGAACTAACAAGGAAATTTGATTGTTTTTCTGGCATGTGACATTTTTCTAAGACTAAAATATACAAGATTCCCATGTACTCCATTATTGTTGACACTTAGCATTGCTGTGGTGCCATTGTTACAATTAAAGGAGGAATATTAAAATGCTGCTGCTAGCTGTAGACCGTATTTTGTGTTAGGTACATTTTTCCCATATAACGTCCTATTAATAGTGATGTGCTTGTAATAATAACATACTTTTGTTATGATTCCTGAAAGAACATTCCTATATTTATACTGTTAACCCACAGTCATCGCCCACACTGGTCATCATATTATACAGTCCCATGTTTTATCTTCTAGCTTTCCTTCCTGTAACATGCAGGGCCCAAAAGTTCCCCTTTTAACCACATTCACACACATAATTCAGCGCTGTTAATTGCTTATTACACCCACAATAATGGGCTACCATCACCTCTGTCGATTTCCGGACATTAACATCATTCCAACTAGAAATTCTGCCCTAATTAAGTACCAGCTCCCATTCTCCACCCACATTCTGTCTCTTGGTGTCTGCCTTCTAGATTCTAACTTTATAAGTTTGCTTATTATTAATTTTAAGTTAGTGAGATCATACTGTATTTGTCCTATTTATTGTATCTGGCTTATTTCACCCAACATAATGCCCTCAGGGTTCATCCATGCTGTCCTACGCGTCGGGATTTCATTCCTTCTTCCTGCTAAGTAATATTCATCGTATGTATATACCACAGTTTGTTTATCCATTCACACTTGAGATGTGACCATCTTTTTAATCTATTGTGAATGCTACCACTACGAACAGTAGGTGTGCAGATGTTTATTTGCATCTCTGCTTTCAGTTCTTTGGGTATATACATAGTAGCAAGATTGCCGAATCATACAGCAATTCTGTAGTTAGCTTCCTGAAGAACCGCCAAGTTGTCTTCCACAGTGGCTCCACCATTCTGCATTCCCACCAGCGGTGATTTGAGTGTTCTCTTTCTCCACGTCCTCTTCAACACTTATATAGTTTTCTGGCTTTTTTTTTTTAAATAATGAATGTGTGAAATACCTTGTGATTTTGATTTGCATTTCCCTAATGGCTAGGGATGTTGAACATCTTTTCATGTACCTTTTAACCATTTGTATTTCCTTTTTGGAAAATGTCTACTCAAGTCTTCTGCTCATTTTTAAATTGGGTTATTTGTCTTTTTCTTGTTGAGTTGTAGAATTTCTTCATATATTCTGGATTTTAAACCCTTATTGGATATACAGTTTCCAGATATTTTCTCCCATTGAGTAGGCTGCCTTTTCACTTTCTTGACAAGTCTTTTGTCAAGAGGAGGTCCCATGTACTATTTCTTCATTCCTTGAACTTTGGATGTAAAGTCATTGAAACCACCACTACCACAAGAGCTTGAAGATGCTTCCCTACATTTTTTTCCTAGGAGTTTTATGGTTCTGGATCTTATATTTAGGTCTTTGATCCATTTTAGTTTATTTTTGTGTAAGGTGTGAGAGAGAGGTCTTTCATTCTGTTAGATATGGATTTCCAGTTCTCCCAGCCCATTTGTTGAAGAGATTATTCTGTCCCAGTTGAAGAGGTTATTCTGTCCCAGTTGACTAGACTTGGCACCCTTGTCAAATATTAATTGACTGTAGATGTGAGGGTCTATTTCTGGACTCTCAGTTTGATTCCAGTTGTCAGTACATTTATCTTGAGGCCAGCACCATGCTATTTTGACCACTGTAGCTTTGTAATAAGCTTTAAAGTCAGGAAGTACGAGTCCTCCAACTTCATTCTTCTTCTCAAAGACGTCTGTCTATCTGGCATCCTTTAGCCTTCCAAATACATTTGGTAATTGGCTTATCCATTTCTGCACAGTAGGTTGTTGGAATTTAAATTGGAATTGTGTTAAATTTGTAAATCAATTGGGGTAGAATTGATATCCTAACAGGATTTAGTCTTCTGATCCATGAACATGGAATGTCCTTCCATTTATTTAGGTCTTACTTTATTTCTGTTAGCAATGTACAGGTCTTTTACATCCTTGGTTAAATTTATTACTAGATCTTTGATTCTTTGATCATTCTATCTTTAAATATTTTTCTGTTCCATTCTCTCTTGTCTCTTTGGGACTCCAATTATATATATATTAGGCCACTTGGTGGTGTCCTAAGAAACACCAAAACTCAGTTAAGTTTTTCTTTATTCCCGATTCTTTGTCTCTGGATATTCTGTTTTAACTATCTTCAGACTCACTGATCCTTTCTTCTGCTGTTTCCAATCTCCTGTTAAACCCATCAATGAATTTTTCATTTTAGACGTAGCTTTCAGTTCTAGAATTCCCATTTGGCTTTTTTAGTGTTTCTTTTTGTTGTTATTGTTGTTGTTGAAATTCCTATGTGCTCATTATTACTATATTTTCCTTTAAGTTCTTAAATACATTTACAATAGCAGCTTTGAAGTCCTTTGTGTTAATTCTAACATCTGTCTGCTTTCTTTAGATACCTAAAGAGCTTTAGTATGCTCTTTAAGATCTGTTTTATTAAAAACATTCAGCTAAGATTTTCTATGCCTGTTTTTCCACCAATTTGTAACTTTTCATTTGAAATTGCCTTTAAAGCCAGGCTTCGCCCTAACAGGAAAATTGGCCTCATTTCTGACCTGAAATGAAATGGCAGGATCTAGTGTAATTACCTACTTCATTCACAGCTTTGACTTTACATGGCATTTGACTAATTAAAAAATAAATTAAAATGACCTCCGAAAGATGAGGATTTCCTAATGTGGATATTCCATTTTCTCTGAAGAGAATTCCAAATGCTGAGTTTTTGGAGCAGTTGATGCTATTATTAGGTTAAGCATGTAACGTTCCAAGACTGCTTTGAAAGGAACAACGCTCATTCAGATGCTTATGTTCTGGTATGTTTGTTTCCATTCTAATCTAATCTCATCTCATGATTTCCTGTATTATGTTTCCCCCTCTAGTTTAAAGATTTGCTTTAAACTGTAAAAAGCTAAAAATTAATACATTTGATAACTATATCATTCGTTAATGAATTCCTTCATCTATTTAACAAATAAGTATTGGTAATACAGCAGAAAAGCCCCTCATGGAACTTATAGCCTAATTTTAGGTCTTCCCAATCTAAACTTTAATGGAAAATAGTTTTGAACCTTTCTTTAACCCACCTTTGGAACTTTTACACCTCCCAGAAGTCCCTGGTCATTACTGGATGTGCATTATGTGCTTTGTAAAAGGGAGTATTCAAAAGATAAGCGAGACATAGCTCCTGACCCTGAATTTTTTATAGTCTGAATTGAGCCATGAGGCTTTTTTATATGTACAAAAAAGGAGAAAATACCTACGAATTTCTAAAATAAAAGTACCGAGTATTGAGGAAATGTTATATAAACAACTATTACAAGGGAAGTAAAGTCAATATTAGAAAGGTTGCTTTGGAGGTGGTAAGTTTTATAGGGAAAATTTCAGGGGCAAAGTTGCTTTTCTTAGGATGGCATAGGAGAATCAGGTACTGAGATGGGGACAGGCAAATTTTATTACAGAGGTAGAGAGATGCTGCTTTTTCCTGAATTTAAGTAAAACTATTGAAAATGGCTAATATTTTGAATGTCTTTATTTCTGAACATTTTCTGCATTTTTTAATTTCTCATAACACTACTGCTAAAAAAATCATATTTTTCTTTGTCAAAGATGATATATACTTACATGAGTTAATGCTTCACATTTGTTACTTTCTCAGAGTAGCAAGATAAGTGAAAGGGTAGATTGCTCTAATCTTATAAATCAGATAAATCAAATGAATCTCAGAACAGGTCAGTCATTAAATTGAATTTCTTTTTCCTAACCAGGATCCTCGATTCAATGCAGAAGTGGACCAGATTACAGGCTACAAGACACAAAGTATTCTTTGTATGCCAATTAAAAATCATAGGGAAGAGGTAAGCCAATTTTCCATTTTATGAAAGGTCTTTTAGAAATATATTTCTTTTTGTAAGTTTTTTTTGTACACATGAAATAATACTATGATGACAAGTTACCTATAAAGCATGTAACTGTTCTGCTTGATGTTTTTGTTCAGACATAGTTATAGTGAATATTGATGTACTGTTTTTAATTTAGGGATAGATTTTAGACATGTCATTTCCTCCCCTCCAGAAAGCCTTATTGGATACATAATTACAGTTGTGGTCAGAATCAGTTTATTTCATATAATATTTTATGTGTCTCAATAATATGCATTTGATAAATGGTCATCCGATTGCAATAGTCATCAGCTGATTTCTTTGTATTCAAATGAGGTTTTGAAAAAATTGAAATGGAGCTATATCCAAGAAAGTTCTGTAAATTTCATTGTGGAATTATGGCAAGAAGTAGAAATAATATTGTTGCATAGTTCACTGAACTAGACGATGTGAATTCTGTCAGCACTGAGTTCCCTCTTCATTCTATACTTTTTTGAAACAAATAGTTAATAAATTATAAATTAAATGGCACATTTTAATTGAGTGTGCTAAACCCTGGCTGGAACATTACAATCAACTGGGACCTTTTAAAAAATTACCAGTTAAATCAGACTCTCTAGAGGGCAGGATCTGGGTACTGACATATTTTTGAAGCTCCCAAGTAATTCTAAAGGATAGCCAGGGTTGAAAAAATCACTACTTTGAGTGAAAACAAATGGGTTGGAAGAGCCCATATTGGTGGTTCTTAACCTTGGCTGCACTTTAGAATCATCTGGGAAACTTTCAGAATCCTGTACTCAGACTTCCCCTCAGACCAATTCAATCAGAGTCTCTGGAGTCGGAATCCAGGTATCATGGACATTTTAAAGCTCCCCGGAAAAATAGTGTGCAGACAGGGTTGAGAACCGTTGCCAAGGATACTGGAAATACTTTGATACTTCTATTTGATTTATATTCAAATTCTGACCTCTTTCTTTTCCCTGCTGCAAGTAGTCAGTTATCAAGTCCCATTGATTTTGTTCCTTTACAGTGTTTCTCATTTCATTTCTTTTCTTTTCATTCCTGCTGCCTAGACCATAATTCAGATCTTGCAGTGGATGCCTAAGCTTTTAATATATTCCTGTTAGGGGTTTCTAGTCAATTTCCTTCAGTCCATCCTGCATACCACAGTCCTGGGAATTTTCCTAAAACATAGCTTTCTAAATCAGTGCCTCTAAAACATTAATGCGCGTACGAATTCCCTGGGGAACTTGTTAAAATGCAGATTCCGAATTCAGTAAGTCAGGGGTGGAGCCTGAGACTTTTCTTTTTAACAAGCTCCAAGTTGGTATGATGCCATTAGTCTGCGAACCACACTTTGATTAACGGAGTCTTACATCAGTCCCTTCTCAGTAGTCCGCAGTAAGTTTTCAATGCCTCCATGTTGCTGGATGGTTCCTTAAGAGGGTAGTTCCAGCAGGAGTGACTAAGAATGCCTGAAGTAAGACATGAATATGAGATTAATTAATTAATTAGTTAATTAACTAATTGTGAGAATGAATATGAAAAATTCAAAAGGCCATGCATAGACTAATGATGATAGTATGTTATAAACAGTGTTACCAGTTTAGCAAATAAAAAAGTATGTCCCATTCAATATTTAGGACATACACTAAAGAATTATTCATTGTTTATTTGAAATCAAATTTGACCGGATATACTCTATTTTGTCTGGCAGCTTGAGTTACAGACCAAGGACTGTGGTTCTGTACACTTAAGAAGACTAGGTAGAAAATTAGGCCCCACTAAAGTTCAGCATTTAGTTAAGTGTGGTTTAAATTCATGGCTCAGAAAACAACTTTGTAGTGGCATAGGGACTCAGCCTGAATCATGCTGATTAAATTTGTCTTTCTAAATAGCATGAACAATTTCTAGCAGTGGGGATTGGGGGAATTGTGAGTACATATAATAAAATCACCATGGCAAAGTGAGTGGTACTGCCCATTCTATAAGAGAATATTCTCAGCACACAGTTTTTCACCTTCAAGACTACCACTGAGGATAATTTAAATAAAAATAATAGCACCAGATATTGAGATATAATTTGCATACAATAAAATCCACCTACTTTAAGTGTACATTTTGATGACATTTGTTGACAAATGCATTTATAACCAAACAGCCTCCACCATCTATAATTGAGATGTAGAACATTTCTATCACCTGACATCCTCCTCTGTACCCCTCTGTAGGTGCTCATAGCCCCTGTTGACCCCCAGCCTCTTACAGTTACTGATCTTTCTGTCTTGATTGTTTTGCCTTTTCTAGAATGTCATATAAATGGAATAATACAGCATGTAGTCTTTTTGTATCTGCCTTCTTTCCCTTAGCTTAAAGCTTTTGTGTGGCATCTATATTGTTGCATATATCAGTAGTTTGTTCCTTTTTATTGCTGAGTAGTTTATTCTGTTGTATGCATATTCCACAATTTGTTTATCCATTTACCACTTTCCAGTTTTTGTGTCTTATGAGAAAAGGTGCTATCAGTGTTTGCATGCAGGCTTTTGTGTGGATATATGTCTTCATTTCTCTTGGGTAAAAATATAGAGGAGGAATTGCTGAGTCATATATGTTGGGTGTATGTCTAATTTTATAACAAACTTCCACACTCTTTTCCAAAGTGTCTGTGCCATATTTGCATTCTTGTCAGAGTATGAAAGTTCCAGTTGCTTTGCATCCTTGTCAGCACTTAGTATTGTCAGTCTTTTTCATTTTAGCCATTCTTGTTGGAGGTTGATTAAAATTTGATTACATGAATGTATAACCCAACTTTCAGCCATGGGCCCTGCAGCTGGCTTCCAGATATGATTAAAGGGGTTCCAGGGCTTCCTCACGCTTTACTGACTCCTTGCTCTTGCCCACCCCTCAGTCTCTGTTTCATCCCGCAGTGACATTCCATAGAAGTCCACACAGGCTAAGCAAATCAGTGATTGTATACTTCTTATGGTTTCTATGATGTGTGAATATATCGCAATAAAAGTGCGTTACAAAAAAAACAAAAGCCTTCACTAACTTCACTGAGACCTAGTAACTTTGCTGAGGGGAAAGGTTTCTAAAATACAGCATTTTAAACTTCTTACTGACCATCCCCATTTCCTTTCCTCTACCTCTTGTTCCAACATTCATATCACTCAGTTCCAGATTGTTTCCTCTGAGAATTATTTCTGCAGAGAAAAGGAATGAAAAGAAACAGAAGACTAGGCATGGTCTCAGCACGGCTGTTTGAATATAAAAAAATAACTTATCTGATTGAGAATCGTGGCCACTAGCAGGATGCAGTGCGCCGCTCCAGTATAAGCTTAAGTTTCTAGCTTTGTGACCAAACTCTGGGCAATGTTTGCCTTTAGGTGCACACAAAAGTGCCCTCGCTAATGAAATTTTAAAATGAAAATGAAGCACTTCATCACTCAGGCTTTTGGGAGTCATTGTTAAGACCGTTTGCTCTGGCCTCGTGTTGTCTGGGTCTGAGTCCCACCCTTTGTCGCTTACTTGAGTAAGTGGCCAGGGTTGACTTAATTAAGAAACTGGCTTCAGTTTCTTCCTCTGCAAAACAGGTAATAACCACAGAACCTACCTCTGACGGTAGCATATTACTGTGAGTGTAATTAGGAATTAACAGCGCTGAATTATGCATGGAAATGTGATTGAAAGGGGTTGGCCGTGTATGTTACTAGAATGAAAGTTAGAAGATAAAATATGGGAATGTACCCTGCCGTGGATGATAGGCTATGGATATTAGTATAAATACGAGAATGGATGAATTTCGTGAATTGTAGCAAATGTACAACACTATTAAAAGGTGTTGATGATAAGATGGTATGTGGGAAAAATACAGCTAATGTAAACTATGGGCTATAGTTAGTAATATTTTAATATTCTTTCATCGATTGTAGCAAAGGTACCATGATAATGCAAAGTATCAACAGTAGGGGACTATATGGGGACATTGTAGTTTTTACACAACTTTTCGGTAAACTTACAACTTCTCCACTTTAAAAAATGAATAGTAATTAGATAAAACTAGCTTAGTAAAAGAAACCAGGCACCAGGTACTACATACTGTATGCTTCCATTTATATGAAATGTATATATAAATAAATCTGTAGAGACAGACTGGTGGTTATGTACGGATGCAGAAGGGTAGCAGAATCAAGCATTGATTGCTGAGGGATATGGGCTTTTTCTTTTTGGAGTAATGAAAATGTTCTGAAATTGTGATGATGGATGCACAACTCTTGTAAGTATACTAAAGCCATTGAGTACACTTTGGATGGATTGTGTGGTTTGCGAATATATCTCAGTAAAACTGCTTTTAAAAAAATAATAGTCCCTACCTCATAGTGTTGTGAAGATTAAATGCAGTCATGCAGTGTGCAGAAGGATTCAGAGTTCCTAGTAAGTGATCAATAACTGTCAGCTGTTTTTAGTTTTTAAAAGGAGACACAAAATTAATGACTTTTTAGAGAGAGAGGGATTGAGGGAGTTGTATGAAGAGGTCATCGGCCACATTGATATCTAGTCAGCTGAGGTCAAGTGATAACCAGCCCAGCTTCTGGCTTAACTAGTCTACTATTAGTCTTTCGCAAGCCTTAAAAAGAAAAATGCATTAACTGTTTTTTTCTTATAAATTAGTCAGATGAATTTGATGTCTTTCATTTGTTGCTCCAACTGTAATTGAGTAAACCAGCATATCTTCCAACTAATTACCAAGGGGCCTACAATGAATTGTGATGACTGAGTAATTAATTGTTTATGGATTGTGGTTAAGTTCACAAAACTGCCTGGGGTATCTTTAGTGACCTTGTTTTTTTTAAACCACAGGCACCTTCTCTGGAAAGCTGCTCTAATGCAGCAGTTCAAATTTGAATGCTAATGTCTGAACTATAACATAGGTTAGAAAATGTAAAATTCAGGAAGATTTCAAGCTGATCATTTGCTTCTCTGGTAAAGTAGTTTAGCTAACTGAAAAATTTTTAGGAGTTCTTTTCATCAATGTTATCAATATTAAGTGTAATAAATACAGAGAAGCTGTTTTAGAAGTAAGGATCTTAGATATTTCTAAACTTCTGTGAAAAGAAAACTTTTGAAAAACTCTTAGAGGATAAGTTTTTGCAATCTTCCCCTGTCCCTCCTTCCTTCTAAAAGAGTGGGGTTAATGGGAAAGTGGAAAAATAATACAAAAAAATATCTTAAGAAGCTTGAGAGGCTGAAGACATTTATTTTGGAAAGGTCAGAGAGCTACTGGCTACAGAAAATGAATCAAGACAAAAAGAAAAAGGGAGCAAGGGAGAGAAGAGATCCAGTCCAAGCTGTATATGAAACAGTGGTTTGAGGTGAAGGGAGTAGGGCTTTGGAAGTAGCTGCCTCATGTGTAGGAGACAGTAAATGCACATATTTATTGAGCAAATCCCGTGGGAATTGTCCTCAGGACCTTACACATATTAATTCATTTCATCTTTATAGTGGCCATAGGAGGTAATGATTGTCAGTATTCCCATCTAGCAGCAAGCTAGCAAGCATTTCATGGAATTTGCCCAAATGAAAACTGCTAAAGCCGAGATCCAAACTAGGCAATATGACTGCAGGGTCATAATATGGATGTTATGGGTTGATTTGTATCCCCACCCCACCCGGACCCCTGTTATGGGTTGATCTGTATCCCCACCCCACCCGGACCCCTGTTATGGGTTGATCTGCATCCCCACCCCACCCGGACCCCTGTTATGGGTTGATCTGCATCCCCACCCCACCCGGACCCCTGTTATGGGTTGATCTGCATCCCCACCCCACCCGGACCCCTGTTATGGGTTGATCTGCATCCCCACCCCACCCGGACCCCTGTTATGGGTTGATCTGTATCCCCACCCCACCCGGACCCCTGTTATGGGTTGATCTGTATCCCCACCCCACCCGGACCCCTGTTATGGGTTGATCTGCATCCCCACCCCACCCGGACCCCTGTTATGGGTTGATCTGTATCCCCACCCCACCCGGACCCCTGTTATGGGTTGATCTGTATCCCCACCCCACCCGGACCCCTGTTATGGGTTGATCTGCATCCCCACCCCACCCGGACCCCTGTTATGGGTTGATCTGCATCCCCACCCCACCCGGACCCCTGTTATGGGTTGATCTGCATCCCCACCCCACCCGGACCCCTGTTATGGGTTGATTTGCATCCCCACCCCACCCGGACCCCTGTTATGGGTTGATTTGTATCCCCACCCCACCCGGACCCCTGTTATGGGTTGATCTGTATCCCCACCCCACCCGGACCCCTGTTATGGGTTGATCTGCATCCCCACCCCACCCGGACCCCTGTTATGGGTTGATCTGCATCCCCACCCCACCCGGACCCCTGTTATGGGTTGATTTGCATCCCCACCCCACCCGGACCCCTGTTATGGGTTGATCTGCATCCCCACCCCACCCGGACCCCTGTTATGGGTTGATTTGTATCCCCACCCCACCCGGACCCCTGTTATGGGTTGATCTGTATCCCCACCCCACCCGGACCCCTGTTATGGGTTGATCTGCATCCCCACCCCACCCGGACCCCTGTTATGGGTTGATTTGTATCCCCACCCCACCCGGACCCCTGTTATGGGTTGATCTGTATCCCCACCCCACCCGGACCCCTGTTATGGGTTGATTTGCATCCCCACCCCACCCGGACCCCTGTTATGGGTTGATTTGTATCCCCACCCCACCCGGACCCCTGTTATGGGTTGATTTGTATCCCCACCCCACCCGGACCCCTGTTATGGGTTGATCTGCATCCCCACCCCACCCGGACCCCTGTTATGGGTTGGTTGATTTGCATCCCCACCCCACCCGGACCCCTGTTATGGGTTGATTTGCATCCCCACCCCACCCGGACCCCTGTTATGGGTTGATCTGTATCCCCACCCCACCCGGACCCCCAGTCCTGTGACTGTGCCCTTATTTGGAAATAAGGTCTTTGAAGATGCTTTAATTAAGAGGAGGCCAGATTGGGTTAGGCACACCCTAACTCACCATGACCAGTGTCCTTATGAGAAGAGAGGACCTGGACACACACACGGACAGAAGGGCAGAACAGATTCTTCTCTACGGAAACCAGAGGATGTATGGCCTTGCGGACACCTTCATTTCTGACTTGTGGCCTCCTGAGCTTTGCGACAATACATTCTTGTTGTTTTAAGTCACCCAGTTGTGGTACCATGTTATGGCAGCCCTGGAAAACTAAGACAGCGGGAAAAAGGAGTTCCTTAAAATTCTGTTGTGGATGATAACTGCAGTGTGGTTCCCACTCCCGTAGGGCTTTCTCAGGAAACTGCAGTACACATTTAAATTACTGTTGATTTTGGGAGGGTGAAGTGGGAACCAGATACACTGATGCATTTAATGCTACTCCACACAGAAGTGGGGCCTGAAGGCAGGGACAAGGGGACCTTGCTGTATTTGATGTTATTTCAAAGTTAATGCTTAAACCTTAAATTTTGCTGTGAGTCTCTCTCTAACAAGAAAAAGAGAGAGAAAGAGGTCTCAGAATCTCCTTCTCTGTAATGCCTGAAGAGGAATCCAACCAATAAGTAGGAGGAAATTTTTATCAGAGATAAAATAGTTATGGATTGGGTGCGTGGGTGGTTCAGTGGTAGGATGTTTGCCTTCCATGCGGGAGACCGGGGCTCAATTCCGGGGCCATGCACCCCCCAACCAAAAAAGAAGAGTTACGGATCGTCGTTTACATGAGTGTGGCCCTGTGTGCTCAGAGGAGAGCCGGGAGCCCCGCACGCAGCAGAATGAAAGACACTTTAAGCAAGTACATGGATTTTTAGGGCTGTTATTGAATATTTAGACTTAGTGTTGAATTTTTTCAGACCTGGGTACTTGGGCCTGGTTTTTTCGGTCACTTGCATTAATTATTTCTATAACTAGACAGAAACCTTTTATATTTACTGACGTTCAGGGAAATTCACTCTCTATGTTCAGGTGACCTACTTTTGCAATTCTGCCCTCCCCTGAAGTATGACTCATTATATGACATGGCAGAGACAGATGCCCTTCTTTATTTAAAGGGCTGCACCTATATAACCAACCCTAGATGTTAACTCTTATTCAGAGCCCTTCCTTTTCACTCAGTGCCTGCCCAGTTTTCTCTGTTAGATCATTTGCAGAGTAAGAGTGAGGTAGGAGATAGAAAATGGGTCATCATGAAATAACGCAAGTTCTGTGAAAACTTCTTATTGATCTGAGCTAACAGTTATAGCCATAAATGTCGTTTGGACTAAACAGAAACACTTGTTTCTCTTGGTTTGATATTAACTCCCGCTATTAAATGGAAGTCCAGTTTGGAACTAGAGCTCTTTACTTTTCTCTTTTTGTTTTATCCTCTTTGTTTTATTTTATCACACTTGATGATATACTTGTAATACTTTTGGTCCAAATATGTAGTTAAAAGAGATGATTTATGATGAATCCTTTACAGTGTGATAAAGGAGCACATTAACACATTTCCAGTTATTTATATCTCCCTATTAAAAAAAAAGGCCTGATGGGATTCATAAAAGTGTCAGCTAACTGTGAGATTTCTAGATAAATATCATGAGAAATCAAAGAGCTTTAAAGACCACCAGAAATCACAGAATTGGTCATTGTTGGAATCAGATGTGTAATTCAGACTGCAACATACAAAAATAAATGTTTTTAGAATTTAAACTTTATGACTGTGTCTACTCATTTAAAAATACTCTTTTAAAATAATTTATTTCCCCTAAGTCATCTTGTTTGGATAAGTAATTATTGAATCACTACAATATATAAAGCACTGGTCTAGGCAGTGCAGGCATCAAAAAATATGAAGTAAGAAAAGTCTTGTTTTTTAAAAATTTTCAATTTGAGGAGGTATATCTTATAAGCAAATTTAACATCAGAAAGGGTAGCAAGATAAATGTCAAATGAGTTCAG
Source organism: Tamandua tetradactyla (assembly GCF_023851605.1). Classification (NCBI taxonomy): domain Eukaryota; kingdom Metazoa; phylum Chordata; class Mammalia; order Pilosa; family Myrmecophagidae; genus Tamandua; species Tamandua tetradactyla. The sequence continues at coordinate 1,252,945 of NC_135350.1, forward strand.
TATTCAACACACCAGTTCCAAGGAGAGAGAGTGGATTGGGGGAGCTAGAGGAAGCACAGGGAAGGATGAAAGCTCTAGTAGAGGCAGCATGGGCGTGTTTGTATGGTGGTTGGTCTCATGCTCACAGATGATCAGGGCTTTCTAAACTGGACAAGTAAATTGCTTGAAATAGATAAGCTTTATATCTTTATGCATAATCCTTCAGTTCTAAGTCAAAATTAGATGAAATTATAGGTACAAAAGTACACAGGGTCTAATTGCAGACTATCAGTTGATTCTCATCTCTTTTAGTCTTAAGGATTTGGCTAGTTGTGTGTGTTTTAAAAACGTTTGAGTCGTTTTTAGTATTTGTACCCCTGCAGTATTCTTTCTTGTAGCTTAGTTTTAGAAACAAAATAAAAGGGAGTTGCGAAGTTTCCATTTGTCCTGGACGTGATGCTATTATGGTGATGATCTTTTTTTTCCTTTTTCCACATTGTCCTTTAATAAGCAAGTATATATTACAAGGGAGACAGTATCCATTCTCCTAAGGTGGAAAAAACATTACTTAAGAACAGCAGATGAAAAACAGTTAAATCCCTGAAGGTACACTACTGATCCAGGAAAATAAGAAAGGGCGAATAAAGGCTTGAGGGTGAAGATTAAATTAGTGATAATTATATGTGATCAGATGATATATTTTTTCCCACAATCACACAGTCAGATAATATTTTATTTTTACTGCTTAGAGATCTTATTTTTACTAATTCAGACTGAATGTTATATTTTATTCAATATGAGATATATCTCCATCAGTACCTTCAGGATAACCATTCAAGGGAATCTGCTACATTTTTAAATTTAATAGATCATTTTATAAATTTAGCTCTGAGGGGTTTTACATAGACCCTGAATAATGAATATTAGAGATATAGAACCGGAGGCAGATAAGCATAAACAGTTTTCTTGTGTTATACATCTGGCCCAGAGTCCCATAATTAGACCCTTGAATAGATTTCACTTGCTTTCTTAAGAGTTAAAGTGGTTGTAAATGAAATTGCTGCTCTCAGTTGATGTATATGTATACATTTAGATACATCTGTTAAGAGCTCGGATTACACAGGTTGAACTGCTTTGTAAACTGTTAAATATTCTGTTTTCCTTCCTAGGAAGTTCTCGTCCAAAAATCCCTAGTAGTTTCTCTTCTACCAGACACAGGAAATTAACATTCTATGCTCAATTTGCATTAAAGAGTAAGAGATGATGGTCTTATTAAACTTTTGAGTTCTTCTTCTTTTTATTATTATTTTGCCTCAGCTCACAGTAGTGAAATAAATTGAAAATGACCTGGGTTTAGAATTGCAGCTCTGTTTGATTCTTACACATTATTTGGTTTCATACCATTACTTCATTTTTCGCTTGCAACATAGCAAATTATCCTAAACTTAGTGGTTTTAAGGAACCAGTATTTTTTATCTCACAGTCTCTGTGGTTTAGGAATCAGGAATTCCGAAGCTGCTTAGGAAGCTGGGTGATTCCTGCTCAGGTTTCTTGTGGAGTTGCAGTCAGGAGGAGGCCGAGGCTGCTTGACTGGGCTGGAGCATCCACTTCCAGTGGGATGGCTGCAGAAGCCTCAGCTTTTCACCACAGGCCCTCTCCATAATTGCTATCCTTGTGGCATGGCAGCTAATTTCCCCCAGAGTGAGTGAGTTAAGGAAGAGTGAGCGAGGAGGGAGCTTATGGCCTCGTCTCCGGAGAGGGTCACCATCACTTCCTCCATCCTCTGTTCTTTCGAAGTGAGTCATTAAGTCCTGCTCAGACTCAAAAGGAGGGGAATTAGCTTTGACATCTTGGAGAGAGGAATATTAAAGACTTTGCGGTGATATTTAAAAACCTTACCACAAGTTTCTGGTATATTTTGAGGTTTTATTTGCTTTCCTTCAAAGGGGCTGGATTTTGGAACTGTTGTATGTTGTTGGTGGAAGTGTGAAATGGTGCAGCTGCTGTGTAAAATTGTTAAACAGATGACCTGGCAATTCCATTTGTAGGTATATACCCCAGAAAACTGAGAGCAGGTACTCAAACAGATACTTGTCACCAGTATTCATAGCAGCATTATCTGCAATAGCCAAAAGGTAGAAACAACCTCTGTCCATCAACAGATGAACAGATTAAAGAAATGTCATGTGTGCATACAATGGAATATTATTCAGCCATAAAAATAAAGTTCTGATACGTCGCAACATGAATGAACCTTGAAATCATTTTATTGAATGAAATAAGCCAGATACAAAAGAACAGTTATTATTTTGATTCCACTTAACATGAAATGCTGAGATTTAGCAAGTTCATAGAAAGTAATTTAGAAGTTACCCGAGGCCTGGGGGAAAGGAGTTGGGGATTATATTAGTTTGCTAATGCTACCAGAAATAGAACGGCTTTTAGAAAGGGAATTTAGCAAGTTACAAGTTTACAGTTCTAAGACTGTGAAAGTGTCCAAATTAAGGCACCAAAGAGGTTACCGTCATCCAAGAAAGGCTGATGCCGTCTGGAGTACCTCTGTCAGCTGGGAAGGCACATGGCTGGCATCTGCTGGTCCCTTGCTGCTTGGCTCCCTTGCTTCCTGTGGGGTTTCCTCACCAGGTGTCTGTGGCGCTTCTCTTAGCTTCTCTGAGACACAGTTCTGGGTTCTGGCTTACTTAGCCTCTCATGAGAAGGCACATGGCGGTGTCTGTTGGACCCTTGCATCTCCAGATGTCTGGGTCTCATGTTGGTTCAGTCAGCTCTTAAGCAACTGTTCTGCCAGGCATGTAATCAGCTCTGCTCTGAGCTCTCTCCCAAATTTCCCTCTTAAAGGACTCCAGTAAGCTAATGAAAACTCACCTGGAATGGGTGGTGTCACATGTCCATCTAATGAAAGGGTCACACCCAAAATTGAGTGTGTCACATCACCAAGGAAGTAATCTAATCAAGTTCACACCCACAGCTGGGCATGCCACATCTCTGTGGAGAGAATCTAATCAAAATGGTTTCCACCCTACAAATATTGAATGAGAATTAAAAGAAATAGCTGCCCTCACAGGGTTGGATCAAGATTAAAATATGGCTTCTGTGGGATACATAATACTTTCAAACCAGCACAGGGAGGTTTTGCTTCTGTTCTAGGTTATGAAAATATCTTGGTAATGCTGCTGGTGATGGGAGCATAACATTGTGAATGTAGTTAATACCAACTGAAGTATACACTTAAAAATGGCTAAAATGGGAAATTTGATGTTATATACATATCTATATTCCACAGTAAAAAGAATGGCTAGATGATACGACAAGCTCTGCTTGTTAATTAGAATAATATTTTAGGGCGATACAATGGTGGCTCAGTGGCAGAATTCTCACCTGCCATGCTGGCAACCCAGGTTCGTTTCCAGTGCCTGCCCATGCAAAAATAATAGTAGTAATAATAATATCTTAAATCATTATTTCTCAACCTTTCATGTACTTCAAAAATAAAATGACCTACCAGAGGCAACACAGACTGAGTTTAAACACCGTGAACTGGTGAGTTGAATATGCTGCTCAATGTGGGCATGAGTAAAAGAGAAAAGAGGAAGTTCAGATTGAAGGAGGAAGACTGAGGAGAAGACGAGGAAGATGTTTGCCTCTGTGCTGTGGTAAATCATTGAGATATTAAAAGGTTTCTAAAAGGTTATGTCAGAAATATTGTTCTATAGGAGATTGTTCTAGTTTGCTAGCTGCTGGAATGCAATATACCAGAAATGGTATCGCTTTTTAAAAGGGAAATTTAGTGAGTTGCTAGTTTATAGTTCTAAGGCCGAGATAATGTCCCAATTACAGCAAGTCTATAGAAATGTCCAATCAGAGGTATCCAGGGAACGATACCTTGGTTTGAGAAGGCCGATGAAGTTCAGGATTTCTCTCTCAAGTGAAAAGACACATGGTGAACATGGTCAGGGCTTCTCACTCAGCTGGAAGAACACATGGTGAACACAGCATTTTCTGCTAGCTTTCTCTCCTGGCTTCCTGTTTCATGAAGCTCCCCGGGAGCATTTTCCTTCTTCATCTCCAAAGGTCGCTGGCTTCGTGGTACTGCAGCATTCTCTGCTCTCTCCGATTCTCCATTCTCCAAAATGTTTCCTCTTTTTTTTTTTTTTTTTTTTTAAATTTTTTATTTTACATGGGCAGGCACCGGGAATCGAACCCGGGTCCTCTGGCATGGCAGGCAAGCATTCTTGCCTGCTGAGCCACAATGTTTCCTCTTTTATAGGACCCCAGAAACTTATTAAGACCCACCCAAATGGGTGGAGACATGTCATCACCTAATCCAGTTTATCAATCACTCTTGACTCAATCACATCTCCAGGGAGGTGATCTAGTTACAGATTCAAACGTACAATATCGAATAAGGATTATTCTGCCTTTATGAGATGGGATTTAGATTAAAACATGGTTTTTCTAGGGGACATACATCCTTTCAAACCAGTACAGAGATCATCTATTTGCATGAACTCTAAGTACTTTGCTTCTTTTTTCTTCTCTCTTTTTCTTAAGAGTATTTTGCTTTTTAATATCTGCAGGAATTGCTCATTGTTTTATCCTTTTACTTTTCTGCACAGTGTTCTGCATCAGTTCAGAAGCAGAAGGAGGGACATGGCTAGGGACAAGAACGTACAGGTTGGCAGAGCCCTCCAGCGCCATGCAGCAGAGGCGCTGAATTTTTTTTAAGCCTGAAAACATTTGCGATTATTTAAAGATCTATGTGGTCACAGCCTTAATGAGGAACAGTTCTCTTTGTTTAATATCTTAACCAGAGCCACATAATTGGACAGTTGATAGATTTTTGATAATTAAGTAATTTCCATGTTTGTCCATACATAGAGTCCTGCATCCCAAAATAGGAAAGCTGGTAAGGGAGCTTTTGTGGTAGTCCAAAAGAGAAGTGCACCAAGGCCTGGCCTTGGGAAAAGGACAGTGGACATGTTATCCTTCTGTTTGAGAAGCTGAGTGATTGAATTGATGGAGAAGAAAGAATCTAGAATACCTCTAGGTTTTGGACAGACAGTGGGGGGAGAGCTGTGATGTTCCCTAAGATAAAACATAACAGAGAGAGTTAGTTTGTGGGTGACAAGACAATTAGTTTGCTTTTTTTGGTGTGTGTGTGGGGATATATTGTTTTACTATCTAATACTTTCTTCTCTCCCCTCAAATATCTCATCCCCACTCTCCTCTGACGGCCTTGCTAACTGATTTTAGGGAAAAATTAAGTAAGGCAGAATACTTCCAAAGAGAAATCCTTCCACCACTGTCTACACTCCAGAATTACCGAAATTTCCCTCGTAACCAAATCGGTTCATCAGTATACATATATGCTGTTATTTCTCCCATCTCAAAAACAAAAACCCAGACTTCCACAGATCATCCGTCTCCTTTCAGGAACCACTTTATTTCTCTTATCTCCATCAGAGCAAAACTTTTAGAGCTGTCCAAGTTTGCCATTTCCATTTCCTTCCATTCTTGAACATACTACATCAAGCTTTCACCTGCACCAACTCTATGGAAACCACTCTTGATAAGGTCCCAGTGACTTCCAGGAGAAGGAGCTACTGATCACTTCCTATTCCTCCTTTTACCCAGTCTGTCAGCAGCATTTGACATTGTCGTTCTTGATCCCTCCTTCCTCCTCAATACATTTTTTTTCACTTGTCTTTCAGAACCTCTGACCCCTTGCTTTTCAACCCTGTCTCATTAACTGCCTCTCTGTCTCGCTCCTGGGCCCTTTTCTTTGCTATGGCTGCACTTACTCTTTTGGTGATCTGATCTGTTTTCATAGCTTGAAATTCTGTTTACTTGCTGACCAAATTAGTATTGCTGCTGTACTTATTTCTTCAATTTAAACTCATGTAAAAGTTGTTAGATCCTGTCACTCCCTTGCTCAAAATCCTGCTAGGTTTATCACCTCACCCAACAACGATAGCTCACTTGATCCTACCCTCTCTGGCCTCTAATCTCATCTCTTGTCATTTGCCCTCTTGCTCACTCCCCTCCAGCCTGCAGATGGTCTGTTTCTCTACCATTTAGGTAGGCTTGGGCTCTAGAACCTTTGCACTTGCTGTTCCTTCTGTCTGGAATTCTCCTCCCCAGATATCCATATTGCTTACGCCCTCGCCTCCTTCAGGATTTTGTTCAAATGACTGCTCTGTAACTTTTTTTGGCTACTTCAGTTGAAAAGCACCCATTACCATAGTCTCTGCTCTGTTATCTCCATAGCACTTAAGCACTTAATCACCATCTGACACACTACATACTGACTTCCTGGTTTGTTAATTATCTGTCTCTCCTCGCTAGTGTATAAGCTCCATTAAAGCAGAGTGAACCAAGAATGTTTGCCAGAGGAAGTGACATTCCAGCTGCGCTTGTGGTGTGCAGTAATCTAGTTCACCTGAGAACCTGTACTATGCTTCTTATCAAGAGTATTTCTTTATCAGCTTGAAGCATGGTGACCCAAATTGATTGACAAGTAGGGGATCTCAAGTAGAAATTTAGCCAAGGCTATTGGTAAATGTCAGTAGAGCTGTGATCTTCATGTTGATCCATAGTGACCAGTAATTTATTGATACTGTTGTCCCCATTTATATATGAGGAAATATAGGCTTGGCCAAGTTAAGGAAATTTCCCAGTATTGAGTACCTATTAAGTGGCCGAGCTCAAATTCTGAACCACATCATCTTAAACCAAGCCTGTATTTTTCGCCCTGTGGCATAAATTGCCTTCCTTCATTTTTATTAGTGTTTTTACCTAAAAAGCTACCAACCAACTCTTTACTATTTTAGGTTTTGAAAGTGCAAATTTTGGGCTAGAATAATATAATAATAAAATTTGTAGTTTAAACAGTGTTTTAAATAATTTTAATTCCTTTGTACACAACCAAATGGAGGAGGACATATCCTGTTTTTGCAGGCAGCATGTCAACTTGGAGTTTTGGTAGCAGGATGTGTCTGATCTAAGATTTCATATATGATTACCTTTTCAGGGCCATTTTCCATTTGGAAGAAAAACTCTCAGAGATAACATTCTGGTTGGACTGTGATGACACAATAGACTGTTCTCTATGTGAAGGATTTGTTGAGTGTGAAAGAAAATATGTATCTGTGAGTCTGAGTCTGTGTGTCTGTGTCTGTACACACATACACGTGTACACAAACATGTATTTTCTTGATCTCTTGAGCTATAAAATGTGGTTCAACTCTAATGAAGAAGGTGTTTTCTCAGGCCCTTTGAAATCAACTTTAAGTTTTAAATGAGATTCAGCCTACTGAGTGTTTTGACACATGAAACTTGCTTTCTGCTACTTTTGTTGTGTTATTTCTCCCCCAGTTCTGGTAGGTGTACATAATGGGCACACCCTCCTACCCTGTAAATATTAGGAAGCTTTATTAGTGTTGCATTTACCAGACTGTGGAGACAGAGGCCTATTGTAAGTGCAGGCGGTAGTGGAACTGACTAGATCCTGGCTTAACAGAGTCCAAATCCAACAGCAGTGTGCAGGGTGAGCCTGTGCTTTACAGGCCAGCACCTGGCAGAACGCGGGACACCACTCTCAAAATAAATCTTAGTTATTTAATGCATCCAAGGCTCTGAAATAGTTTTTGGCAATGTCATGTGTAAAGGTAAGTACAAACAGTGATGAAATTCTTCTGATACCAAGTACAGTTTGTACAATATGTATCAAGTATACAAATTTTTTATTGTATTTTGGGCATATTCCCAATTAGGCAGAGACATACAGAAAGATCTCTGGCTTTGAAGCAAAAATGTCTTTGTCTTTGGTGCTGGCCTTGAGCAGTGTTTCCTTGAGCAATTTCTTCGTGGATCTGTGCCATGAGTGGCTCGTCTCAAAGTTTCAATATGAAGAACAGACCCACAGGGTGGTTTTCAAAGTCCTAATGAGGCCAGAATATTCCAGTTCCTAGCTCGGAGCTCTGTACGCAGTGGGGTTCAGAGGATGTCAGTGTCCTCCTTTGAGAGTGCTTACAAGACCCGACCGGTGTAGGAATGGAAAGTTCACCAACAATCGTAAACACTGTACCTAGTCTGCCGTGGGTAAGACAGCAGGCTCTTTTCTGCATGTAACTTTGGGCCGCTGGCAGTTTTAAAAGAGCATATAAGGAGACTTCGTTCACAATAGCTATGTGCTGAATTTCCCTATCCCAAGGGACATAAAAGTCTAGAAAGGAGGCCAGAGGTCCCAGTGGTTATAGGTTTAAGACCTTTACCTCATTGCTGAAACCTAGTGTGGCAGAGAATTTAGTATTTGGCAGGGAAAAGGAGTTTTTATCCTGCAGAAGGATGAGAATAAACACTAGGATTAAGACTGATGCCCAACATCGCCTCATATGGAAGGAACCCAGGCTCGAGTTGGTTCCACTCACTGTGGATACTGCTGGGGCAGGGCAGCCACTGACCCCCAGAGGGTGGAGTTCCCCTACGCCACCTGGGGACCATCCATCCTGTCTGAGAACACAGAACAAATGCCCAGGAGCTCAGCCTGGTTCACCATTCCCAAGATCACTGGGAACTTGTCACATGGGCAGCCACTTTCATAGACCATCAGCAATTACAAATTCACTTGTTTTTTATTGCTTTAAAAAAATGGAGTTAAAATTTACATACAGTTTCCTGGTGCTTGCCCATGCAAAAAAAAAAAAAAAATTTACATGCAGTAAAATACTCAGGTCTCAAAGTACAATTTCATGTGTTTAGATAACTGTATATATACCTGTGTAAGTGTATCAACCTCAGTCAGTCCTTACGAGCCATAGATAACACTGTTTTGATTTCTATCACCATAAAGTAGTTTCACCTTTCTTGCAGAATCTACATATTCTTTAAACTGTTTGGTATTACTCATTTTTCCTTGATACATAGGATTTTCTTTATGTTGCATAAATGGTTCTTGGCGATAAAATTTTGTCACAAGATTTAAAGTCTAAGTCAAACAAAACAACTTTTTGCAGCCACCTTGAAATCCAAGGTCTTTGTTTCTTAAAGTTATAACTTTGAAATTATTCTACCCTCTTTGGTGAAAATATGCATTAGAAAGATACACATACCCCACGGGAACTAAAGAAACCCTTGGTCTTTACTGGAAAACCTTTGGCCCTCGTGATTTCTTCAGTTTAAGAGAATAATACCTAAGAATCTGTATTATGTACTAGTCCTGGCTTCCCCTTTCCCTGAGGAAGGAGTTCAAGATATAGCATAGGCCGTGGGACTAGACCAGAGTGGAGTCGGGTCTGCCCTTTCTTGACTGTCTCTTTAACCTCTCTGAGCCTCAGTTTCCTCTGTTGTAAAAGAGGATAATGATATCAACCTGAAAGTGTTGTGGTAAAGATAAATGAATTAACAGATGCAAAGTGTCATCACATAGCAGGCTCTCCCTCCTTCTCCTCTTCCTTGTCCTTCATTGTTAAAGGCAAAATTTTTAGCATTATGATTTTTTCATTTTTCAGCTGGAATGCATTTATTAACTATGCTAGAGACATTGGCCGTTGAGCATGTATTTCTGGTGTCAGTTATCTTTAGGACTCTGCTATTTATATCTTGAAACTTAGTTGAAGTTTCCCTTCAACTTGGTTGCCTCTTCCTAGCCACCTGGCTGTGAGAACAAATTAAAATCATCTAATTATCTTATGTTCATACTTGTCTTGTTCCCTACCCTGCAAAATTCATAAGTATTCTCTCAAGATAATACTTGAGAGGTAGAGGTGCTTGCACACTTGATGCAGAAGATGGTTCACAACCAAGTCAAGTCAACCTTACCAATAATCATTTACAAAAACATCAAACTTTGATTCTAAAATTCATTAATAAGAGCCAAACAACCCAAAACAACAACAACAAAAAGGTTAGCCTTGACAAAGGTACATGTGGGCAACACGGAAGAGGAAAACTAATATAGCAGATAAAAATAAAAAAGATGTTCACTCTCTGTAGTAATCAGAAAAATGCAAACTAAAGCAATAATGAGTTTTATACTCATCAGATTGACAAATACCAGAAAGTTGATGATATCAGGTGCTTCAAAGAATGTGAGGGTAACAGGAGTTCTTGTGCACTTCTGTTATATGTATGAATTCTGTAATCCTTATGAGGATTTCACCAGACAAAATCCTGCATGTATACACAAAGACATGGAGAGAGATGTTTGTCATAGATTCTTTGGTATAGCAAAAAATTGCAAACAATCCAAATGTACATCATTTGAGGATCACATGAGTAAAATTCGGTGTTAAATGCCATATTGTATAGGAAATGCGTGTATTTGGTAAGATCATAATGACACTGGTTTACTCGGGGGAGGAAGGATGGGGAGGATAATGGAAAAAGAATCCAATTTAATTTTCTCTTAATTCAATTTGAACAAAGGAGACACCACCAAATAGCAACATTTATAACTCTGAATCAGTGATTCTCAAAGGGTCCTTTGTCCCTGGACCAGCAGTGTTTGGCTTTACCTGAGAACTTGGAAATAAAAATTCTCAGGTACTCCCCGGATCTACTGAAGCTTGACCTCTAGGGCTGGGGCCCAGCGAGCTATGTTTTAACAGCCCTCCAGTCAATTCTTAGTGTACCTTGCCACTGCTGTACATGACAAAGATCTGCGTGTTTGTTACCTTATTTTCGGAATGTTTTAAATTAAAAATAATAGTCACAAGCTTTTCTTTCCCTCTCTCCCAGTGTCTTTTAGGCTTTAAGTTTCAACTCCAAAACTAAAAGGCTTATAATGTAAACTTCTAACTCCAGATAAAATTGTCCGGTTTGGGTAGATTTCCAATTTCAAGCAAAGAGTAGAGAAAAAGATGAGCAGATATAATTAAGTAATATTTGAATGTGAATTGTCCAGTAAGTACATCACCGTAAAAAAAAATTTTGGTCCCCTTTGACAATTCCCCCATCATCATCAATAGATAACTGTCAAGTATGGAGTGCATTCACAACAGTGCAAAGTATTGAGGCCCCCGCAAGGTGTGAGATACAGATCATGTCTTCAGAAAATAAACTTATTGGAGAGTCAGGCTATGAGTAGAGAAGATAAAGTTAAAAAGAAGAATAACTCATTTTCAGGCATATAGTGAAGATAATTCCCTCGTAGAATTCCACAGGGGTAGGCTTGAAGGGAACACTTTTTTTGGAAATTTTCAACCTCAGTAGAGAAGGTGGAAGGCAGTATTTCAAAGGTTGATGTGCGCGAAGATCATTGTAGCTTGTAATTCAAAGGTAATCTTAGTTAAAGTTGAGGTGTGGAATGTTAGTCACATCTTCAATTTTAATACTGTAAGATGAACAGAAGCATTAAAAAATTTTGAGTACTGAGGTGATTTGTGTGTGCAAAGCAGTGTTCTAAGAAGATAAATTTGGCATAAGTGTCAAAGATGAACTGAAGGCTAGATGACAATTAAAAATGAAATGCCAGAGCCTTTAAAGAAAGTGACGGTTTTGATGGTGAAATAGAAGATATAATATGGAGTGAGGAAAAGTTGGAAAGAAGTGGAAGAATGTGAGAGTAATAATTCTAATGACATGTATTAGCTTCTTATTGCTGCTGTGACACACTGCCAAAACCATAGGGGCTTAACAGCACAAATGTATTTTCTTACAGTTTTAGAGATCAGAAATCCAAAATAGCTCTCCATGGGCTAATATCAAGGTAGCAGCATAACTACATTCTTTTATGGAGTCTAGGGGAGAATCCATTTTCTTGCCTTTTCCATCTTCTGGTAAATATGTTGGGCTGCCTGAGATAATCCAGGTTACTCTCCCCATCTCACCTCCTCCCCTCCCCTCCCCTCAAAATCTAACATAATCCCATCTGCATAGCCCCTTTTGCTGTGCAAGATAGCATATTCACAGGTTCTTAGGATTAGGACATGGACATTTTTGGGGGGGTCCATTATTTTGCCTATCACATAGAATATCACCATAATTTATTGACTGGCTGCACTTTGGAAACAAGATGAAAAAGCCTCGATTGGTCATGTCATTCCTTTTTCAGTTTGCTCATTTATGAAGGGTATTGGGGTAGGGTTCCCTTCCAAGACTAATAAACTCCATGGGGACAGAGATTTTTAGCTATTTTGTTCCTTACTGTATTTATTTTGCCTAGAACAGTGGTATGTAATAGACACTTGTTGGGTATTGAATCGTGTCTCCCCAAAAAAGGCATATTCAGGTTTTAACCCCTGCTCTGTGGGTATGAACTCATTTGTAAATAGGACCTTTGAAGAGTCATTAGTTAAGGTGTGCCCAATAGGAATGGGCGTGTGCTGGTTTGAAGACCATGTTCTTTTAATCTATCCCAGAATAAGTACAGACTTATTGTGGGTTGGACCTTTTGCTTAGGCGGTTTCCATGGATATGTGGCCCAGCCCATTCTAGGTGGGTAATCACCTCACTGGAGTCCTTTATGAGAGGATAAAAGGCAGGGACATTTTGGAGAGAGATCAGAGAAAGAAAACACCCCAGGAGAAGCTAGGAGGACCTACAGGACCTGAGAGAGCCATTTTGAAACCAGAATCCAGGCGCGACAGCACAGCGAATGTCACCATGTGCCTTCTCATGTGACAGAGGAACCCCGGATGCCAGCAGCTTTTCCTCAGAGAAGGTGTCCCTCTCCTGGTGTCTTAATTTGGACATTTTTATAACCTTAGAACTGTAAATATTTAACCTAACAAATCCCCTTTGTAAAAGTCAATCCATTTCTGGTGTGTTGGATTCTAACAGTTTTAGCAAACTGAAACAGAGAATGAGCCTTAATTCATTAGACTGAATCCTTATAAGCAATTTGACATGGAAAGAGAAGCCATGGGGAGTAGCCCAAAGCTGGAAGTCAGCAAAACCTGGGTGAGGAAGAAGATGCCACCATACGCATTGTCACATGACAGAAACGCCGAGGACGGCACATCACTGGCAGCCAGCCCCAGAGCACCCCAGTCTTCAGGGAGAAAGCCTTGCCTTGCTGATGCCTCAATATTGAACCTCCTCTATTCTCAAAACCATGAGCCAATAAATTCCTCTTGTTTAAGACAACACATTATATGGCATGTGTTTTACCAACTGGGAAACTAAAACAGCATTCAATAATTATTTGTTGAATAAAGTATTTGAAGGTGAATGAATGACTGAGTTGAGGAAAAGTTTGAAAAGAGCCCTGGGGAGAATTCTCCAGTGGCTCCTGGGCATAGTGTTGAGTTCTTATTTTTGTAGTGAAGTATGGTTTTTAGTTCAGCTATACACTGTCAAGAACCCTGTCATTAAGATGGAGACATTTCCACTGAGTAGGACAGATGCATAGCTAAGATTTGTAAAGTCTGTTCCTTTTCTTCCCCTGCTTTTAGTTTCCTGGTAAGAGTCTCCTATAACTGGGAATGGGGAAATATATTAGGATTGACATATGACGTCATTTAGTGTCTGGGGCAGCGGCTGATTGAAAAAGAAATTGCTCAGTGTAGCAATGACCAGCTGCCCCTGAACCACCAGTTGTCACATTCTACATTGCTCACACAGTGAGAATCAGGACTTGTCTTTTGCATTCCTTAAAGAACACTTGACCCTGTGAGCACATAATCTATTTATGCTGGCAGAAATAGAAAACAGAGACATTTCTTTGAACTTAAAAAAAGAAAGCACAATGTCAGGGCACAGGTAGCAAGCAGGTAGGCAGAAGTCAATGATCTTTTGTATATGGAAGCTAACATTTTTAGGACATTTGCCTCTTAGAAATGAAGTCTGACGTATGCTTACAATAAAAGCTATATTTGAAAACTGACTTTTAAAGACCAGCAGTTTAGCTGTTATGTGGCTTGAAGCAAATGAACTAATTTGTTTAAAGGCGTAATAGATGACAGAAGGAAGGATTTTAAACCAGCAAGTGGGAGAGAGTATGCTGGTTTTACTCAGGGTCCTTGAAATTTGGAGAATTATACTATTCTTTGGCTTTTATTGTCTGTGTGACCTGAGTAAATAATATTCTTTTTCTCCTGTCTTTATTCCCTCATGTAAAATACTTAACCAGAGGTAATGCTGTTTTAAAAATTTCATCCAGCTGGAAATGGAGGCACACATACATATTAGATATAAATTTTCCTTTTTAAATACCAAATATGTTTAACTAATCATCTGAAATTAATCCCTTACATATCAGTCTGTAAAATGATTAGTGAGAGAAGTAGTTGATTATGAAAAGATAAAAAAACTCATTGTTGGAAGCCATCATTCCATGAAGTTTCCAATTAGTAAATATCTTCCTTTAATGTTAGGGAAAAAAATTCAATATATTAAAGACCTGATGTTCAGGGTATACAAAATAGGTTTTGAAGCATATGAAAAAGACTTTAGTTTGTCAGTCTGAATAGATGAAGAATATCCCCTGTGCTCTAATCAGTAGAGTGGTGAGTAAAAATTTTGCTGAAAACAATGTTTTATATATATATATCTACACATATGTTACATATATACAAACTCAGAGTCAAGAAGGGGAAAACACAAAGTGCCAGCAACAAAAGGTGGAGCCCAAGATAAGAAGAGTGACTGAGACTGAAAGCCAAATGGGCCCATGGCATTATGGAGTTCAGATGTAGGCTTGATGTTTGAGGTTAACATCTGCAGATTGTGGAATGGGTCCGTACCAGATGTGGTGGGAGGCAGGGAGGAAGCTGGAGGGCTGTAACTAAAAACTCCTGTGGAAAGCTTAGATCTGTGACGTTTGCATCCATGAAACCAGGCCTAGCAAAACTCCACCACCAGCCAGGGGCAGCAAGAAAGCTTGCCTTCTGCCAACGGTGGAGGCAGAAGGAAGAGACACCTGTGAATCATCAGAACACCAGCCCGAACCACACGCAGGTATAGATAGATGCAAATTCACGCTGCCAAAAAAAGGGAAAGAGGGTAGAAAGGATATTTGAGGAAATAATGGCTTGAAATCCCCAACTCTTATGAAGACATAAATATACGTATTTGGAATTGCAGCATACTCCAAACAATAAATCGGAAAGACCTACTCCAAGACAATCAGAATGTGAGCTGCCAATGATAAAGAGAAAATTCTGAAAGCAGCAAGAGAAAAGGAATCCATCACATACATACAGGGGATGCTCAGTAACACTAAGTGCTGCTTTCTCATCAGAATTCATGAAGGCAAGATGGCAATGGCATGACATATTTAAGATACTGAAATGGAAAAAGTGCCAGTGAAGAATTCTTTATCCAGCAAAACTGTCCTTCAAAAATGAGGGACTATTGAAAATACTCACAGATATACAGAAACCGAGAGAGTTCATTAACAAGAAACCTGCCCTACAGGAAAAACTAAAGGGAGTTCTGCAGGCTGAAAAGAAAAGAGGAGAGAGAAGTTTGAAGGAGAGTATAGAAATGAAGACTATCAATAAGGGGGACTAAATGTAAAAAAGAGAGACAAAAACAAAATATTACATGTAAAAGCCAAAGGATAAAATGTTCGAAGTACTGTCTTTACAGTAATAACATAGAATGTTAATGGATTCAGCTCCCCAAACAAAAGATGTAGATTAGCAGAATGGATAAATAATATGATCCATCTGTTTACTGTCTACAAGAGACTCAGCCTAGACTCTGGATACAAATAGATTGAAAGTGAAAGGCTGCAAAAAAGATATTTCACAGAAACAATAACAAAGAAAGAGCTGGGGTGGCTATACGAGTAGTGGACAAAATAGAGTTTAAATCAAAAATATCATAAGACATAAAGATGGACATTATATATCAATAGAAGAGGTAATCCATCAAAAAGAAATAGCAATCATAAATATTTATGCACCTAACCAGAATGCCCCAAAATACGTGAGGTAAGCACTGATAAAACTGAAGGGACTAACAGACATCTCTATAATAATGGTTGGAGACTTCAGTATACCACAGATCAATACATAGACCGTCTAGACAGAGGACCAGTAAAGAAACAAATAACTTAATATGATAAATGAACTTGACCTAAGAGACAGATACAAAACATTACACCCCAAAACGGCAGGATATGCGTTCTTCTCAAGTGCTCATGGATCATTCCCAACGATAGAACACATGTTAGGTAACAAAGCAGGTCTTAAGAAATTTCAAAAGATTGAAATTATTTGAAGCACTTTCTCTCACCTTAATGGAATGAAGCAGGAAAGCAATAGCAGGCAGAGAACTGGAAAATTCACGGATATATAGAGATTAAACAACACACTCTAAAACAATCAGTGGGTCAAAAAGGAATTACGAGAGAAATTAGTAAATACCTCAAGACAAAGGAAAACAAGAACATGACAAATCAAAACTTACAGATTGCAGTGAAAGCAGTTTTCAGAGGAAGTTTATAGCCTTAAACCACCTACATTAAGAAGGAAGAAAGCTAAAATCAAAGACCTATAACTGCACACTTGGAGGAACTAGAAAAAGAAGGGTAAACTAATCCCAAAGCAAGGAGAAGGAAAGAAATAACAAATATTAGAGCAGAAATAAATGAAATGGAGAATTAAAAAAAAAAGTGAATTATCAAAACCAAAAGTTGGTTCTTTGAGAAGATCAGTAAAATTGACAAACCCTTAGCTAGATTGACAAAGACGAAAAGAGAAGCTGCAAATAAAGTCAGGAATGAGAGAGGGCATTTTTATGGACTGCACAGAAATAGAAAAATCAGAAGAAAATACTAGCACAACTATATGCCAACTAACTAGACAACTGCAGTGAAATGAACAACTTCCTACACACATGATGCCTACACTGACTCTAGAAAAAGAAGGCTCAACAAACCAGTTATAAGTAAAGCAATTGGAGGTAGTCAAAACTCTCCTAACAAATAAAAGCCCAGGAGCATATGGCTTCACAGGTGAATTCTACCAGGCATTCCAAGAAGAATTAATACAGTTCTACTCTTCCAAAAATTGAACAGGAAGGGAACACTACATAACTCATTCTGTGAAGCCAACATCACCCTAATACCGAAGCCAGATAAAGATACAACAATAAAAGGAAATTACACACCAATTTCTCTAATGAATATAAATGTAAAAATCCTCAACAAAATACTTAGAAACCAAATCTAATAGCACATTAAAAGAATTATACACCATGATCAAGTGTGTTTTATTCCAGTTATGCAAGGGTGGTTCAACACAAGAAAATCACTTAATGTAATACACCATATTAACAAATTGAAGAGGAAACCCACATGATTATATTGATTGATGCAGAAAATACATTTGACAACATCCAGCATCCTTTTGTGATAAAAAACACTTCAAAAGATAGGAGTAGAAGGAAAGTTCCTCACAATGATAAAGGTCATATACGGGAAAGCCGCAGCTCACATCATACTCAACGGGGAGACTAAAAACTTTCCCTCTAAGATTGAGAACGAGACAAGGATGCCCGGTGTCACCACTATTACTCAGTATTGTGCTAGAAGTTCTAGCTAGAACCATTAGAATAGGGAAAGAAGTAAAAGACATCCAAATGATGAAGAGGTCAAACCTTCACTATTTGCAGATGACATGATCCTATATTTAGAAAGTCCTGAAAAATCTACTAGAGCTAATAAACAAGAGTGGTGGAATACAAGATCCACAAACAAAAACACACTAGTCATGAACAATTTGAAGAGGACAGCAGGAAAAAAATTCCATTTACCATAGCAACTAAAAGAATCAGATATCTATGAATAAGTTTAACTAAGGATGTAAAGCACCTGTATTCAGAAAACTATAAAACATTGCTAAAAGAAATCAAAGAAGACCTAAATAAATGGAAGAACATTCTCTGTTCATGGATTGGAAGGCTAAATATCATTAAGATGTTAATTCTACCCAGATTGATTTACTGATTCAATACAATCCAGTCAAAATTTCAACAGCCTACATTGTAGAAATGATAAAGCTATACATTGAATTTATTTAGAAATTTAAGGTGCCCCAAATAGCCAAAAAAATTCTTGAAAAAGAATGAAGTTAGAGGACTCACACTTCCTAATTTTAAAGCAAATTACAAAGCTACAGTGACCAAAACAACATGGTACTAACACAAAGATAGGCATTGGTTAATGGAAATGAGTTGAGTGTTCAGAAGTAGACCTGCATATGTATGGTCAGTTGATTTTTTTTATATAAAATATGTAGATTTTAGTGAATAACATCTACTCAGTGTAGATACAGATAATGAATAAATACCTGAATTTTTTTTGCCTGACTCTTCATTTTCTTTATAACTTACGGAGCAGAATTAAAACCAGAAATCTCAAATGATTTAGATGTCTAATGCATATTTAATAGTTGATAAATTTATATAAGCTCTGAAATATAATTTTCTAATTAGAAGTTACTTTCGTAAAGGAAAACTGAGATGATATCTTAATGAAAGTTTTTGCCTTGAGTATATTTTAACAAAATAGTTGTGGATTTAATATACTATTTTGAATGCATTCATTCTGAAAATTTATAAATCATTCTACTTTGTAACATTTTTTCTGGTGATCATTTAATTTTTTTCTCTTAAGGATGAGATATGAGGGGCTGACGAGTATGAATGCATGTGTATACACAAAATATGTTTGTAAAGGAACAGCTGTGTAAATAAAGCATACAAAATATCCATCGTTTTTAACACCGTAATGGTGATAGGCACTAACATTACTGCCAAATGCAGAACTCACTTCAATAAGAAGTGAGGGTTGATGGCATTGGAGTTCCAGTTTTGGATAGGATGCTTTCCATGAGATAAAAATCATAATTACACCCTCTGCCCCTCAAAAAACATGGTGGAGGGAAGAAAACAACGTTCAAATTTATGGACCTTTTTCATTTCTTTTGGAATGAAATTCTATCAGCTTTTGTATTAAAAAATAAAGTTGATGAGGAAGCTGTTCTCACCTGCAAGATAAATGGCTTTTACATTCTTGGCAAATCTTAGGTATTGCATTTTAAAGCACAAAACCACCAGTGTATTAGTTAGGAAATATCTGTAAACATAAAGTTTATAAAAGTGTCTCATGTAACCGTGGGGACATAGAATCCAAAATCTGTAGGGCAGACTGTGAAGCTGACCACTCTGGTGGAGGGTCTGGAGGAACTCCACAGGAGAGGGTCAGAGAAGAGAGCCTGTCTCTTCTGATTCCTCCTTGAAAGCCTTCCATTGGTTAGATTAAACGTCAGTTGTTGCAGAAGACACTCCCCTTGGCCGATTACATATGGAATCAGCTGTGGATGCAGCTGACATGATCATGATTTAATTCTATGAAATGTTGTCATAGCAACAGACCAGGCCAGCACTTGCCCAGCCAGACAAACAGGTACCACTGCCTGGCCAGGTTGGCACATGAACCTGACCATGCACACACCAGCCACCAGTATCTTCCTGGGCATTCATAAATTTTCTTCTTCTGATTCAGGTGGCAGCAGGGGACTCCTGGTATGCACACACACGCACACGCACACGCACACACACATGCCTTTATCAAGACATAAACTATCAGTTTGGGATACTAAGGACTAATCTATAGGTTGTTTTACAAAGGTAGAATATAGATAGACTACATTTTCTCAGGTGAAAGACAAAATGTATAGTTCTCCATCTCTGCTGAATTCATCTACCTTTTTAAGGCTTTCACAGAAAATACCAGTTTGTGAACAGGTGTACCCAGAGTTTGAGTGGAGATGTTATTAATCAGGATTGAAGTCTTGATGCCATTCATAAAAACCCAATTTTTAGAAAGGCATCAAAAACCCCATTTAAAAATAAATTGTCTATGTATAAAGAATGAAGTGTTCGCAAGTTCCCAGCTTGTATTCTGCAGAATATTGAAAGGTTTATTAGCAGCCCATGAAATTGTAATGAGGAAAGAGTCTGAGAACCACTTTAGCATCCTTAATCCTCTTTAATTCCACCTGTTCCTTGGGTGAACCAGTTCTTGAAGTCTAGAAAGTCTCCTCATGATTTACTGTCAAATCTTTTGTTTTGGGATTCAAGCATCTTACCAAGTGTATTCTTGATTCTCAATGTTGTAAGTCTGAGGGTTGGATTGTGGGCCCAGCATTCTGGTATTAGGTTCAGAATATCATTCTTAGACATTCATCACTGTTCCAGTAGTTAGACACAGGTAACCTCAAACATATGACCCATAGATCCTCACGCATATCTTCATATGAAGGATTGTTGGTACCGTGTTGTAGTGTGGCAATTGGTACTATTCCACTAGCCCTCCTGTGATACAGTGAAGAGCCATTTCCTAAATTATCAGACCAAAGCTCTAGATGTCAGCCATTACATAGGGCTGGAAATGGTTTTTATTCAGGCTTTTGTCTAGCACTTCTGGAGCCATGTGGCATTTGGTACCAACCCTGGTGTTCAAAGGTGCATCAGCTTCATTTGTGTCACTGTTGAACTTAACAGCAAGGCCTAGGTCAGCCACACAACAGCTTCCATTTTTCTCAGTGAGGATGTTCTTGATTTTAGGTCTCGATGAGCAATCGTGGGCTTTCCTTGGGTGCCATAAATTTCGTGGGGAGAAGGCACAGACTACAGGCAGCTAATAAGCCAATTTGAGTGGGACTCCAGTGTCCAGTGTAACACATTTCAAGAAGTTGTGGAGTGATCCGTTTTCATGGTAATCAATAATCAAATAGTGTGGAGTCCAGGAGCCTGTGCCTTTAATGTCTGCTCCTATAAAGCCAAGGATATTCTCATGACACGTGAGCACAGTTTGGTAGATTTTGGTTTCTTGAAATGACTTTTATTCAATGAGGTTTTCTTTTAAAAGGCCACAGACTTGCCAAGGACTCCAAACTTCCACTGCTTTCTTCCGACTCCTTCTGTCTGTATTTTCTGCCTTGTAGTGTTAGATCTGGGATATGCTAACAACAGTGTCTTGCACCAATGCCTGATGACAGGTTCTGCCAAGGAGGAGCTGGAGAAAGCTGGAGGAGGAGAGAAGGGACTTCTTTATTCCAGATTTTGTTTGCCATCCTTCCAGAGATACCTGAGAGATGTAGCTAGAAAAAAATTGGGCTTAGAGTTGTCTCCAAACAGCTTTGACTTATGCTTCCTCCTCATGAATTCCAGGATAGTATTAAACAGATGCATATTTTCATAAATCCAGGCCCCTGGGGAGGAACTTATCCTCCAGGCCCCCTGTGCAGAGCGAGGTGTGCATGGTGACTGCAAGGCTGCCAGGTCCATTGTACTGAGGCAGAGCAGTATCTTCAACAAATGGTGCTGGGAACTACATGTGCATATCCAGAAAAATGAAAGACGGCTTCTACCTCACACCTTATACAAGAATTAACTCAAAATGTGTCAAAGACCCAAATATAACAGCCAGGACCATAAAACTCCTAGAAGTAAATGTAGGGAAGCATCTTCAAGATCTTGTGGCAGGTGGTGGTTTCTTTACACCCAGAGCACAAGCAGTGAAAAAAAAACAAGATAAAGGGGATCTTCTCAAAATTGAATACGTCTGTGCTCCAAGGGACTTTGTCAAAATTGTAAAAAGGCAATTTACAAAATAGTAGAAAATATTTGGAAACTACATTTCTAGTAAGGGTTTAATATCCAGAACATATAAAGAAATTATAGCATTCAATAATAAAAAGGCAAGCAATTCATTTTAAAGTGTGCAGAAGACTTGAATGGATGCTTGTTCAAAGAGGAATGCAAATGGCTAAAGAGCACATGAAAAGATGCTCAACACTGCTAGCTATTAGGGAAATGCAAATGAAAACCACCATGAAATATCATTTCAGACTTACTAGAATGACCGTTATTAAACGAACAGAAAACTACGAGTATTGAAGAGGATGTGGGACAGTAGGAACACTCACTCACTGCTAGTGGGATTATAAAATGGGATAGCCTTGGTGAAAGGCAGTTTGGCGGTCCCTCAGGAAACAGTATAGAACTGCCATGTGGTCCTGCAGTTCCGCTCCTATGTATATATTCAGAACTAAGAGCTGGGATGCAGCACACATTTGCACACCAGTGTTCATAGGGTAATTATTTACACTTGCCAAAGGATGGAAATGACCCAAGTGTCTGTCAGCTGTTGAATGGATAAACAAAATGTGGTATATGCGTATGATGGAATATGATGTGACTGTAAAAAGAAATGAAGTCCTGCTGCATGTGACCACATGGGAGAACCTTGAGAACATTATGTTGAGTGAAGTGAGCCAGACACAATAGGACAAATGTTATATGATCTCACTAATAGGACTAAATATAATGAGCACACTCATGGAGTCAACAGCCAGAATAGAGGTTACCAGAAGATAGAATGAGGGTAGAGAATGGGAAACTGTTGTGTAATTTGTACAGAATTTTTAGTAAGATTGATTGTAAATATTTGGAAAAGGATAGAGGTGATGATAGTTTGTTATCGTGCATATACTTAACAACACTGCATTGTGTGTATCGTTATGGCTAAAAGGGGAAGTTTAGGGTCATGCATGTCATTAGAAGAACAGTGGGGACTGTGTAACGTAGTGAACCCTGTTGTAGACAATGAAGGTGGCTATTAGTACAAATATAAAAATGTTCTCCCATAGTCTAAAACAAATGTTTGTCACTGTTATTACAAGGTGTTAATGATCGGGTGCTACATGAGAAAAAATATACCTAATGCCAATATGGATTATAGTCAACAGTCGTATTATAATAGCCTCCCGTCAGTTGTAACAAAGGTACCACACCAATGCTAAGTGTCAACAACAGAGGCTATAAGGGGTATTTTTTTGGAGGGGAAGTAATGAATATGTTCTAAGGTTGATTGTGATGAAAACACAACTCTGATTATACTGGAGCCATCGATCTTACACGTTGGATGGATTGTATGGTGTGTGAATAAAACTGTTAAAAAAAATTCCCAACAGCAGTGTAGGACAGAGTCAAGTAAGAAGTCGCTGTATATGGACATTCACACTTCAGGGAACATAGGACTCCCATGGAGAAGAGTCCTCCTAAGGATAAATTTACAGTCAGAATCATACACTACATGAGAAAATAGTCACAACCAAAGGAGAGTTAGCAAATGTAACAAATAGGAGAATTCATCTATGAAGTGTTAAAGATGGTAGAAAAAAATCAGAAAGATACTTTAAAAAAAGTTCATTCTTAGAGATGAAGGAAGGGAAACAGGTCTGTATTTAAAAGGGGGAAAAGACAGAATAAGGTACAGGCAGATTTGAAAAAAGAAATAGAAATTCTAGAAATGAAAAATACAGTTATTAAACTTCATGAACACTGTTTTGAAGTTGAAAATGGTGAATAAGGGACACTGCTTTTGTATCCAGAGGAAAAATTCTTCAGCCCACAGGTAGAAATAGTGTTTACCCTGTTCATAATCCTGAGCAGATTAATACTTAAATTGTACACTGGTGCAAATGAGTAACTTAATTTTTTAGGCATATGGGGGGTTTAATAGAGGGAGAGCTCTAGGACCATCCCCTGCGTCTACTGAGAAGCCTTGTTTTAAGTTTAGAGACCCACTGGGAACAGGCGGTAATTTGGTTCTGCTTTTATAGTAAGGATTGATGCTGCATGAGCCACCCAGCAAAACATTTTGTACCCTCTTCCCTTCTATTTTTCCCCTCCCACTGCAAAGCATTGTTCAGTCATCCAGTGTACAGATCCCTGGCCAGATTTAGGGGAATCTGGAGCCTACAGCCAGGGACCACATAAACTAATTTGCTCGTACAGACTTTGGCCTCATTTTCAAGGGACTCTAATGACCTCAACTAACAAACATGATCACTTATACTAGCCACGATTTCAGAAAGCAGAAAATTGTTCAGAAAACAATTTCAAGGCTTTGAAAATAACTTTGAAGATAGCTTGTCTAACTGTCAGTTTATGTTGATATAATGATGGACTAAAACGTTCAAATAATTTGATTATTCATTATTTAATAGGCAGCTGACTTTTTGTTCCTTTATATTTTTAAGCAGCTAGGAACTGTCTCCTTATTTGCTTGCTTTGAACCCAGACTCACCCAGCTCCAGATTTAAATAGCACGTGAATGCATGTTTTTGTGTGTTTATTTGTTTTTACTGTTTAAGTATCTGAGAAATTTTATGTAACAGTCTCCGTATCTGTTTTAAACTCATCTTCCTTAAGAAGAAGATTTAAGCATTGGTCTTTTATAACACCATGAACTCAAGGCAAATAAAAATTCAAATGTCTGTTTCTGAGAAGTTGTCTTTCTCACCCGTCCTCAGTGACTCCTTTCTGGGCTCCTAGCTGTTTGTGGATAGCTGTTGTAGATACCTAAAACCAATTACACTCTACTGCTATGGTATAAATTTATGTTTATGTGCCACCCATACTTGATTCTGAGTGGAATTCTCCTGTTTTTATCATTATTGGCTGTGTATTAGGCACTTCAGTGTTTGTTGAATGAATGAATTATGAACAATTCATACTGGCTATTAAAATCCTGTAATTCTCAGGAAGTTCCTAGCAAGTATATTTCAAGTGAACATGCCTAGCCATTATCCATACATCTTTTTTTACATTAGATAGCAGCTCTATGAGACATTTCGTCATTGAGATTGCAGCATATTGAAATCCATTTGCCATTTTCAGGAGCTGAAGAATGTACAAAGAATAAGGAGAGATCAACTAAGGGCAATAAAAAGATACTGGTAATTGGATAATTCTACTTTTTAAAATGAACATCCCTTAACTTATTTTAGGGAAAAAAGGAGAAAGAAAGACATTCAGAAAGCCAAAACACCAAATCAGACAAGAAATGTATTTTCCCTTTCCTTGTTCTGCTGTCGTAGAGGAGGATTTTATATCTTTTTCTTAAAGCTAAGGGACTAGAGTGCACTGAGAGCTCTGAAGGCAAGGATAAACCATCTGTAGAAAACTAAGGGCTTCATTTACCTAAAGTGAAATCATACAATCAGGAGATAATAGCTTTTTTCTGCTGACATTAAATTGCAGAAAGAAGGGAGGAATAGAATTTATCTGTAGGAAAGAAGAGTCAAAGTAAGTTGGAAGGCCTTTATAAAACTAAGGAAATATCTCAAACTGAAGTTGTGACTACAGAGGTAAGTAAAATAGATTTTCAAACAGAGAATTGAAAGACTACTTAAAATCATGATAAATCTTTTGTGCAAACTTAAGATACTTACAGACTGTGTTTAGTTTTCTGCAAGTACAGAAGATTGTTTCTCAGACACCTTCTGATCCATTTGAAGTAAGTCTCAACCAATTAATTCCTTCTTTGATTGTATTATAGCCTCTTTCCTCCATAATAAGTCTACTGAAAGTAGAATAATTTTCAAGGATGGGAGTTTCAAGTTGGAGTTTTCACACTACATCCCTACAATTGTACCTCTGTGATTGGCTGCTGGGCCCTGTTTCATTTTTAGGAAGAGAAAAAATTAGCCCTTTTGAAATAAATTGTCTTAATGTCAATATAAAATGTTCATGTTATATATTTTATTTGAAATGTAGTAATAATTTTATGTTTTTCAAATACTGTGCAAACTGTTCAGTTAAAATATGATTGCCAATAGTTTCATTAAATATGCATGATGAAATTACAGAATCAAATATTGTTTGAGCCTCAAGAAGTTAAAAACATTTAGTCTCTTATTAGGAAAACAATGAAAAACTTACCGCTTTTCTCTTCTTATTTTAGGTAGTCGGTGTAGCTCAAGCTATCAACAAGAAATCTGGAAATGGTGGGACCTTCACTGAAAAAGATGAGAAGGTACGTGAAACCTTCGTTGGGTATGATATCGATTTAAGGATGGTGCTTTCTCTTTATAGTGTTAGAATTAGCTGTTGCTAAAATTGTTGATCGTGAAAATCTTTATGGTTAAAAATGATATGAATTGTTTGAAAGTGCCTCTTTCCTTTGGCTGGAAACAGCGCTGGCCTGACTTGTGAGTACCTTGGTGTTCAGTCATGGTTCAGTCGTGGTTGCATGAGAAAAAAAATCCCCAATTCCCTCCTCATGGTGAAGTTGACCCTTCACTGGGCTGTGTGTATGTTGGGCCCTGCAGAGGGTAACTGCTGGTATTTTATCTGTCACATTTACTTTTCATCACTGCTCTAAGGAATTGAGCTTTGAGTAAAACCCCCAAGAGCACAGTTCCAAATTCAGCACTCCAGATTGCCTGAAAATTGGAATTGCCGCCCAGTGAAGCAAATTTCAGAATGTTTTATAAGCTCTGTACAGACGGTGGGGCGCCAAGGTGTGAATTCAGGCTTCATGATGTGAATTCAGCTTCAGAAAGAGTAGCCGTCAGCAGTGTTTTATTGCTCTTCTCATCCAACTCTGAAGGAATGCATTCTGCACATCAAATTGACGTGCTTTCCAGGACAGCAGCCCTTAAAACTTGCTTACAGCAGCGTTCTGTCAGGAGGTCTTATTATTTATGCTACTGAATATGGAATTATATGAATAGCGTGCAGCCACTGAATTCTTCCTGTTCCAAGCCCCTTGCTGTATATGTTGCTCCCCTGAAAATTAGCAGGAGCTTTTGCATTTGGAAGTTATTCAGACAAGACAGTTACTTTTGTCTCAGTGCTATAGGCTGGATTGGTCCTTGTATTGGGCTCCGTATTTTAATTGCTTGAGAAGATAGCAAATACCTTTTAAATCAGAGTAATAAACATCTAGCTTCCTATTGTATTAATAACACCTTAGAATATTTGGTGAGAAAACCTGGTGCTAGATTGGCATTATATTCCATTATTGGTCTATAGTTCATTACCTCAAACCTTTCTTGAATTGATTTACATTTTTAGGCTCTGTCACCTCTTTGCAAAATTAATCCAGAATTTTGAATCAAGTATGACATTCTAATGATTTATTTTAATTAATGATTAATGTAACTGTGAGCACATCACCCTAATATAGTTTACTAAGGACAAAAAGAACATATTTAAACTAATGTTTACATCTTTATATAGGACTGTCAGTGCCAGTATTCTCTAAACAAGTGTATGTGCCTTCGCTTGCCCCAGTAATAAGTTACATGTTATTTCTACAGTCTCAACATAGAGCCATCTTAATAACATACAAAAACTTTACCAAATTTTGCATAGAGCAAACTGCAATTTTAAATACGATAAAGAATTCTGTGACTTAGTCTTTCTCCTCTTTCTCCTTATTAACTTATATGTAACATATTGCCTTAGGGGACTATGTTAATAATTCTCATCTGCTAATGATTAAGTTAATTCCTCATATGAGAATTTTATGCAGAACAGACATTTACACATTTGGCTTTAAAATATTTATTTCCGGACTTCCTGGAAGATGGCGGCTTAGTAAGACGCGCGGATCTTAGTTTCTTCTCCAGGACACCTACTAGGGGAGTAGAAACGATACAGAAAGCGCCCAAAGCCACAACAGAGATAAAAAAGACAGCGTACCCCATCCTGGAACGGCTGGCTGGCTGAGAGAAGCAGCTCGGGTGAGATCGCCGAGGCGCGCGGGCCTTACCGGGCGGGGTGGCAAGCGGCCGGAGTTACTCCCTTCCCCCTTCCCAGGCCGGCTGGGAGAATTGGAGAGGCGGTCCCCTGAAACAAAGACGGCTGGCGCCCACACCACGCGCAGCCCCCGGACCAACTGAGAGAATTGGATCGGAAATCCCCAGCCCGCGGAGAACGGTGACGGGTGGGGGAGGCCCCTTCCAAACCCGTGACTCCCGGGGAACGTGCACTCTCTTGGGCGGGCCGCTGCCGCTGGCGCCCTCCCGCCACGCTTGTTGCCCAGGGCCGACTAGGAAATTCGGACGGGCTCTTTCCCTGGCTGCAGCGACCAGCAACCCTCCCTGCGTTCGGACCGAGGGCCGGCTCAAGCCGCTTCGGCTAGCGAACCCCCAGGACGGCGAGAGGTTTCCAAAGTTTAAGGTCCCACAGCACCTTTTACTGGTGGGACCCACAGACAAACGTGTGCCACGAGCGCCACCTCCTGGGCAGGATAAGAAAAACAGAACCCAGAGATTTCACAGAAAAATATTACAACCTTGCTGGGTCCAACACCAAGAGAAATCCGAATAAATGCCCAGACGCCAGCAGCAGAAGATAACTGTCCACGCTCAAAAGATTGAGAATATGGCCCAGTCAAAGGAACAAACCAATAGCTCAAATGAGACACAAGAGCTGAGACAACTAATCCTGAATATACGAACAGAAATGGAAAACCTCTTCAAAAATGAAATCGATAAATTGAGGGAGGACATGAAGAGGACATGGGCTGAACATAAAGAAGAAATAGAAAAACTGAAAAAACAAATCGCAGAACTTATGGAAGTGAAGGATAAAGTAGCAAACATAGAAAAAATAATGGATAGCTACAATGATAGATTTAAAGAGACAGAAGATAGAATTAGTGATTTGGAGGATGGAACATCTGAATTCCAAAAACAAACAGAAACTATCGGGAAAAGAATGGAAAAATTTGAACAGGGTATCAGGGAACTCAAGGACAATATGAACCGCACAAATATACGTGTTGTGGGTGTCCCAGAAGGAGAAGAGAAGGGAAAAGGAGGAGAAAAACTAATGGAAGAAATTTTCACTGAAAATTTCCCAACTCTTATGAAAGACCTAAAATTACAGATCCAAGAAGTGCAGCGCACCCCAAAGAGATTAGACCCAAATAGGCGTTCTCCAAGACACTTACTAGTTAGAATGTCAGAGGTCAAAGAGAAAGAGAAGATCTTGAAAGCAGCAAGAGAAAAACAATCCATTACATACAAGGGAAACCCAATAAGACTTTGTGTAGATTTCTCAGCAGAAACCATGGAAGCTAGAAGACAGTGGGATGATATATTTAAAATACTAAAAGAGAAAAACTGCCAACCAAGACTCCTATATCCAGCAAAATTATCCTTCAAAAATGAGGGAGAAATTAAAACATTCTCAGACAAAAAGTCACTGAAAGAATTTGTGACCAAGAGACCAGCTCTGCAAGAAATACTAAAGGGAGCACTAGAGTCAGATACAAAAAGACAGAAGAGAGAGATATGGAAAAGAGTGTAGAAAGAAGGAAAATCAGATATGATATATATAATACAAAAGGCAAACTGTTAGAGGAAAATATTATCCAAACAGTAATAACACTAAATGTCAATGGACTGAATTCCCCAATCAAAAGACATAGACTGGCAGAATGGATTAAAAAACAGGATCCTTCTATATGCTGTCTACAGGAAACACATCTTAGACCCAAAGATAAACATAGGTTGAAAGTGAAAGGTTGGGAAAAGATATTTCATGCAAATAACAACCAGAAAAGAGCAGGAGTGGCTATACTAATATCCAACAAATTAGACTTCAAATGTAAAACAGTTAAAAGAGACAAAGAAGGACACTATATACTAATAAAAGGAACAATTAAACAAGAAGACACAACAATCATAAATATTTACGCACCGAATCAGAATGCCCCAAAATACGTGAGGAATATACTGCAAACACTGAAAAGGGAAATAGACTCATATACCATAATAGTTGGAGACTTCAACTCACCACTCTCATCAAGGGACAGAACATCTAGACAGAGGATCAACAAAGAAATAGAGAATCTGAATATTACTATAAATGAACTAGACTTAATAGACATTTATAGGACATTACATCCCACAACAGCAGGATACACCTTTTTCTCAAGTGCTCATGGATCATTCTCAAAGATAGACCATATGCTGGGTCACAAAGCAAGTCTTAACAAATTTAAAAAGATTGAAATCTTACACAACACTTTCTCGGACCATAAAGGAATGATGTTGGAAATCAATAATAGGCAGAGTGCCAGAAAATTCACAAATACGTGGAGGCTCAACAACACACTCCTAAACAACGAGTGGGTCAAAGAAGAAATTGCTAGAGAAATTAGCAAATACCTCGAGGCGAATGAAAATGAAAACACAACATATCAAAACTTATGGGACGCAGCAAAGGCAGTGCTAAGAGGGAAATTTATTGCTCTAAATGCTTATATCAGAAAAGAAGAAAAAGCAAAAATTCAGGAATTAACTATCCATTTGGAAGAACTGGAGAAAGAACAGCAAGCTAACCCCAAAGCAAGCAAAAGGAAAGAAATAACAAAGATTAGAGCACAAATAAATGAAATTGAAAACATGAAAACAATAGAGAAAATCAATAAGGCCAGAAGTTGGTTCTATGAGAAAATCAATAAGATTGATGGGCCCTTAGCAAGATTGACAAAAAGAAGAAGAGAGAGGATGCAAATAAATAAGATCAGAAATGGAAGAGGAGACATAACTACTGACCTCACAGAAATAAAGGAGGTAATAACAGGATACTATGAACAACTTTACGCTAATAAATACAACAATTTAGAGGAAATGGACGGGTTCCTGGAAAGACATGAACAACCAACTTTGACTCAAGAAGACATAGATGACCTCAACAAACCAATCACAAGTAAAGAAATTGAATTAGTCATTCAAAAGCTTCCTAAAAAGAAAAGCCCAGGACCAGATGGCTTCACATGTGAATTCTACCAAACGTTCCAGAAAGAATTAGTACCAATTCTCTTCAAACTCTTCAAAAAAATCGAAGTGGAGGGAAAACTACCTAATTCATTCTATGAAGCCAACATCACCCTCATACCAAAACCAGGCAAAGATATTACAAAAAAAGAAAACTACAGACCAATCTCTCTAATGAATACAGATGCAAAAATCCTCAATAAAATTCTAGCAAATCGTATCCAACAACACATTAAAAGAATTATCCATCATGACCAAGTAGGATTCATCCCAGGTATGCAAGGATGGTTCAACATAAGAAAATCAATTAATGTAATACACCATATCAACAAATCAAAGCAGAAAAATCACATGATCATCTCAATTGATGCAGAGAAGGCATTCGACAAGATTCAACATCCTTTCCTGTTGAAAACACTTCAAAAGATAGGAATACAAGGGAACTTCCTTAAAATGATAGAGGGAATATATGAAAAACCCACAGCTAATATCATCCTCAATGGGGAAAAATTGAAAACTTTCCCCCTAAGATCAGGAACAAGACAAGGATGTCCACTATCACCACTATTATTCAACATTGTGTTGGAGGTTCTAGCCAGAGCAATTAGACAAGAAAAAGAAATACAAGGCATCAAAATTGGAAAGGAAGAAGTAAAACTATCACTGTTTGCAGACGATATGATACTATACGTCGAAAACCTGGAAAAATCCACAACAAAACTACTGGAGCTAATAAATGAGTACAGCAAAGTAGCAGGTTACAAGATCAACATTCAAAAATCTGTAGCATTTCTATACACTAGTAAGGAACAAGCTGAGGGGGAAATCAAGAAACGAATCCCATTCACAATTGCAACTAAAAGAATAAAATACCTAGGAATAAATTTAACTAAAGAGACAAAAAACCTATATAAAGAAAACTACAAAAAACTGCTAAAAGAAATCACAGAAGACCTAAATAGATGGAAGGGCATACCGTGTTCATGGATTGGAAGACTAAATATAGTTAAGATGTCAATCCTACCTAAATTGATTTACAGATTCAATGCAATACCAATCAAAATCCCAACAACTTATTTTTCAGAAATAGAAAAACCAATAAGCAAATTTATCTGGAAGGGCAGGGTGCCCCGAATTGCTAAAAACATCTTGAGGAAAAAAAACGAAGCTGGAGGTCTCGCGCTGCCTGACTTTAAGGCATATTATGAAGCCACAGTGGTCAAAACAGCATGGTATTGGCATAAAGATAGATATATCGACCAATGGAATCGAATAGAGTGCTCAGATATAGACCCTCTCATCTATGGACATTTGATCTTTGATAAGGCAGTCAAGCCAACTCACCTGGGACAGAGCAGTCTCTTCAATAAATGGTGCCTAGAGAACTGGATATCCATATGCAAAAGAATGAAAGAAGACCCATCTCTCACACCCTATACAAAAGTTAACTCAAAATGGATCAAAGATCTAAACATTAGGTCTAAGACCATAAAACAGTTAGAGGAAAATGTTG
The DNA here is from genome assembly GCF_023851605.1 of Tamandua tetradactyla. Lineage (NCBI taxonomy): Eukaryota > Metazoa > Chordata > Mammalia > Pilosa > Myrmecophagidae > Tamandua > Tamandua tetradactyla. The sequence continues at coordinate 1,284,997 of NC_135350.1, forward strand.
GGAGATATCTTATGGATCTTACAACTGGAGGCGGTTTTATGGACCTTAAACCTAAAGCAAGAGCACTGAAGAAGGAAATAAATAAATGGGAACTCCTCAAAATTAAACACTTTTGTGCATCAAAGAACTTCATCAAGAAAGTAGAAAGACAGCCTTCACAATGGGAGACAATATTTGGAAATGATATATCAGATAAAGGTCTAGTATCCAGAATTTATAAAGAGATTGTTCATCTCAACAACAAAAAGACAACCAACCCAATTACAAAATGGGAAAAAGACTTGAACAGACACCTCTCAGAAGAGGAAATACGGATGGCCAAGAGGCACATGAAGAGATGCTCAATGTCCCTGGCCATTAGAGAAATGCAAATCAAAACCACAATGAGATATCATCTCACACCCACCAGAATGGCCATTATCAACAAAACAGAAAATGACAAGTGCTGGAGAGGATGCGGAGAAAGAGGCACACTTATCCACTGCTGGTGGGAATGTCAAAGGGTGCAACCACTGTGGAAGGCAGTTTGGCGGTTCCTCAAAAAGCTGAATATAGAATTGCCATACGACCCAGCAATACCATTGCTAGGTATCTACTCAAAGGACTTAAGGGCAAAGACACAAACGGACATTTGCACACCAATGTTTATAGCAGCATTATTTACAATTGCAAAGAGATGGAAACAGCCAAAATCTCCATCAACAGAAGAGTGGCTAAACAAACTGTGGTATATACATACGATGGAATATTATGCAGCTTTAAGACAAGATAAACTTATGAACCATGTAATAACATGGATGGACCTAGAGAATATTATGCTGAGTGAATCCAGCCAAAAACTAAAGGACAAGTACTGTATGGTCCCACTGATGTGAACGGACATTCGAGAATAAACTTGAAATATGTCATTGGTAACAGAGTTCAGCAGGAGTTAGAAACAGGGTAAGACAATGGGTAATTGAAGCTGAAGGGATACAGACTGTGCAAAAGGACTAGATACAAAAACTCAAAAATGGACAGCACAATAATACCTAATTGTAAAGTAATCATGTTAAAACACTGAATGAAGCTGCATCTGAGCTATAGGTTTTTGTTTTGTTTTGTGTTGTTTTGTTTTGATTTTACTATTATTACTTTTATTTTTTTCTCTATATTAACATTCTATATCTTTTTCGGTTATGTTGCGAGTTCTTCTAAACCAATGCAAATGTACTAAGAAATGATGATCATGCAGCTATGTGATGATGTTAAGAATTAATGATTGCATGTGTAGAATGGTATGATCTCTAAATGTTGGGTTAATTTCTTTTTTTCCGTTAATTAAAAAAAAAAAAAAAGAGAAGGGATAATTGGAGATGAAGGGATACAGACTGTACAACGGGACTGGATATAAAAACTCAGAAATGGACAGCACAATACTACCCAATTGTAATGCAATTATGTTAAAACAGTGAATGAAGCTGCATGTGAGGTATAGGTCTTTTGTTTTTGTTTTTTTTTGTTTTTTTTTCTTTCTATTATTGTTTTAATTCTTATTCTGTTGTCTTTTTATTTCTTTTTCTAAATCGATGCAAGTGTACTAAGAAATGATGAATATGCAACTATGTGATGTTATTAAGAATTACTGATTGTACATGTAGATTGAAATGATTTCTAATTGTTTTGTTAATTCTTTTTTTTAATTAATAATAAAAAAAAAAAACAAACAAAAAAAAATATTTATTTCCACTTTAAATATTTTTGCGCACTTTTGAGTATTTCAGGCAATATAACTAGACAGGTTTACAGACAGTTCTTATTTAGCCCTGCTCTTATCTGGTTTCTAGGACTTTGCTGCCTATTTGGCGTTTTGTGGAATTGTTCTCCATAACGCACAGCTCTATGAGACGTCACTGCTGGAGAACAAGAGAAACCAGGTAAGTCTCCTGATGAGACGTCACTGCTGGAGAACAAGGAAACCAGGTAAGTCTCCTGATGGCCGAACAGAGTATAGAAATGGTTTTTAAAAAAATTGTTAAACTTTTCATCCAAGTAATATATGAACATGATTAAAAATTTGAATTGTACAGTCACCTGATAAATGATTTAGCTGTTTCTTACTAATAGTTTATTTCTATTTCCTGTTTTCCATACTTAGTTGCTTTATCACTGTTAGACCATATTCATTGACTTGAGAGACGAGGATTGATCTATTTTACACCACTCATTTGCCATTTCCCTTATCCTACCTGCATCATGTACCATCTTAAGTTATGTTATGGGTTGTATTTGTGATAATAAATAATATAGTAAACTTATATTTCTTTCTTTCCCTTTCTTAGAATTATTTCACTGTTTTCTAGATGCCATACTTCTTTTTCAGGTTATTCCCTTGTTTTGGTGCAGCATATTCTCAGATGACTATTTAAGAAAGGTTATTGGTGAGACGTGTTTTCTGAGTTGGCATGTATAAAGATGCCTACTAGTTTGGTTGGGTATAGAATTTTGAGCTGAAAATCACATTCCCAGAATTTTAAAGGCGGTGCTTTGTGGTTTTCTAACTAGCATCTGTGTCATTCTGACCTTTGGTTCTTTATGGTTTTGGGGGGCTTGTTTTGGCCTTTATCTTTGCTTTCATAATTTAAGTTTTACAGTAATTTTTAATTTCCAAGAACTTTTTCTCTGATTGCACCAGTTTGTTGTCTTTTTCCTTTTTTTTTTTTTTTTGTAAATGATGTAATACCTCTTTGGATCTCTCTAATAAAGCAAAATAGGACTCTTTTTTCAAATTTTCTATTTTCTTTGATATTTTCATCACTTTCATTTAAGGAGAAGGATTTACAAAATGTCTAGTGATTCTTTGATATCCTTTAAATTTTAAGAATGAAGCAGTGCAGGAGGGAAGTGAAAAGGTCATACTTGTGTTCTTAAAAATGAAGCCTGGATTAAAGAGTGGAGGAGGGAGAGACAGGATAACTCTGGGGCACATGGTCTACATTGGCCTCCGAGTTTCCCAAAGGGATTGAACTCCAGCTGCTCACAGGCTTTAACTGGTTCTACTGTCTTCCTTTTCTTTTCCCCTCAGTCCTGTTGGTATTTCTTTGAGAGCCCAAACAAACTACTAGCACTCAAAAAAATAAAAAATAAAAAAGAGTGGAGCAGGAAGAAAATTAGGATATTTCAGTGGAGGGTCATGGGTTGGCCACAGGCCTTTTACCATCTCTTCTTGCAGTAATAAGAATAAAGACATAACTAATTTTAAGTCTATACCTCAAAGAGAATAGAGAGGGCCCATCAGTGAATCTGGTAGTTCAGTAAATCAACGGAGGTTGGAATATGGATGGACAAGTGGTGACTGACAGACAGTGTCCACGAGAATGGACACGTCTCAGACAAAGTTCAAACTGTATCACAAGACATACAGAACTTTTCAGGTCCTGTCCCTGCTTAACTCTGCAACTTCATCTGTAGTTCTCCTCTTTTTATTCTCTGTACTCATAAAACTTACCTGCAGTGTGCTGCTTTCTCTTCATTCATTTCTTTTTTTGTCTGAAATCTTTCCATTCCCCTATCACTGAAACAAGTCCTTCTCATCTTTCAGGCCACTGGTAGGAATCTCTGTAGCCTCCAAGAACTTCTCTGCAATCCCCATCCTTCTCCCTCGTTGCACAAATGCTGCGTGAAATTAGAAATTCAGAGGAAAGTGAAACTCCAGGAAAAAAAACAGAAAGAATGCTTAGAACTTTGTCTGCCTCAGACAGTGTTTATACCCTGCTCTGTAATCTATCGTTCTCAGCAATTCAGAACAGTGATATCAATAATGGGGTGTGTGACGTAGCCAGCACCATTTGAAATTCTTTATAAATATTATAAAGATATTATAATTATATTATATCTTTATAAATATCTGACTCCTCAGAAGCAGATATTTATAAAGTTTCGGTACTATTATTATCCCTATTTTCAAGAAATTTGCCCTTGCTCACAAAGGCAGCAAGAAGAGGAGTCAGGATTAGAAACTGATTAGTCTGACTTCAAGAGCCCATCATCTTCCCGCTGTGCTAATGGCTGATTAATAGGCATTTTTTGTTTGTAAGCAGGCACATACTCAGTTTTTTAATGCAAATGTTGTCCTGACTTTCTAGCTTGTATGAGCAACTTATAACCCGTATAAACTATCGTACTGCTTTAATAATTATAAGCAATAAATAATAAACCCAATTTTTTTTAACTAGGTGCTGCTTGACCTTGCTAGCTTAATTTTTGAAGAACAACAATCATTAGAAGTAATTCTGAAGAAAATAGCTGCCACTATTATCTCTTTCATGCAGGTGCAGAAATGCACCATTTTCATAGTGGATGAAGATTGCTCCGTGAGTACAGAGTATGACTTTTTTATTTTTAGAAAGACAAAAACTTACATTTTTTAAACCTCCTTTTAGCCATAGAGCCATCTCTCAAACAAAACTGCATGTGGGTATTCATGTAAACAGATTAAAGTCTGAGCTGCACTGGTTGAAAAAGGGGTAGAAGTGAGATTGGAGGTGCCTTCACTGCACCCTCTCCCCTCTGTCACGATGGGCTTGCCCATTTGTCAATGACTGCAGTCTTGATGAAAAAATACACTGTCACTGCAGTGTGGTGATGTCTCATGGCCAGGAATAGTGGTGCCCCGATTGCCATGAAAAGGGAGACCCCAGTATGATTGGGTTTGGTATAAAAATATCTTTTCACCGGAAATTGTTTAGAGACCAGAAGACCTGGCTCAGTGGAGGCAGCATCACTAAAGACAGCTGGAGTCCCAAATCTTTTACTGACAGTGGCAAATCACTGAACTAATTGATGGATTAGTGATAGATAACTGTTCTGATTGATAGGTTTCAGCCCCTATCATATCAAAATAGGTTTTACGGATTTGTAAAGTGTGGGGAAAGATGGAGTGTTCTCATAAAGTGTGGGTTACTTAGAGGCAAGCCAACCACCTCGAGTTGTCATCAGAATCCAGTCTCTGCTCTAAGGCAGTCTTCCTTTATGCGGTTTCCCTACTCAACCTATGAACCACTGCTTCTGGTATGTTTCTTTTTGATGCAGTTCATTTTTTTCCTCAAGTACCTAAGAATAGGCTCTTTGTTTGTGGATTTATAGGAAAGAGGGTGAGGATTACCACTTGTATGTATAGATCACTTAGAATCCATCTGATATCTGAATGGATTTTGGGAGGCAAGTAGAATAATAAGAGATTTAATGTGTAATTTATAGTAGCATTTTTAATTGTTTCAGCTATTAAGATTATACTGTATGGCCCAATATATGCGTATATACACACCCACATGCACATGCCCATACACACATGCATATATGTGTCAAAATAGGTGTGTTGAGTAATACAGTATTCTCGTTGATAGGATAGCACATGAGAAGTCAGTGCTACAAGATAATCCATATTCTCATGGATGGCATTTCATAAATTCAATTAGTTTTAAAATCCTTAATGTATTTAAATGAGAGATGGTCACAAGATAGCAGCTGCCCTTCTGAAATTCAGTTCAGAAATCATATTATTTTTACTCTACATCCTGTTCTTTAGCATTTAATTTTTGGAAGTTATACATGAGGCACTCCTCTTTTAGGCAACTGAAATATCACTTTAGTTTAACATTCAGTGCATGCTATTCAGTTAACCCACATCACTGTTAAAACTGATTTTGATCAGTGGGGCTTTAAAACACAGCTCCACAAAAGGCCTGTTAGCTTATCTTGTTCATTTTTTAACCTAAAATATTAGATTTAGAAAAGGAATCAAGCAACTTGATGTCTTCATTTATATTTCAATTATTTGTTGACTAAAAATATTTCAGCATCACGAGAAAAAATAAAAATGTACGCCAGAAAAACTGTACTCAGTTCTTCCTTCACCTGAACTAATATCAGTGCTTTTTGTTTTTAACTTTGATTCCTTCCAGTTCTTCCTTATTCATTTGTAAACATAGCATGGATGCAACTGTGCATTCTGCTTTTTTAATGTCAAAAGTATTTCTCTGTGTTTCTGAAATCGTCACATTATTTTAATGATCCCATAAAATGTTACTGAGTGATATGTCTTTTTAAAAAGACATTCTTCACCTGGAATCTAGCAACAGCACATATGTACAGACATCAACAATTGAGGATTTAAAAATAGGCATCGAGAAATTTTGAATCTAATATATCTGTCAACACTTGGTAGGAAAAAAAAAACCAAATGGTACTCAAATAAGCATTCCTGCAAGCGAGTATCAGGAAAAATTTGAATAAGGCTTTTATAATGGGAAGCAACTTTGAGGGTGTTGTGAAATGAGTGCCCGGTCAGTTTAGACTGAAGGTAAGTAAAATATGCTACAAGAATTGTTGTCTTTGATCAGTTCCACAGACATGGAAATCCGTATTGAGACAATTTTAAACTCTGTCAAACTAATTTCTCAGTTTGTGTGTTGCTCTGTTTTCAGGATTCTTTTTCTAGTGTGTTTCACATGGGATGTGAAGAATTAGAAAAGCCATCTGATACTTTAACAAGGTGAAATAACTTATTCTTTGTATGTTTTAACCACAGATTTATAGTACTGAATAAACTGTTGTTTCATGACCAGTTTGATTTAAGACTTGTAAGCTACAGGCACTTTTTTCTCCCACAAATAGTTTTATTTGTGAGAACACTATTTGATATTAAAGTTCTAGAGTTTTTTACACTACAATTGTTGTACCTAAGAATTATTTTATGTGTTGAATGATGTTTCGGTAATATAACTCTCTGCACTGTATTTTCCATGAACTGATTCATTTAAGACCCACCAGTGGTATATTTCAGTTATATATTTTTCATTGCTTATTGGAAACTCACTGGAAACTTACTTGATAGGCTTCTGAACACACTTTTCCGGGAGTCTGTTCTGTTTTGGACTCAGCCATGGGGATTTAACTAAATAAAAGGAAGCCTGTTGTCCTGATCCTACCAATACCAATACCAATATGCTATGGCTGAACTCAAATCAGCTTTTCACTGCAGTTATTTTTAATGTTTCATTATTTTAAAATTTTTGTTTATTTTTTGGTTATCAGTCACATACAATACAAAGTATTTATACGATGGCAGTTACAGATGTTGCATCCATATTATAGGTACATTTTGAAGAATTGTGAAGAAGTTAGCTTACCAAATGTTTTTTATCATATTTTCACCCTTGGCAAAAAAACTAGTATTGTTGGCTTAAGTAATAGGATTTTCTAAAGAATGTAAACTTACCATGATAAAGTGTTAGGAATTTTGGGGTGTAGTGCTGTTTATTGTGTTGTTCATTTGTTGCAGATTATTATACTTCTGAGTTCATTGATGATTGCAGCTCCAAATAAGACTATAGATATTGTGTCCAAAAGGCTTGTACTATCATGGAAATAGAAAATTATTTTAACTTTATTCGATTTTAATGTGCTAGATTTTTTTCACTAGAGTTGACCTGTATCTGAGAATTATTTTATGTAGTGAATGATGTTGCAGTTAGTTCAGTCCTCTGTAACTAAATTCTTTCATTACTAAAGGTAGTAATTCTTAAAAAAAAAACCAGCCTCTGTACATTGTCTAAACTATAGAACATTCCATTGATCTGTTTAAAAAGTTAGCATCTTCAAAAAAAAAATGGATGAAGGGACTATTCTCATAGATTTAACAGCCAAATGCAATATTTTAATCTTCAGTAGATTCTTGTTAAAAATACAATGCAGAGGTTCCAAGATGGCGGCTTAGTAAGGTACGTGCGTCTTAATTCCTCCTCCTCAAAGCAACTACTAGGTGAACTGAAACAGTGCAGAACAGCTCCCGGGGCTACGGCAGGGAATGGACACACAGTGTACCCCAGTCTGGACTGGCTAGTCTGACTGCGAGACTCGGCTGCGGTGAGATCCCCGAGCGGCATGCGATTTCCCGAGCAGCGGCAGCTGCGGTGGTCGGAGCTACTCCCTCCCTCCTTCCCGGGCCGGCTGAGAGTCTCGGAGAGGCAAGTTTCCCAAGCCGAGGGGGCCGGCACCCCACTTTTGCGGGCGGCTTCCTGGTCCGGATACGAGTCTCGGATCAGAGGGCTATCCAAGCCGCGATGCCCCCCCCCCCCCCCCGCGGGCAGCTTCCTGGTCCGGTGGGGAATTCCCCAGGCGGCGGCGGCCGGTGACCGACGCCCCTCCCCCGCGGGCGACATCCTGGTCTGGTGGCGAATTCCCTGGGCCTGCTGCGGCTGGAGACCAGCCACAGGGTCCCCTCAAGCCACGGCGGCTGATGCCCCCACTGCGCGCGGCCCCTGAACCAACGGAGAGAATTGGATCGGAAATCCCCAGGCCACGGAGATCGGTAACCGGGGGCATCCATTCCAAACACTTGAGACAAACGTGTGCCACGAGCGCCACCTACTGGGCAGGATAAGAAAAACAGAACCCAGAGATTTCACAGAAAAATCTTACAACCTTGTTGGGTCCGACACCCAGGGAAATCTGACTAAATGCCCAGACGCCAGCAGCAGAAGATAACGGTCCACGCTTAGAAGATTGAGAATATGGCCCAGTCAAAGGAACAAACCAATAGTTCAAATGAGATACAAGAGCTGAGACAACTAATGCTGAATATACGAACAGAAATGGAAAACCTCTTCAAAAATGAAATCGATAAATTGAGGGAGGACATGAAGAGGACATGGGCTGAACATAAAGAAGAAATAGAAAAACTGAAAAAACAAATAACAGAACTTATGGAAGTGAAGAATAAAGTAGAAAAGATGGAAAAAACAATGGATACCTACAATGATAGATTTAAAGAGACAGAAGATAGAATTAGTGATTTGGAGGATGGAACATCTGAATTCCAAAAAGAAACAGAATCTATCGGGAAAAGAATGGAAAAATTTGAACAGGGTATCAGGGAACTCAAGGACAATATAAACCGCACAAATATACGTGTTGTGGGTGTCCCAGAAGGAGAAGAGAAGGGAAAAGGAGGAGAAAAACTAACGGAAGAAATTATCACTGAAAATTTCCCAACTCTTATGAAAGACCTAAAATTACAGATCCAAGAAGTGCAGCGCACCCCAAAGGATTAGACCCAAATAGGCGTTCTCCAAGACACTTACTAGTTAGAATGTCAGAGGTCAAAGAGAAAGAGAGGATCTTGAAAGCAGCAAGAGAAAAACAATCCATCACATACCAGGGAAACCCAATAAGACTATGTGTAGATTTCTCAGCAGAAACCATGGAAGCTAGAAGACAGTGGGATGATATATTTAAATTACTAAAAGAGAAAAACTGCCAACCAAGACTCCTATATCCAGCAAAATTGTCCTTCAAAAATGAGGGAGAAATTAAAACATTCTCAGACAAAAAGTCACTGAGAGAATTTGTGACCAAGAGACCAGCTCTGCAAGAAATACTAAAGGGAGCACTAGAGTCAGATACAAAAAGACAGAAGAGAGAGGTATGGAGAAGAGTGTAGAAAGAAAGAAAATCAGATATGATATATATAATACAAAAGGCAAAATGTTAGAGGAAAATATTATCCAAACAGTAATAACTCTAAATGTTAATGGACTGAATTCCCCAATCAAAAGACATAGATTGGCAGAATGGATTAAAAAACAGGATCCTTCTATATGCTGTCTACAGGAAACACATCTTAGACCCAAAGATAAACATAGGTTGAAAGTGAAAGGTTGGGAAAAGATATTTCATGCAAATAGCAACCAGAAAAGAGCAGGAGTGGCTATACTAATATCCAACAAATTAGACTTCAAATGTAAAACAGTTAAAAGAGACAAAGAAGGACACTATATACTAATAAAAGGAACAATTAAACAAGAAGACATAACAATCATAAATATTTACGCACCGAATCAGAATGCCCCAAAATACGTGAGGAATACACTGCAAACACTGAAAAGGGAAACAGACACATATACCATAATAGTTGGAGACTTCAATTCACCACTCTCATCAATGGACAGAACATCTAGACAGAGGATCAATAAAGAAACAGAGAATCTGAATATTACTATAAATGAGCTAGACTTAACAGACATTTATAGGACATTACATCCCACAACAGCAGGATACACCTTTTTCTCAAGTGCTCATGGATCATTCTCAAAGATAGACCATATGCTGGGTCACAAAGCAAGTCTTAACAAATTTAAAAAGATTGAAATCATACACAACACTTTCTTGGATCATAAAGGAATGAAGTTGGAAATCAATAATAGGCGGAGGGCCAGAAAATTCACAAATACGTGGAGGCTCAACAACACACTCCTAAACAACGAGTGGGTCAAAGAAGAAATTGCTAGAGAAATTAGTAAATACCTCAAGGCGAATGAAAATGAAAATACAACATATCAAAACTTATGGGACGCAGCAAAGGCAGTGCTAAGAGGGAAATTTAATGCCCTAAATGCCTATATCAGAAAAGAAGAAAAGGCAAAAATTCAGGAATTAACTATCCATTTGGAAGAACTGGAGAAAGAACAGCAAACTAATCCCAAAGCAAGCAAAAGGAAAGAAATAATAAAGACTAGAGCAGAAATAAATGAAATTGAAAACATGAAAACAATAGAGAAAATCAATAAGGCCAGAAGTTGGTTCTATGAGAAAATCAATAAGATTGATGGGCCCTTATCAAGATTGACAAAAAGAAGAAGAGAGAGGACGCAAATAAATAAGATCAGAAACGGAAGAGGAGACATAACTACTGACCTCACAGAAATAAAGGAGGTAATAACAGGATACTATGAACAACTTTACGCTAATAAATACAACAATTTAGAGGAAATGGACGGGTTCCTGGAAAGACATGAACAACCAGCTTTGACTCAAGAAGACATAGATGACCTCAACAAACCAATCACAAGTAAAGAAATTGAATCAGTCATTCAAAAGCTTCCCAAAAAGAAAAGTCCAGGACCAGACGGCTTCACATCTGAATTCTATCAAACATTCCAGAAGGAATTAGTACCAACTCTCCTCAAACTCTTCAAAAAAATCGAAGCGGAGGGAAAACTACCTAATTCATTCTATGAAGCCAACATCACCCTCATACCAAAACCAGGCAAAGATATTACAAAAAAAGAAAACTACAGGCCAATCTCTCTAATGAATATAGATGCAAAAATCCTCAATAAAATTCTAGCAAATCGTATCCAACAACACATTAAAAGAATTATCCATCATGACCAAGTAGGATTCATCCCAGGTATGCAAGGATGGTTCAACATAAGAAAATCAATTAATGTAATACACCATATCAACAAATCAAAGCAGAAAAATCACATGATCATCTCAATTGATGCAGAGAAGGCATTTGACAAGATTCAACATCCTTTCCTGTTGAAAACACTTCAAAGGATAGGAATACAAGGGAACTTCCTTAAAATGATAGAGGGAATATATGAGAAACCCACAGCAAATATCATCCTCAATGGGGAAAAATTGAAAACTTTCCCCCTAAGATCAGGAACAAGACAAGGATGTCCACTATCACCACTATTATTCAACATTGTGTTGGAGGTTCTAGCCACAGCAATTAGACAAGGAACAGAAATACAAGGCATCAAAATTGGAAAGGAAGAAGTAAAACTATCACTGTTTGCAGACGATATGATACTATACGTCAAAAACCCAGAAAAATCCACAACAAAACTACTAGAGCTAATAAATGAGTACAGCAAAGTAGCAGGTTACAAGATCAACATTCAAAAATCTGTAGCATTTCTATACACTAGCAATGAACAAGCGGAGGGGGAAATCAAGAAACGAATCCCATTTACAATTGCAACTAAAAGAATAAAATACCTAGGAATAAATTTAACTAAAGAGACAAAAAACCTATATAAAGAAAACTACAAAAAACTGCTAAAGGAAATCACAGAAGACCTAAATAGATGGAAGGGCATACCGTGTTCATGGATTGGAAGACTAAATATAGTTAAGATGTCAATCCTACCTAAATTGATTTACAGATTCAATGCAATACCAATCAAAATCCCAACAACTTATTTTTCAGAAATAGAAAAACCAATAAGCAAATTTATCTGGAAGGGCAGGGTGCCCTGAATTGCTAAAAACATCTTGAGGAAAAAAAACGAAGCTGGAGGTCTTGCACTGCCTGACTTTAAGGCATATTATGAAGCCACACTGGTCAAAACAGCATGGTATTGGCATAAAGATAGATATATCGACCAATGGAATCGAATAGAGTGCTCAGATATAGACCCTCTCATCTATGGACATTTGATCTTTGATAAGGCAGTCAAACCAACTCACCTGGGACAGAACAGTCTCTTCAATAAATGGTGCCTAGAGAACTGGATATCCATATGCAAAAGAATGAAAGAAGACCCATATCTCACACCCTACACAAAAGTTAACTGAAAATGGATCAAAGATCTAAACATTAGGTCTAAGACCATAAAACAGTTAGAGGAAAATGTAGGGAGATATCTTATGAATCTTACAATAGGAGGCAGTTTTATGGACCTTAAACCTAAAGCAAGAGCACTGAAGAAGGAAATAAATAAATGGGAACTCCTCAAAATTAAACACTTTTGTGCATCAAAGAACTTCATCAAGAAAGTAGAAAGACAGCCTACACAATGGGAATCAATATTTGGAAACGACATATCAGATAAAGGTCTTAGTATCCAAAATTTATAATGAGATTGTTCAACTCAACAACAAAAAGACAGCCAACCCAATTACAAAATGGGAAAAAGACTTGAATAGACACCTCTCAGAGCAGGAAATACAAATGGCCAAAAGGCACACGAAGAGATGCTCAATGTCCCTGGCCATTAGAGAAATGCAAATCAAAACCACAATGAGATATCATCTCACACCCACCAGAATGACCATTATCAGTAAAACAGAAAATGACAAGTGCTGGAGAGGATGCGGTGAAAGAGGCACACTTATCCACTGTTGGTGGGAATGTCAAATGGTGCAACCACTGTGGAAGGCAGTTTGGCGGTTCCTCAAAAAGCTGAATATAGAATTGCCATACGACCCAGCAATACCATTGCTGGGAATCTACTCAAAGGAATTAAGGGCAAAAACTCAAACGGACATTTGCACACCAATGTTTATAGCAGCATTATTTACAATTGCAAAGAGATGGAAACAGCCAAAATGTCCATCAACAGAAGAATGGGTAAACAAACTGTGGTATATACATACGATGGAATATTATGCAGCTTCAAGACAGAATAAACTTATGAAGCATGTAATAACATGGATGGACCTAGAGAACATTATGCTGAGTGAGTCTAGCCAAAAACTAAAGGACAAATACTGTATGGTCCCAATGATGTGAATCGACACTTGAGAATAAACTTGGAATATGTCATTGGTAACAGAGTTCAGCAGGAGTTAGAAACAGGGTAAGATAATGGGTAATTGGAGCTGATGGGATACAGACTGTGCAACAGGACTAGATACAAAAACTCAAAAATGGACAGCACAATACTACCTAATTGTAAAGTAATCATGTTAAAACACTGAATGAAGCTGCATCCGAGCTATAGGTTTTTGTTTTGTTTTGTTCTTACTATTATTACTTTTATTTTTTTCTCTATATTAGCATTCTATATCTTTTTCGGTTATATTGCCTGTTCTTCTAAACCGATGCAAATGTACTAAGAAATGATGATCATGCATCTATGTGATGATGTTAAGAATTACTGATTGCATATGTAGAATGGTATGATTTCTAAAAAAAAAAAATGGACAGCACAATACTACCTAATTGTAATGTAATTATGTTAAAACACTGAATGAAGCTGCATCTGAGCTATAGTTTTTTTTTCTTATATATTTTTGTATATTTTTATTTTTATTTTTTCTCTATATTATCATTTTATTTCTTTTTCTGTTGTCTTACTATTTCTTTTTCTAAATCCATGCATATGTACTAAGAAATGATCATACATCTATGTGATGATATTAAGAATTACTGATTGCATATGTAGAATGGAATGATTTCTAAATGTTGTGTTAGTTTATTTTTTTAATTAATTAAAAAAAAATACAATGCAAAGAAAAAATCCTAGCTATCAAAAACATTTGTGGGGACAGTTGGGAATTTGAATTCAGACCGGAAATTAAGTGATGATGGGAAATTATTCATACTTTTCTTTGGAATTAGGTATCGTGGTTAGCAGGATCGTGCTCCTTTGTTTAGGAATTAACAAAAAATTAATGCCGCAGTGTTTAGGGGTAAAATAGAATCTCTGCAACTTACTTTAAAATGGTTCAGCTGAAGATGAATAGGTAAATATATTTAACTTTAACATTGTAAAATGAATTACTATATCCACACATACATGTGTAGATAAAACAATATATGGCAAAATATTTAAAATTGTTATATTTTGATGGAGGGTGTCCATTTTACTTTCGAATTTTCTTCATGTCTCAAAATATTCATCATGAAAAGTTGGAAGAAAATGATGGTAACAGAAAGTGTGGAAACAAATTCAAGCAAAAATCATCCTTGTAGCTCGTATAAAGCAGAACCGCCTAAATTTGCAGTGGCAAGAATAAAATACTTAAGTGCACAGCCTGTCTTTGTTCCCACCCACTTAAACAAGACTGACCCCCAAGGCACACTGTAGTCTGCAAAAGCAGCCCTCGTTTTGTGTGCATCCTTTCCTTTCTTCTCCCCCTCTTATCTTTTCGTGCGTTTCCTGTCCTCTGTCTTCCCCCAGTAGGAACACAAAACTGTTGACTTAAAGCCCTTAGCTTCTTAAGTGGTTGTATCTCAATTAAAACTCAGTGTTACCAGAGTGTATTTTAACAATATGATTTCATTTTAAATGTACTAATGGTACAATGAAAGGCCTTTTCTCTTTTTAAAGAATTTTACATATTATCAAAAGGGCAGAGGTATAATTTAGGGTCAGATGGGGAATCATTTGACTCTGAAGGTGTACCTGGTGTTAACTGGTGTCTTCAGTGCGGAGTGGGTAGTGAATGACACAAAAACGTGCTATCTCTGCCCAGTTTTTCTGCTACCCTGGAGTTTTCGGTGTGCGTGGTCAGAACTGAAGAGCTGAACTTTATTTACCTTTTGGCCTTGTTGGTCATAAGTGTATGTCCTGTCTCCACGCCTGTTCTTTTCTAAACCCCTGTGCCATTATATTTTCTGACTTGACATTGTTTTTAGCTAGCATTGTATCCTTTCTGAGTGTGTGTGATAATGTATGCATGTGCTGATATGTGTGTGTTCCTCTTAAATGCTGGCATCAGAGTATATTGCCCAGCTCAGTTATAAGCTCCTTCTCCTTAGGAGAGCATCCATATATAGTATTATTTTGATTTTATGATGCTGTGACATTTTAGTTGCTTTTAAAAATATATTTTAGAAAGTTTCTAGTAAGAAATGTAAATGTTTGATTATTTTAGTTGCGTATTGATTCGAATAAAGAATGAACTACTGTATATATATGTATGCATCTATTTAAATGAATATATACATATATTGATGTATCCGTCAGACAACAAAAAATCAATATGATAATGCATATTAAATGTATAAAATGATAAATTATGTACATTTTCCTTAGAGTATTTGTGCAGCATATGTCTGTATAATTGTGCTTTGCATGTTAGCATTTTGATTTTTGTTATACTGTTCAGCCTGTCCTCTTATTTTTCAAGTGAGAGCTGAACAAACCTGGTGACCTTGTGCAATAGTGTAATAGTGACCTCTACTGGTGAATGTGCTTTTAAAAAATAAAGGCAAAACCAAAATCTTGCTGTATATTTAATTTGTTTCTGATAAATAACACTTCTCTCTCTGTAGACAAAGAAGGAATATTTTCATTTAATTTTTAAAATCATTCCATAAGTCTTAGTAAAGATATATTTTATAAAGGAAACTAGGTCAGTGTGCTTACCTTAAAAGAGACTAACTTAGATGGTTCATTTTGGTCCATTAACTGGTTTTGTAGTCATTAAAATCATTCACACAAATGACTTATGTTACTAAACATTTTAATTTTAGCCTTTTATTCTAAATGATGCAATAAAAGTCCTATTAGTCATATAAATATGTTTTATTTTAATAAAAATTAGGTATCAGACCTAATTTGCAAAAATCTAAATTACAAATCACTTGCATCTATTACCAGATGACTAATGGCATTTAGTGAAAGAGGACTAAGCTAATACTGATACTTATTTTTCACCAGCAGAATCTTTTATTACATATCTAAAATTACTTGTTGATAGAATTCAGGGCTCTCTGATTCTCGTTATTCAGCACTCTGCCAAACCAAACTCTTTTCCATAAAATGAAATTCTAGGCAGTCTGCTGATGTTAGCAGTAAGCAAGTCATTCTTTGTAGGAAGTTATTTCTCAGTTGAAAATCATGACGCATTTGGGATTTTTTTCCTCCAACCAACAAAATATCTTCCCTGAATTAAAATAACATATTGGAGGTAGTTTTGAAATGTTAAGTGTAAAACTAAAAACCACTCAGGTGAACATCCTATCCATGTTTCAAATAGTAGGATGGAGACAGGACAGAGAGGTGCATCAGCTGTCTCTTAGGGAAAGTATCTAGAAGCTGCCACGTCCCTCTTACATCCTTTTGTGCAGACCTTAGTCACGTGATCAGAGCAGGCCACTGGGGTGGCTGAGAATTGTAGTCACTCGGACAGCTGGCAGCCCGCACAGGACTACTGAAAACAGCTGTGCATTATGTTTGCATCTGCCCCTAGTAGATGGTGACTCCTGTATGACAGCTACTGATCTACATGAGTTTGTCTCCCTTTGCACACCAAGAGTGCCTCTCATGGAGCAGATGCTTGATAAGTATTTATTGAATGCAGCAATTAATAATTTATCAGCCTTTCTTATAGATAAAGAAATAAATCCGCGAAGTTGAATTTATGATCTTTGGCAGGTTGTATAACCATTTTGGGTTTCTTCTGGCTCCTGATGTTAACATAATGGTATAATAATAAAAAGTATATAATTATTATCATTCTAAAAGAAATTTGAAGAAGTGTATCTTATTTCTCCAATGTACTTCTATTTCCCTGTGGCTTCCTTTTCATTTTTCTTATCTTTAGTATATCTGATGTTTCTTTACTTATCTATTGACTTTTGCTGTCTATTAAATATTTATAGTTTTAAAAATTGTTTTATTAACCAGAAACTTGCACTTATCTCATAACCTTTGCTTGAATGCTACCAGATGATAAGCATGAAATGGGAGTCCCATAAGTGTATTGGGTCTAGTTTGTATAATGTTTGCATGCCCTCACTGCCTGTCAGTCCAGTTTCAGGAAGTATTAAATCTAAAGTTCATTTACTCCTATGAGACTATTCTATCATTTCCTTTTCATTTTTTTTCCCTCATCCATAACACTGGGCATGAGGTCAGTACCTGATTTGACTAAATTACACATAAACTGAAATGTACAGCAGAGAAAGGGAGGATGAAACTATCTTGGCCAGGAGTGAGCCCACAGACTTGAGGAACCCCTGTGAAATCAGCAGCGCTCTAGAACACCCATTTGAAACTGCTGCGGAGAAGTTTGGCATCTGGTTAAGGACAGAAGATGAGCCCAGTATTGGAACTTTGAGAACAAGTGGGCTTCTATTTCATTTTGAAATGTCCACTACTATTAGACTTTCCTATTTCATTATTTAGTGATATTACAGTTAAGATAGGCCCATTCTACAGTTGGAGCAAATTTCTATAACCTGACCTTATTTCCCTAATTCGTAACCTAGGAGCATATGAAGTTTCTTAATGAGAAACGTGTCCTAATCTGTTTTTCCCACCCTCAGCACTGATGCTGTTCTTTTGTCCACTCTGACATCAGATTGATCTCTTATGTTCAACCTACTGAGTTAGAGACTGGGAAAATGGGGGAAAAAATTTTTAATAAAGTAAAGAAAAATTGAGGAAGATTCATTCTTAATGTAAAAAGTATTATAACAGATCTCAAAGCAGCATATAGAGAGGAAATTGAACAAAGGCAAATATGTTGAGGGAGAAGAGATGACATCTCAACCAGGAAGAAGAGTTTAATAAAATTCTAGGCCTGTTTGGTTTTTGTTGATCCTGGAATGTTTTATTGTGATGAACAGATAAAAGTAAATAATTGAGGAAGTAAAACAAGCACTAGACCTTACTCATTCTATTATCTGATGAGAAAATAAGACGGGAATATACAAACAAATTTTGCATTAAATAGTACAAAAATCAACAGGCCTATTAACAGTGGCAATAAGATTACTTATAACATTTTAAAATTTCTTTTAGATAGTTGGGAAATTGTGGATTTTTGCCTTTTCAAAGAACCTAAAGTATAGTGGCTACCCAAGTTGTAAATTAACAAATATTTAAAACTACATTCCAATTAAAATATACTTTTCCCTATAATTTGAGACTGGTCTGTCTCTCATTAGAATAATTTATTTAACTTTGTTTTGTCTGTGTTTTCTCACTGCACAGGAAGAACTCATATTTGTTATTTCCACAGGGAACGTGATGCAAACAAAATCAATTACATGTATGCCCAGTATGTCAAAAATACTATGGAACCACTTAATATCCCAGATGTCAGTAAGGACGAAAGATTTCCCTGGACAGTAAGTAACCAATTTTAGACTTGAAGCTAGAAGGTTGTTTTTCCATCAGATCTGTACTTACAGTTACTCTTCATTTGAAGGACTGACCCTATAAACTGTTTAAGAATAATCCATGTTTCCCTGATCTGACAAAGTAGAATAAAATAGCTTATCACATCTAGTGAGAGGCAATCATCTAATACTTAGGTGTTTTACTCTGTACTTTTATCAGTTGTTTTTTCAATTATATTAACGAGCAATTATATACTCATTTTTAAGTAATTTAACTTTTACCTATACAATGCCAGTTTCATTCCTTAGTGTTCTTGAGTTCTTGAGTTTATTCTCAAAAATTAATTACCATATAATTCTAACTTATATAATTGGTAATCTATCATTGTGAGTATATATTTCCTCTATAGAGGAAAATGGGCATCTTTTTTCTTTGAAATAATAGCAAAGATAGTTTCTCAGACATTGAAAATTTTGAAATCTGTTACTTTAATCTTATTTCAGAAAAGCATTGCACTTTAAGGTGGCTACTTTGATTTTATTATTTGCATATCTAGGAAACTTTCTTAGAACTTTAATAGTATGGACAATAGAATAATGGTGTTACTAAGGAAGAGCAAGCTTCATAACACACGGTATCCTAGGTGGTATATTGCTTTTGGGCTCTGCTTTTGGATTGCTTTTTGGATTTGACAAGAGAGTTCTCAAATTATCTGAGATATAGAATATACCAGTTTAATAAATATTGAATAAATACATAGTATTACGAAAACTGCTTGGAAAATTTGAAATTAAAACATACAGAAATATAGGGTATTTATTATTTTTAAATAAACCTTTATGACTTACTTTAATTTATGCAAACTTCATTATAATTTGTACATTTTCTGTACTTAAGGTTATCTCCAGCTATAAAAGATGTGTTAGTGGTTTCTGATGTCCAGTATAATTTATGTAGCAGCTGATGGACAAATCAATCTCTTTGTAATTTTTAGCTGTTTTGTCTTTGCTTTTGTTTTAGAATGAAAACACAGGAAATGTAAACCAACAGCACATCAGAAGTTTGCTCTGTACACCTATAAAAAATGGAAAGAAAAATAAAGTAATAGGTAAAGCCTTTCCATTAACCTACATTCTGCACTTATAAAAGAAATTATGTACTGCCAGAATCTTCTCTTCTTTTTATTTTTAAAAATTTTTTTATTTTTGGCATGGGCAGACTCCAGGAAGAAGCTTCTGTTTTTGAAGTATAAATTTAAAGATTAAAGTGTGTGAAAAAAAGATACAAATTGAAATAATAAAATAATTTTAAAATGATTTATGTTGATAAATGCCAACAGACTTTTAAAAATATTAACAATGGCTTAATAAATGGAATGAAATTGTTATAATCCTGTTTCAGCAGAATTTATTGTTTAAGAATGGTATTGTGCTAAAAGTTGGTAGGATGATATGCATGGTTCTCCTTCCTGGTTTCTGAAATTTTTGTTTTTAATATGTGGTTTAGATTTTAGGCTGTATTCATTCATTTGTTCATTCAGTGGTAGCTGGGATAAATCAGCTCCTTATGGAGCTTACATTCTTATGTGAAGGTTATAGGAAAAACTTCTGCTTTGATAAAGGTGAAGGAATGTATTTGGAAAAAAATGATATGATGTTTCTATTATTGATATATTTGTTTCTTGACATTGCTGATTATATTAAGCATAGAGCTGAAAGTATGGCTTATGTATGCCAATCATGGGTGATGGCGTTGTGAAAATAGTCTGAATTGTGGTGGATATTTTCCCATAAAGCTGGAAATAAATATGACTGCCTTGTAGAGGCTAAATTTTAAACAGTAAAACTCTAGATGAGTAACACATATGTAAATTTACTTAAAGAGGAGTGGAGAGTTTTTAGGTTGCAAGACTTCACCGGTATTATTGAAGGAAAATATCAGAAAAGAGATTATCATTAATAAAAGTTTTTTTTTTAAGGACAAATATTAAAATTGCCCATCCAAGTTCTGTCCAGAGGCAAGGAACCTTTATCGCTAATGTGGGATGAATATAGAGGTTGTATCAATGTGTTTTGAGTATTCTGATCACAATGGCAAGTGCATAGCTTAGGTGGCGATGGATGCAACAGGTTGTAGTCAATTTTTCTCAGCAATTCCTTTCCGTTTGATAATATGCATCCTCATTGTAAGATGGATACGTCAGCTTAAAGCCATGAAACATTCCATGAATCTAACTTCCCTTGTTCTGATTATGATTTTCTTTCCAAGTTATATTAGCTCACAAAATAGATTATTCATTTACTCTCAAATGTATTGATTGCTACTACAGTTTTTTCTCATAGTACACTATTGAATTGGGATTGAGGCAAAGGGCTGTTGCAGACCTGTTCCTGTGACAGAGCTATTTCTCATTGTAGATTAATACTATTCCAGTTTAATGAATCGGTCTCATAAACTTAGTTAATGTTGCCCCAGCATAGAGAGATGGTAATCTAGGTTCTAAGCCCACAAGGCTGTGAACTGCTATATTAAAGCCTCGTAGAATTCCACTTGCCAACTTCCTGATGGGCTGTTTGGTCAACTGCACACTTCTACAGTTCTCAAAAAAATAGAGATGAATGAGTAAGAAATCTCTTGTAAAGATTATCGCCGATCAGATCTGTAGCACAGACAATAAAAGAAAACTGCTGAGGGTGTCCTTCAGTATGCTACTAGCTAAATGTATGTTGTAAAATTTTATTTACAAGGGCAAGCCAGGAGAATAACTATGTTGTGAATGTCCTGCTTTTTGATGTAAGTATAAAAACTTACTACAAGCTGCCTTTGTCCTCTGTAAATGTGAAACTAAATTCCAGAAGGAATATTGCATTTACTAGTAAGCTTTCATAAGGAGCAGGACATAATGGCAATTTGCCCCATCAAGTCACATCTTCACTTGTCCTCATTCCTAGAAATGGGGAGTCGTGGAGGAAGTTTGCACTGGGTCTCCATCATTTTATGCACATGGCAAATCAGAGCTACTTAGGCGAAAGAGAAAGAGCTGGATGGGCAGTAGGAATCACAGTGTCCTGTTTGGTCTGCCATTCAAATGATTGGGGGCCCATTAGTCATTTTTATGGGTTTTATTTTCTGAGTGAGTTGAACTAAATAACCTTTCAGTAGGTTCAAAATTCACATTCTATGAATTCTGTGAACAATGACCCTAAATGTCATTGTTTTAGACAAATAGAAATAACTATTGGAGTAATTCCAGACTTCTCAATGGCATATATTTTGTATCACCCTCATTGCTAACAGAGCCAAAAGAAAGCAAATGTTGTTTTTGGAGAAGAAAAATTCCCTACAAATAAAAAGAAAGAAGAAAACACAAAGGAAAGATTCCCCTATTTTCCAGTGTTTCCTGCTGTCTTACAAGTGTGACAAAACTAAGAATTTGAGTTTCTGGATTATACTTATGTACCCATGGATTCAGCACAGAAAATATCATAGTTGTAGATAATTTGTCTTGCATGTCACAGACCCAGTTCCCCTATTATGTAGTTCTAATAGAGAATCCCCATCGAGTTACATGCAGAAAGACAGACAGGCACATGTGTTTGTTATCTTCTTCCTTCCCCCTCATTTTTTTCCATTACTGACATTTAGATGAAATTATAGCTATTGAACCAGTATGAGGCCTGTTGAATCATCAAATTTATTCCCTGAGGTACCGTTTCATATCACATGTTTTCCTAGTACTCTGGCTAACACAGTGTTTCCATCATTTTGCTTCCAGCAAATATTTTTCTCAGTCAACATTCATTTATTTTATCCAGTTATTTTCCCTAGTTTTTAGGTTAAACGTGACTTTTTCCCATATTGTATTTACCAGGAATTTTTTTATATCTATTTTCTATAACAGTTTCAGGGAAGATTTTTGCAGAAATTAGTCCCATTCCCATCCAAAGAAAAGTGTTCGAGGGCATCCCCACCTTAAATAACTTAAATTTCCATCTCTTTGTTCGTGAAAAAATATGGTAAAACAAAAATTGTAGTAGCTTTACCACACATTGTTTGACATGGAAGTGTGAGAGAAATATATATTTCTTACTGAATGTACGTTGTAAACTGTTTACTGTCCTAATTCTCTGTAATCTATACTCTGTAATGAATTTTTTGAGTCTTTTATACATTCAGACTTGTTCTATTAGCCTATTTGAACTCCAAACACTTGTGTCTTCCTGATCCTATGTATTGGTGAGATGTGAGGGAACTTGCATGCTTACTGAGTCTTTCTCGATAGACTGTCAATAAGTGCTGAAGCCTCAATTGTTCTCCATATAATCTAATTTTACTCTTAATTTTGGATTTGCTTAGCAAATTACATGTGGATCATGAAATAAGGTAAATGTTTGGAGATATAGTCTGCTCATCTATGTGTTGGAATATGGCATAAGTAGTCTAAACCTCTTTAAGTTTAATTTTGACTTCTTTATTTTATTTTTTGTATTAAATTTTGTCACTTGGCAACATCATTAACTGTTTGTTTATGAAATGTTTGCTTGGATTTCCTAATGCAAATATAATTATACTGCAGTGTCTTCCATGACGCACATCATTTATATTACATACTAATTTTACATTAAATGGAACACAGTATATGTTAAATAGCAAAATGTGGAACATTAATGTCACACAAAGCACAATTAAAGGGAGGAAGCATAATGTAAAGGGTCATTCTGCATTGATTAAAGTTGAAACTCACAGAGGAAAATGTAATTGCCATGAATATTTCTAACAAACGAAATACCATTGACATATGAAACCAAAGCTATCGGAAATAGAAGGAGAAACGGACAAAATCATAATCGTGGTGAGAGCCTTCATACACTTCTCACAGAGTGGTACAGTAGAGGAAACAAATAAGGAAACATTAGAATCAATAAATATAAAAAATTAAGTTAATTGGCTTATGTATTTACTTTTGTATTTCGTAATTAGACAATACAAATTCCTATCAAATATCTATCAGAAGTTTACAAATACTGATGATACATATAATACCGTCTCAGTAATTTCTAAAAAGTAGAATTGATAGGCCACTGTCTTAGATCACAATGTATTAAAACTAGAAATGTATAGAAAAAAATGAATTGGAAGGAAAAAGACTCAGAAACTGAAAAGCGTTCTCCCAAATGATTCTTAGAACAGAGAAGAAAACAAATGTCCAGATGTAAGTGTAGCCTTTTAGAAAAGTGACATGTAAAAACTTAAAGTACATGGTCAAAGGAATATTCAGAAGAAAATATATAGTTTTACAGGTTTTTATTATTAAGCAAGAGATAAAGAAATTTGAACTAAGCATTCAGGTCAGTAAACTAGAAAAAAAACAAAATCTCTTCCCCACAATCTATGCTACTTCTCCCCCCCCCCCCCCATAAATAGATAAACAAATAGAAGGGAAAAAAGCAGAGGGAAAAAATTGAAAACAAAAATTTATGAAATAGGATGGGACAGTAAAACCAGAGCAAACCTTAGGTAAATAGGCCTAAATCAATTATAACAAGCAAATTTCTAACACAGATAGTGAGACTAATAAGAGAGATATAGATAGGAATGAGAGAAAGAGTGTTAACTACAGACACAGCACGTGTTTTAAAAGATGTTAGGGTAATACGGTGTACCAAATATATTACATCTGGTGAAATGGATGAGATTCTATAAAAGTGGCTCATAATTAGTACCAGCTTGAGTGAGTTTAAAGGTTTTCCTGAAAATAATTGAAAGCTGTTTTTAAAGTCATTAAAAAAAATAAAACTATTTCCCAAGAGAAGTTCCGGTCAAAGCACTCAGAGGAGAGGAGAGAATAAAAGAAGGTAAGACATAAAAAAGGATAGGGCAAAATGAAATAATTTACAAATGATAGGAGATTTAAATGCAAAAACCTGAGAGAATCAGCTGAAAGGACATCCAATGAGAGAGTTTGTCAAAGTACTATAGAGAAATAACTGTAATAAACAATGCTGAGACACATCTGTTAGAAAATAATGTGGGAAATCCCATTTACAATAGCAACAGAAAATATAAAACACCTGGGAATAAACTTGGCCAGAAATATGTAGCATCTGTAAGAGGAAAACTCTAAAATTCTGCAAAGTAAATTGAAAGTTTTTAATACGTGAAGTAACAAAACATGTCCTGAATGTTAAGGTTTAACTCTGTTAGATGTCAGCTCTCCCCAGATTGAATTTACATCAAGTTTAATATCTATCATAGTAAGATTTTTTTTGGTGTTGGTGGATGATGGTGTTCTCGACCACTATTTATAAAATTCGTCTAGATGAATAACATGCAGAAAGAATCAGAATTGATGAATGGAGAATTATCCTAGCAGAAATTAAAATAGTGTTGTAAAAGTAACAAAAGCATACTCAAGTGTGGTAAATATTTGTGTTAAATGTAAAAGAGTATATTTCACTGCTTCTAAGATGCTATTAGTTGAAGATACATCATTTCATGGACCTCTAGGAAAGAAAACAAAATGCCAGTTAATCTATGACACACTGTTAGTTTTAAGACATCCTGATTTCAAATATGGTAAAATGTGAAAAAATATATATATATTAGAATAATCAAGTATGAATTTAGTTTATGACAAGGTGGCAATTCAGATCATTAGAGAACTATTCACATATAAGAATTCATTAACAATTTAGGGGAAAAGTAAGTTGAATTACAAGGTTAAATGTAATACAATGGGGTGGGCAACCGTGGCTCAGTGGCAGAGTTCTCGCCTGCCATGCTGGAGACCTGGGTTTGATTCCTGAAGCCAGCACATGCAAAAAAAAAAACATAAATGTAATACAATGAATCTATAAAGCTACTTGGGGAAAATATAAGTTCATATTTAATCTTAAAATGAGGAAGCCTCTTTTAAAAGCAAAACACTATGATTAAAGGCTATAAAATAAAAGTGCTATATTGGCTTCTTGAAAAATTAAATCTTTTATATAGCAAAAACCTCATCTAAGATAATTGGCAAATGACAAATGCTGTATATATATTTGCAAGACAGATGGTAAGGTAAGGTTAGGTCTTATATAATCATTATAAGACGGGATGCTGATTTGGGAAGTCCGTGTTGCCTGGTGGAGAGGATGTAAGACTTCCAGAAGAACCGAAGCCCATGTGCTGCCTGGTTGGTAACAATATCCAATTCCTGGAATTCTGGAAAAAGAGACATAGTCATGTGGTTTTAGGAACCACCTCATCTCTCCAGCCTAATTTCCAGAGGGGCCTTCAATTCTGACTTGGTCTCAGAGCTCTTGTGATGATCACATGAAACAATGTATCTGCAGTAATAAACGGTAACACTGATGTTTTATTGTCTAACTTCTTCCTGGTTCTTCCCTAATGTGTTTTATTGTGTGAGTGTACGTACTTTAATTGCTTTTTTTGTCGAGTACTTTTGTTTTATTTTTTTGTTCTGCCTTAACTATTTTGTTTTTATATATAAATGATTTTGACCTTATGTATTGTAATGGCTTCCTGGCATGTACAGCATCTCAAATTACCAATTGTTCAGTAAAATTAAACTTTCTGAAGTGTGTAAAGTAGTCAGTGAGATTATCATATGTTCTAGTTTGCTAGCTGCCGGAATGCAACACAGCAGAGACGGATTGACTTTTAATAAAAGGGGATTTTTTGCATTCCCGTGGTCACGTGAGACACTTTTATAATTTTATATTTGCGAGTGTTCCCTGTTGATTCTGTTTCTCTAGAGAACCATTATGAATGCTATATAAATATGAGTGTCCATTCTACTTTCAAAGAGGAAAAATGAGATGCTCAAGTGGATGGTTTTTCTTCAGGACCCTTTTCCTCACCCTGAACTTAACTGTGTTTGTATCTCTCTCCTTAGTGGTGAGTTGTAACATAGACACACTTTAGCTTTTCTCCTCTTAGGTTGTTACAGGGAGCCCTTGATACTCCTACACTTAACCTTCCATTTCAGCAACTTATGAGCAATTCTAGAGGTATTTTAATACTACTTAATGTGTTAGTTCAGTAGTTTTTATTGAGGATAGATTTGAACTGCTGTAAAAGTTAGCTAGGTCATAAGCCTGGCAGGCTGCCTGCTTTCTATGTCTCAAGCCTTCTTTGTTGTTCTTTGTTATTCATGCATTCGTTCTTATGAAGTGATTTTTAAAAAGACTTTTTTATGAAAAATGGCCATCAGAAGAAAACTGTTTAGTAAAACTTGAAAGGGCAGCCACATTGTGATGTGACAATAAGGGCATAAAACATATGACTCTCACAGAGTCTTAAGGACATCCAGGAACCTTTATAGACAGTTCCATATTTATACTTTGGAGAGTCACAGAAGTTGGAGAACAGAACCCTTGAGAATGAAAAGATGTACAGTATGTATGTGTGTTTACCATCCGTGGGATATCTGCTCATAAAATGATGAATGCCAAGGGCTGTTCAGTACATGGTCCAGTGCCCAATGAAAGGATTTAAGGAGCACCATGTATCATCTCAGATTTTATGAAATCCTTTTGTGCTCCAGGAAAAATAAGGGATAATAAAGACCACATTTTCATGGGAAAGGGACAAAAGTAGTTTGGGCCAGAGCAAAAGTCTTGCATTCCTTCATTAACTTAGCAAACATTGTTTGAGTTCCTGTTATATGCCAGACATTTTGCTAGCTGAGGTAATGGAACTGGAAAAAATAATACAATCTCTAAGCCCAAAATATTTACAGCTTAGACAGAGAGACAAAAATAAAATCTGCCTTGGTACACCAAGTGATAATATTAAGAGCAGAGAAAAGGGAAAGTGGGAGACCTCCGGGGGTTCATTGTGAAGGCGGTGTGAGGTTTGAATGGGGAGATAGTAAGGATTGCAGTACAGGGTTGTGGGACAGCCTGGGCGGAGGCAGGCAAGCATGGTGCAACCAGGGAACCCCTAGCAGTGTGCGGTGAAAACAGCACGGCCTCTGGGGTCAGAAAGAGCTGGAGTTGGAAGTTCAGACCCATGCAGAGTGGCTAAGTGACCTTGAGCAAGTGGCTCAACCTTTCTGAGATTCATTTTCATCATCTGTATTTCTGAGCCTCAGTCTCCTCATGTGTATGGGGATGATCACATCTACTCCCAACAGAGATTGTGAGGACTGGAGATGATACATATAATGAAGTGTTCAATGCCTGTCCCGCAGTGGACACATGATGGAAGTTAGTCGTATATTCAGAGGCTGACGTGATAAAGTTTTTAACAGCCCTTTTCTTGTTTTACCCAAAGGCAAGCAGGGTCATCAAACTTAATGGAGAGATTAATGGAGAGATCACTAGGCTCCTAATTCCATAGTGCACCCAGTTCAATAACATTTATCATTGTGTCAATGTAATCTTCCATTTTTATTGATTATGTGTTTGACTTTCAAGAGAGGCCAGGGCTTGGAAGGTTATGATTTTCTTCATTCCCTTGCATTTCTAAGTAAATTGTCAGTTTAGTTATTTATTTGCAGTATCAAAAGTTGTCTGCAAATGTGATTCCCCTGGGTGCAGAGGTGCATGTTTGAAGTTTGGGACCATCTGTGTGAATTGCCTGTTTTCTGCATTCTGATTTTTTTTGTTGTTGTTGTTGTTCAATTGAAGTTTTAAACTTCGGTTTCTCAGAAAGGAAAGGCAGTGTGCATATCTCAAAATTCTGATGTGCATCAAAATTGTTCTCTTGGCAAGCATACAAAAATCCAATGAGCCTCCAAAGGACAAACTGTCTTTAGGGACCCAGCTGATCTAAAATTCACTACAGAATTTGGAAGAAAAATAGTACTCTAGGATTTTTTTTAACCCAGGCAGCATACATTTGTGACTGTGTGGAAATAGTGCTCATGTAAATTAATTTATTTTTTTAGCCTATATTTGTGGACATTTCTGCGATTATTTGGACATGCCAAATATTTCTAAGAGAAAAGGGATAAGGCGATCTTTGTGTGTTTGTGTATTAAGGTTATTAAAAAGTATCGCAATTAACAATAATATTTGGCCACTTTCTCGGACCATTGTAGGGGTTTGCCAACTTGTTAATAAGATGGAGGAGAACACTGGCAAGGTTAAGCCTTTCAACCGAAATGACGAACAGTTTCTGGAAGCTTTTGTCATCTTCTGTGGCTTGGGGATCCAGAACACACAGATGTACGAAGCTGTGGAGAGAGCCATGGCCAAGCAGATGGTCACCTTGGAGGTGAGCCCAAGCTCACGGGACTTGCGGGTCTCCACCGTCAAACACTCAGCTTTTACCCTCCTCTCAGGACACCCCACGTTGCTTTTTCTTTTATCATATATGTCTCACAGAAACCGTGTGATAATCAAATTCCTATTATCCCATTTAAACAGCTAAGTAATCTAAGTCCCAGAGTAATTGAGAAACTTAACGAAGGACCTGTGACCAAAGCACAACTCAGGCTTTTTGACCCTTTGGTCGTCTGCTTTTTCTGCAGAAAGCAATCCTTGACTTTAACAGTCGATTCACATAAATGCCTACTGCCGCTGCAGCCTACCAAGGCCCTCCCCTTGCCCGATCCTCTCCTCACCTCTCCCTCACCTCTCCATGCAAGCAGCTATGAAAAACTCCTAAGAAGGAAAAAAATCTTAGGTACTCAGAGAATCAGAAGTGAGGAAAGGAAAAAAAATTGAAACTATGAAAAGCAGAAATACTTTAAACTCCTGGACTAATTACTTCTGTGTCCCTCAGAAGTGCCTTCAAAGTGCGGACCTATGGAGGCCGCTTGTGAAAATTCTGATTGAGTAAGTCTTGAATAAAGACTAGGGATCAGTATTGTTACAGAGTTCCTCCGAGGGACTCTGAATACGCCCCAGCTGATGAACCACGGGCTTAGAGGGAGACTTATGGCACTAGGCTACCCAGGCAGGGCCAGTTAGGTCACTAACTGCCTTGAAATAGTCACTACATAGAACACAGATTTTCTCACACCATTGACCACTGGTGTCGTGTGTGTTTGGTTGTTGACCTCTTCTGATCTAGTTGTGGATCAGTGGAATTCGTGTCTGAAATCTAATAACTTTTCCTCTGGCCCCTATTCGATACCTAAGTAGTTAAAACCTCAATAATTAAAAAGATATGCATTATACATCAAGATTTACCAAAGCCTTTACTTTGTGAGGTACATCATCTTAAATATAAAACACTAATATTTTTCTACAGTGTTATATAAAATAAGTCCTTGGATTATAAACTTCTGTTGGAAATAGTTTCAAATTTATGTATGTATATGCATATTCCATTTTTAATAGAGCTTTATTTTTTAAATATTTTTTATTGTTAAATATAACATATATTCAAAGAAAAGAAAAACAATGATTTTCAAAGTATGCTTTGTACTTTGAAAGTAGATCCAGAACAGATCTCAGAGTTTGTTATGGGTTACAATTCCACTGTTCAAGCTGCTCCAAAACACTGGAGGCTAGAAGAATTTTTTTTCTTTTTCTTTTTCTTTTTTTTGTGAAAAATAACATTTTCCTTCCAGCTGCTCTAAGATACTGGAGACTAAAAGAAATAGCAGTATAATGATTCAGCAATCATACTCGTTTGTTAAACCCTAACTTTAGAGCTTTATTTTTTTTTAGTTCACATAGTTTTACATTGAAAAATTTGAATCTAAGGCAGGTACCAATTCGAAATTATTTCTTTTTTTTTTTTTGAAAGAAACTTTTAGCTTCTTTTTTATGGAAAACTTCAAACATAATTAATTACCCTTGAAAGTATAAATCTCTGAATATTTTCCAGACAACTGTTTACACTGTAGCTTTCTTTTGGTTAAATATATGAGCAATTAGGCCTTCACTTAGAATAAAAATTGTTCAGTCTCAGGTCATTATAGGAAGTCATTTCTGTGACCACAAGGCTACCCCTGAAAAAAATGTTCTTTTCCATAGGAATCCATTAGATAAAAGCCAGGGAGGCAAACCCCTCAGGTTTTCTGATAACATTGAATTATTTTGATCTGTAATCTGCAATAATTATAATAATAATAAAACAACAACAGTAATAACAGCTAACCTTTATCAAAAGCCTACTGTGTATTCTAGTGCTTATGTGTATTAACAAAGTTAATCCTTAACAAGTCTATGAGTAAGGTGCTTTTTTTTATCTCGTGTGTGATAAAATTATTTTTTCTGAGCTTGGAATGCATTGTAGTATTCCTTTATTAATTTATCCAGTGTTGCATTGCAATTATTTATATTAGACTAACTCATGGTCACAAGTTTTAGGTTTTTTCAGAAACTCCCTCTGGTGTCAGCAGCCACTGGTTATCAGCCCCTCACCCACTGATTTCACACAGGCAGGAACAGCAGCTCTGAGATTACTTGATACTTCGTAATGATTGGTCATTAGAGTACTAAGACATAAGAAGTAGCACGGTGTTATGAACGTCTTGAATCACAATAGCGGAAATGTGTAGACTGTGGCTTTACATTTCGAATTGCTTAGGGAAGACTAGTTTGGGTTGGTGAATTACGTGGTGCAATGTCTAGAGCCTAGAAATGGATTATGCTTTTGTCAGTGATTTCTCAACTTTTGGGGTTGAGGTAATAGAAGATGGTAAGTCTAACTTTGTCACTTAACTAGGATAGTGGAAAGTGTAGTAGATGAGTTCAAAGCTGGGTCATAGACCCCCAGGTCCTCTCACTAAGTGTGAACCTGCAGCCATGTCATTAGACTTTCTGAGCCTCCCGTATCTTCAGTGGACGTTGGATGGATTTGTGGGCACGCGCTACCATCTGCTCTGCTCTGAAATCCTAAGAGTTTAAACGGATACTTGAATCTCTATAACATTATAGCCCAACCATGCAGCTTTTCTTTATCAGTTCTACAGCAGGTACAGGCCTCTTTTGAGAGCCACTTCTAAATGACTTCCTTTCCAAATGTTGGTATTTACACAAAGGTGTTGTTTTTTTTCCTAATTCAGCACACGGGCAAAAATAACATGTCACTATGTTATTTTTCTTTGCCTAGATGCTAGGTTTAAAAAATCAATTCAAAATAGCAAATAGGCATTTGTTGTAGCAACAGTGTCAGAATGAGACATACTAGATTTTTCTTTGGATGTAAAGAGCATACCTTTTATTTTTCGAAAAAAATAAATTTGGGGGAGGATTTTCTAATTGACTCTGGGATTGTCACTCTGTTGAAGAAAGCAGCAACCAAGGTTTGGACATTTTGAGTAGTCTGTTATCTCTGCAGAATCCCAAGCTTAAAATTCTAGTCCACATTTGGTAGTCCTCTCCTGTAACCTGGTTTCCCTCCTTTTCTTACCCTGTAGGTTCTTTCATACCATGCCTCAGCAGCAGAGGAAGAAACAAGGGAGCTCCAGTCTCTAGCGGTAATTTTCCTCCTCCTTTTTAAGAGTGACTAAATATAGACATCTAATTAGTACATAAGTGTGCTTTTCTCAGGATATCTGGCTTCTGTTGGCAATGGTCCCCTTGTCATTTTATCAGATTTGCTAACTATTTAAGTGGACACTCAGAAATATGTATATAATCAACTCTACTTTCTTGTAGGGGCGCAAAGTCACTGATAATATAAAGCAAGAGATAATTTATATTGACACTGTCATATATTATGTGATTTTTATTTTTCTAATAATTGTTATTATCTTTACATCTTTCTTAAGCCAAAATTAAATTTAGTTTTCAGCTCCGGGGGAAATGGGGACAGGTGCCTGAAAGGTAGTAATGTGCCTAAGCTAATAACAACAAAGATTTTATGATTTGTCACTGATAATCTACTCTACATTATCAAGAACTGAGAGAGATTGATTTTAATTTCTGACCATATGGCTTTGAAATTGGATTCAGATAAAGTCAGTTCCTGATTTCTTATTACATTCTCCTTTAATATATGTTGGGAGATGAGCACATTGATTTGCAAGTAAAGGCCATATGTTCCAGATCTGATATTGCTTTGCTTGGGATTAATGAAAATTTGAGATGCTTGTACATTTACAACAAGAACGGTTCCCTGGGTTTAAATTTAAGGCATATTTGAAAAGATACAAGATGAGACAAGAATTGTGAAAGGCATGGGAAGGGCACGTGCAGATTGTCATCATCCTAGCTTGCTAGTATACTAAGCTCTTACATACATTTTCTCATGTGAACTGCACAGCTGTATGACAAAGTCCGTACTGACACCTAGAAAAACTGAGGGCTTGTTCAAGGTGACACGACTAAGTGGAAGAATCAGGATGCCAACTCAGTCTCCCTTCAGAACCCATGCCGCTGTCTGTTTTGAGCTGTTAGGTAGAGGAAAGATTAATGCAAATACTTTGAACCTAATAATTCAAAGAACAATGGTGTCATTAATTAACAGAAGAGGAATTAAGAAAAGAAATGTGTTTTTAAGGAAAGCTGGTAGATTTGATTTAGGACATGGTCAGTTTGAGACGCTGGTGGAACAAGCATGCATACGTCTTCAACAAGCAGGGAAGGCAGGACTAGGGCAGAGTGTGGCAGAGCTGCGGGGGGAGATTTGGGGTTAGCAGTCCCAAGTGAGTGAAGTAAAGAGGGGAGAGTACAGAGAAATAGGACAGGTCTCTTAGGACTGTAGGTAGAGGTGGAAGGAACAGGAAGAGAAATCAGCTAAGAAGTTAGAGAAGTGGTAGTTGAACAGGAGAGGAAGATTAGGAGAGTGTAGTGGCACAGAAGACAAAGGAGGACAGCTTTTCAAAAACGGAGATAGCGTCAGTGGTAGGCGGATTGAAAACTATGAGGACTGAGAAAAGACTGCTGGATTCAGTGATATGGTGATTGTTGAGAGCATTTCAAGTGAGTGAAAGACATTTTCTTGTGTAATATAGGAGAAAATGGAGGAAGTGAATACAGACTATTTTTCAGTAATAAGTTTTGTGTAAACGAGTGGAGAACCAGTTGTGAAAGGTGTTGGTCGAATCATGTGAAATTCTGTTTTGCTTTGTTTTTGTGAGCAGCGTTGCTCCCAAGCAGGAGAGCCAGTGTGTTCTTAGATAAAGGGAGAAGCTGCAGAGTGTGAGACTAGGGTGCAAAGCAGTGAGAAGATTACAGACTTTGAAGGGTCCTAGGCATGAAAGAGAGACCTTTCTTCTGTAAAGACAAGAGCTAAAGGATAATAAGTATAGCTACCTTTATTGAGCACTTGCTGTATACCTGGTATGCTTTAAGTTCTTTGTGTGTGTTAATTATGTGTGTTTAATCCTCAATAACCCTATAAGGTAAGTATCATTAGCATTTTGTAAAGAGTCTGGATTGTCCTACTGGGTTTTCACAGGTGGTAAGTGGTAGTTCCAGTATTAACACCCAGACAGTCAGGATCCAGAGCCCACCTTCCATTACTCTGCCAGGAAGAGAGAGTGCGTTAGAAAGAAAGGGAGTTGAATGGGGTCTTGTAGACATTTTTACTGGGTCGTTGACCAAGAGCAATTTAAGAAATTTTAGGTGTTTTTACATGAAAGCTTAATCCTCTTTTGAGGTTAGCCTCATGCTGAATTGGCTACATCCATTATGTAAGTTCACGGTAGTATTTGAAATAACCAGCAGTTTTAAAATTTTTACAGAGATCTGTGGGTTTAAAGACTCTTTCACCTCAGGCTTAATTGACCCATTTGTCTGTTCTTCCTAGAAGGATGTATTTTCAACTCAGTGTGTACTGTGAGTCGAAAACCATCACATGGAAAGATGCATTTGAAATGCTGGCAGGCATTGCAGGGTTATTCAGTTAGTTCTAAAAGGAGGGCAGAGTTACAGTTTGCCATGTGGTGTTTCAGATAAATAAAAACTAGCAAATGGAGTAATTTCTAAAGATTATACTAAAAAAATCACTGTGATTTTAAACTTTACTTCTCATTTTGAAAATAGTATAGTCTTTCAGAAAAATCTGAAAATTATCCTCTAATTATGTTTACAACTTTAGCAAGAGAAAAACACTTCAGAATAACTGAAAATTACTATATTGCAGTACTGTTCAAAACCAGCTGTTGTTCCATTTGGAAAATAGATTTTTGGCAGCTGCATTGAGAAATTTGAGGTTATACAGCTTGTAGATCAAGTAATTCATTAAAATTATTTGAGATTCAGCAACTGATTTCAATTCTCATTTTCTATCAACCTAATAAAATTTCCTTTACACGGGTGTGTAAAGTCACATCTCCCAGTAAGTACCAGAAATTGCTGTTATTTGTCTGATTATCTCAATTTAAAACCTAAAATAAATTGAGAAGCTTTCAAATGTTTTCTTAACTATTCTTTTTTAAAATATGCTCTTATGAGAATTAAATAATATACTTAAATATACAAAATATTTATGCCTTTTTCCAGAAAAACTCCTTAGTTATAGTAAGATAATCCAGCTGTCAGGGAATTCAGATTCTTTTTTTTTCCCTGCTGTACTTGGTTTTTTTCTCCCACTTTTTAACTAACCTCTTGGCTTAAAATTTGCATGTGGCAAAAATAAGGCCTTAAACTGAGCAATTTTCCATGTCTTTTAATAATCTTTGGCCTTAAGTTTTTGAAGTAACAATAAAGGGACACCTGCAGATTTGGTTTAAGTTGTTAGAAAATCATTAGTTAAGACAGAATGTCATAAATGTTTATTAGCTCCACAACTAGAAAGTTACAGTAACTAGATATTTGATTGGTTGACTATCTTTTCTGCCTTTTTCTCTTGTTAGAAGAGCGGTATGTAAATAAATATTAGAGTCTAGTTTCTTAAAAAGTGTTCCTCAATGTTGTCATGGGGTCACAACTGATTCGGCTCAGTCCCCATGGTTTCTGGTTTACAGCAATTCTTTAATCACGGGGTGTGTGTCTAGAAGCAGACTGTGAGACCCGAGGAAGATCCTGAAGGGTTTCTTCTCTCATGATAGAGAGAGGAGGGGAGGAGCCTGACGATCGCAGGGAGCTTCCCCTCGTCTGGCCCGTAACCTTTCAGAGCCAGAAAGATCCCATGCGCAGTCTTGATATGGCCTGTGTGGTGCCTTCAGGGAATAAAGTGTTAAGGAACCCAACCCAAATCTCTGGGGCCTGAGTCAGTGTTAGAGAGACAGCCCTTACATCCAGAGGAGATTGCTGCATCCCCTTGCTTTTTGGAAAATCTATGTGGATAACGTTTAGTTTCCTAGGCTCCTCAAGGCAGGTACTGTGGAATGGGTTGCTTTAAATGATGGGAACTTATTAGTTTACAGTTGAGGCTGAGAAAATGTCCAGATTAAGGCATCATCAGGGCATTGCTTTCTTACCACAAACCAGCAGCTGGTGATCATGGGCTCCTCTGCCACGTGGCAAGGCTGGTGCTGGCATCCACTGGTCTCTCCCTTCTCTTCTGGGTGGCGCTCTCTCTCTCTCTCTCTCTCTCTCTCTCTTTATTCATTCTCTTATAGAGGGCTCCGGTAATAGGATGAAGTCCCATCCTGAATGAGGTAGGTCACACCTTAGCTGAAGTAGTCTCATCAGAACGTCCTGCTTACAATGGTTTCACACCCACAGAAATGGATTAGACTTGAATGTGTTTTTCTGGGGCACATACAATTTTGAACCACCACAATAATCAAATTATAAATGGAAACTTTTTTGCAAATTATAATACAAAGGAGAGTCAGTCAGGCCTCTGCTCTTTATCACTGTGACTGAATTGCAATAGCTATTCCATCCCTCTCCTACTGTCAGTTGATACGTCCATTTCTGTATGTCTGTACCATCCACGAGGCCTCATCTTTTCCACATTAGCAAGACAGATTTTCTGTTTGATTCTTTCTTCTTTTGTTTGATAAGCTAATTTTATCTGTTTTGTTTTGATTTTATGAGTGAATACTCCAAAGTATGTGACGCCAGTCTTGAGCTTCTTAGTTACTAACTACTGTATATAGTTGTAAAAACCATACTTTCAGATCATTTAAAAATTATATATGAAACCTGCCAGGTAACGAGAAGGTTGACCAGATCTGTTAGCCCCAATTTCAGTCATGTTTACTCTAAACTTTTACCCATAGGTGTATGAGTAATTTTATCTGAATTTTGACATTCTTACATGCTTTCTTTATATGATTTTGAAAAACTGGGAGCTTATTTTGCAATTTTTGAAAATAATCTGTATCTTCCCTATTGAAATTTTAGGAGATTGACTTATATAAAGCTAGAAAGAAGGAAAAATGATAAAACATGTTGACATCGTCGTTGAAAACAATGTACTGTTCCAGTTCCGCCACACCTGGATTCGCTTCTCCATGAGATTTGCTTCCATGTACCAAGTTGAATACTCACCTCCCTTTTTATAAAGAGATTCCTTTTCCACCTATATTTTGATTCAATTCTCCTCTTAGAGGAAGTAATTCAAACAGCCTTTCAAACTAAGTATGTTGTCTCTTCTTTAAAAAGCCTTTTGCGAAGTGTGATGTCAGGGCTTTGTAAATGGCTTTCCTCAAAAAAAGACTTAAAACCAAATTACTGGGCGGGCCGCGGTGGCTCAGCGGGCAAAGTGCTTGCCTGCTATGCCGGAGGACCTCGGTTCGATTCCCGGCCCCAGCCCATGTAACAAAAACGGAGAAACAAAATACAATAAAACAAGAAAATGTTTAAATGATGTTTCCCTTTCTTCCTCCCTTCCTTCCTTCTATCCTTCCTTCCTTCTCTCTGTCTTTCCTTTAAAAAAAAAAAAAACTTAAAAAAAAAAAAAAAAAAAAAAAAAAAACCAAATTACTCTTTTTAAAAGGCTGTCCCTCAAGGTAGTGTTAGTTGTCAGGGGCTAATAAGGAGAGTAAAATATCCAAGGAAGGATCTTCCCTTCTATCCAGTCACTTTTTTAATAGACCCAAACATGCTATCAAATATAATAACTTTATCCTTCAAGATAATTTCCTCAAATAACAGATCATTGAAAACCTCATTTCCTCTTATCATTTATACTGAGTAGACATCAAATGGTAAGGTACAAAGTGCCTTGATAAAGCACCGAGGCTAATTTTAAGAATGTGACATTTTATGGAAGAGTTAGTTTAGTAGCTGCCCTTCTTTTCAAACTTATTTTAGTAAATAACTTTCTGAATAAGGTACATTTCATAACAGTTATCTGTTAGAAATAGTTTCCAGTTTCCATAATTTTTATTTTGGCTTTTGAGGTTAGATTCTTTAGACCTAAGGCAGGAAGAACGCCTGATAGCATTGTGCCCTTTTTGTGTGTAAAGATTGTACAGTTGAGAAGATTGTGTAGCCATATAGTCTTTATTTTCTCCTGAGGTTACCAGAGACTTAGCCACAGGCTAAGTATAAACCTTTTCATGATGCATCCACTAAAAATAAGAAACTCGGTAATGTTTAAATGAGCTTTATTTTTAACTTATCCCCAAGTATATTATTTTCCATGATCACATATTTTATGGGGTTCTAGGAGACCATCCACTTTATAAATACATTATTTCATGTAAAGTTTCATTTCTCTATTGAATAAACAAAACTACAACCTCCATGTTTGTGTAAAAGGGATGCAATTATGTCCCTTTGTTATGTGAATGGCCTTCATAATTAAAGATAGTTCAACAAAGAAGAATTATCATTTGTCTTCTAAGGTAAGATATTGACAAAGCTCAGGAAAGATTCTGACTTAAGAAAAATAGGTTACTAATGTTTAAAAAAAGTAGTTAAATATGATAAAGTAGGCTTCATTTGAGCTATGCAAAGGTAGTTCAACATAAGGAAGTCTATTAATCTGTTATACCATATTAATATACTGAAGGGAGAAAAAACACAAGATCAACTCAAATGAAAAAGGCATTTGACAAAACTCAGCATCCCTTCCTGGTAAAAACACTCAGAAAACTAGAAATAGAAGGAAACATCCTTAACATATAAAAGGCATATTTGAAAAACCCACAGCTGACATCACATTCAATGGTGAGAGACTGAAAGCTCTCTCTCTAAGATCAGGAACAAGTCAGGCATGCCTGCTGTCACCACTTCTGGTCAACATACTGGAAGGTCTAGCCATAGCAATTAGGCAAGAAAAAGAAATGAGAGACATCCAAATAGGAAACAAAGAAGTAAAACTCTGTATTTGCAGATGACATGAGCCTAATACATAAAGAAACCTGAAAACACAACAAACCTACTAGAACTAACAAGTTAGTTTAGTAAAGTGGTCAAAGGCAGAATCAATCAAGCAAAGGTCAGTGGTATTTCTAAACAGTTAGTAATGAACAATTGAAGAGGAAGTCAAGAAAAAATTCCATTTACAATAGCAACTAAAAGAATCAACTATCCAAGAATAAATTTAACCAAGGATGTAAAGGACTTACACATGGAAAACTTCAAAACATTGCTGAAGGAAATTAATGAAGACCTCAATAAATGGAAGGACATTCCATGTTCATGGACTGGAAAACTAAATATTGTTAAGATATCAATTCTACTCACACTGATGTTCAGATTCAATGCAATTCCAATCAAAATTCTAACAGACTTCTTTGCAGAAATGGAAAAACCAGTCATCAATTTTTATTGACAGGTAAGCAGCCCCAAAGCCAAAAGCATCTTGAAAAAAGAACAAAATTAGAAGATTCCCACTTCTTAATTTAAAAACTTATTACAAAGCTACAGTAATCAAAACATTGTGGTACTGGCACAAGGGCAGACATATAGATGAATGCAATTGAATTAAGAGTCCAGAAATGATCTTACAGCTTTGGCCAGTTCATTTTTGATAAATATACCAAGTCCACTCAGTGGGGAAAGAATAGTCTTTTCAACAGATGGTGCTGGGAGAACTGGATATCCATGTACAAAAGAATGAAAGTGGCCCCTACGTCATTCCTTATAAAAAATTAACTCAAAATAGATCAAAGTTCTAAATATAATAATTAAAACTATAGAATTCCTGGAAGAAAACAGGGAAGCATCTTCAGGGCCTTATGTTAAGCAGTGGTTTCTTAGAGTTTACACCAAAAGCATGAGCAGCAAAAGAAAATATAGATCAACGTGATTTAATCAAAATTAAAAATTTTTGTGCATCAAAGGGCTTAAGAAACTAAAATGACAACGTATAGAATGGGAGAAGATATATGGAAACCATATATCTGATAAGGGTTTAATATCTAGAATATATAAAGAACCCCTACAATTCAACAACAAAAAGATAACCCAAATTTTAAAAATGGGAAATACTTGAATAGACTTTTCTCCAAAGAGGATATACAAATGGCCAAAAAATACATGAAAAAGTGCTCAGTCATTAGCCATCAGGGAAATGCACATCAAAACTACAATGAGAAGTTGAACAGCTTGTTCAGGGTGACAAAATCCATGGAACACCAGGACTGAACCTCCAACAGCAAACATTCCTTTTTTGCCATGTGCTTTACTCTGCTTTTAAATTTCTTTTTATGATCATCCTCTCACTTGAAATGCAGATGTGGCAGCTGATCTAGACTTTGTCAGCTGGCAATCAATTTAATATTTTGCCTCCTTATTAGTAATAGAACAATTGGTCTAAATTAAGATCACTGAGAAATGAAAATATTTTTTGTTAACTGTGACTGCTGCCTCCTTTAGCCCAAGCCCCTCCTACTTCCAAAGACATGTCCAGCCTCACTCTGCCAGGGAATTTCACTTCCAGAGTTGTGGGGCTTTTTGTTTCTAATTTTTGCAAGAATGGTGAAGAGGAGCCAAGGGATTAGAAAAGGTCATAAAACCTGAAGAATAGCCAACAAAAATTAAGATGACTTAAAGAGGAGTTTCCTTGAAAGAATCACTAGGGGCAAACTTGTTTCTTTAGTAATTTGAGTAGCAAACAATTAAAGAACCCAGAAGAAATATGAGATTATATACTACCCAGCTGTTTGTCATGCTGAATCTTTAACCCAGTGAGCTTTTTCCATTTTTTACATTCCACATTGGTTAAGTTAACATGAATGAAACCTCGACCCTCGCAGGGCATAACCATTTCTGGATTAAGCACTAAAATCTCTGAACACTGTTACTTGCGAATCACAGGCATTGTGCTCTTCATGTGGACAGAAAGACCTTATAGAGTGGTGTATTAATTAGGTTTCAGATGTCTTGAGTTTAATTATTCAGCCATAAAAATGCATTCATTTTATAGTGTCTTTCTGTTTAACAGAATCTTTAAAATAAAATATTTCTGTTAATCTTCAATACCACAGGAAAATAAGTTATATGATGCCCTAAAGAAAGTCAAAAATCTCTAATGACTTGCCTATGGCTGGTGATTAGCAGATCTGGGAGTGGATCTCAAATTTATATCTATTAATTCTTTCTTAAGGCAAAAAAAAGCAAACAAATGGAAAAAAACACATTTTCTCACTTTGTAGCCAACCACCACTAAAAGGAGAAGCTATGAAAATCCACAAGTGTGTAGACCTATCCTATCCCAGAAATGCCATATGCTTTATTCCTTGATATTAGTAAAACGCAAAACATTTGTTTTATGAAATGGTAAGTAAGAGTGTACGGGTAATAATATGCTTAATTTAAAATTACCCTTATCCAAGCCCTTATGAGACAAACAGAGAGTTTAATTCTCCATAGTGGTCACAGAAGCAGACTACAAAGTTTGAAATGATTTGACCTCCCCGTGGCTTGTTAGTTATAAATGCCAAGAATTCTGAATCTCTACATCGTTGACCAGAAGGTTCTTAAGAAAAGTGTTTACAGATCCCCACTGGGTCAGGTCAGAAAGGTTGAGTCATGGTGTAAAGGAACATACAAAAGGAAATATTCTTTTCTCTCAGCAGAGAGAGGCTGAGAATTGGGAGTGTATATTGGAGAGAAGCACAAGCTGTGTTGGCTCATCTTTAGTCTGTAGCTTTTGGAATAGCCTTTGTGGAAGGAAGGAATAAACTTCCTGTTGTAAAAATAATGATGCCCTAAGGAAAAAACATCTGTTCCCTTGTAGAGTGCAGTATGTTTGACTCAAGAGTCTGCTGTCTGCTTTGAGTTAAAAGGTGGGCTTATTCCCACATCTTCACTTCCTAGTCTTGCCTGCTCCGTCTCTGATGTCGGTAGCTGGTATAAACAATGGAGCTATTTATCTAAACATTTTAAATCCTCCTCTCTTTCCCGTCCCCCCTCCCCCTGCTTGTGCCCAAGTGTCAGCCTGTGAAATTGATTTGCCAGAGTGCATATTTTCTTGTGAATTTTGAATATTCTTGGGAAATGTTCTTGTTTTTATAGTATGAGGAGAGTGGCATTCATTTAAAATTTGAACAAATCTCATATAGGTAAATAAAATCCAAAGACCCGGATGAGCAGATTGCACACGGGTGCTCAGATTTGTGGGAGAAGCTCTAGAGAGCTCCCTAAGAATTTATTATTTTGACCTTTTTACTTTGAAAAAGATGGATGTGAAGCAGAGTAGTGATATCTCAAATACTCACAGGAAGCCTGAGAGGTTTGGAAAGAATCAAGGAACCTGGCTCAAATTGCTAGATTTTTCTTCCCTCTGCTGTGTAGCAAGTTCAGGTCTCTCTCATCAGTGCTGATTAGCGCAGTGCTGGGAGGTACACAGTCAAGGGGTTGGACCAGTCCAGGTTCCTGCAAATGTTGATGCCCCTTGGGGGCCCCTCAGGAAGTCCAGGAGCGAAGCCTAGGGGCTGCTCAGCCACGGCTCCTGGGTCTGCACTCACTGTCGCTTGGTGAAAATCAGGGCTCAGTGCAGCTTGGTTTTTCAGAAGAAGCTGGAAACCTAATTTTTTTTGTTGTTAGCTCACCCATTTTTTACACAGCATAAAAAATTCAGTCATTTTGTGAAATATTCTATACCTAACAAAACTCACTGGCAAGCCCCTTCCGGGTCTGCCATTTCCCAGCTCAAAGACTTCACCCTCCAGGAGGCTTTAGGGCCTTAAAACCGAAATTTCTTGATTCAAATGAAGCTAGGGGAATGAGATTTTTTTTCCTCCCATTCATTTAATCAATATTTATATTAACAAATATTAAAACTGGGCGGGCCATAGTAGCTCAGCAGGCAGAGTTCTCACCTGCCATGCTGGAGACCCAGATTCAATTCTGGCTACCTGCCTGTGCAAAGAAAAACAAAACTATATCCCTTACTATGCACATAGATACTACTCCCTCCCAAGCTCCCAGTGTAGTTTAGGAGACAGAAAGATGAATAAGAAATTACATTTAGTGAATTTAGAGTGATTAAACAGGTCTTCATGGTGGGGGGGGGAGACTAGCCCAGAGAGGAACCCAACCCTTCCTTGGAAGGGAACTGTTCCTTAAAGGAGGCCATCAGTGAAAGGAAGTGGGGGCTTTATAGGAGAAGCAGGAAATGCAAAGGCACCTTGAAGAAAAAGGGCAAGGTATGTTTGAAATTACAGTTCTATACCAAAATTTAAAGATTATAAACTCAGAACCAAGAATGTTAAAGCAGTTCCCCTCCCCAAAGCAAAACCAGATTCCCAAAACCCATCCCAGAGCTACTGAATCTTCAAGGAGTCTTCAAGGAAATGTCTTCAACAAGCATCCCAAGTGATCCTAGAATCAGAGCTGGGTGAAGTGAGGGTGGGAGGAAACAGGCTCTAGGCTCTAGAGTAAGTAGGGATTGTATCAAATCTTTAGCTGGGCTGATATGGGCAAGAAAATTAATCTTTGTGCTTAAGTTCTGTGCCTAAAAAATGGAGCTGGAGCATCCGCTTTGTAAGGTTGTCCTGAAGATTAAATGCAGAATGTTTAGCACATTATTATTATCCTGCTTACCACTTATTCCCAGCCTTAAGCACTAGGGCAGGCCCCAAATAATTACTTGTCAAATATCTGTTGAATTAATAAGACCCAAGAGTTACAAAGGGAACAGGAGCCTTGGAGCTGTTTCCTGTTCTAGGTGTCAGCTCTGCTCTCCACCTAGCCCACCTGAGACCATATCACTTACCCGCAT
The DNA here is from genome assembly GCF_023851605.1 of Tamandua tetradactyla. Taxonomy (NCBI): domain Eukaryota; kingdom Metazoa; phylum Chordata; class Mammalia; order Pilosa; family Myrmecophagidae; genus Tamandua; species Tamandua tetradactyla. Next base: position 1,328,556 of record NC_135350.1, read on the forward strand.
TTGTGGCGCACTTGAAAAAAAAATGGAAGCAGTTCCTGTATTAAAACATTTCTATCATACTGCAACAAGGAAAAAAAACAACGTCCTTTTTCCCTATAGCAAAGTAAGAAAACTGTTACTCACTGCTGCTTTAATTAAAGCTTTATTGCCTTTTCTTCTTCTCCCCTTGCCTAAGGCTGCTGTGGTTCCATCTGCTCAGACCCTTAAAATTATTGACTTCAGCTTTAGTGACTTTGAGCTGTCTGATCTGGAAACAGCGCTGTGTACAATTCGGATGTTCACTGACCTCAACCTTGTGCAGAACTTCCAGATGAAACATGAGGTAAGGAATTCTGTGTTGTCCTTTGGAAAAGTGTGAATGTAAGAAAGAATTCGTTTTAAATCCTACTATGGGGTAAGAATTTTTAAGATTCAATGATTAATATACTGTCACCTAATACTGACCCAGACTTAAAAAAAAAAAGCAACCATCAAGACTTAGTGGGTTCCTGCTGTGTGTCAAACACCAGACTGAAGGAAAGGGGAAGAATATTCTAAGACGTGAGAGCAGGAAATGCAAATGCAGGTGGACAGGAAAGAATGGAGTGGGGTTGGAGAACACTGGTCAAGGGGGTGAGAGGGGTGAGAGAAGCAACTAGAAAGGATTGTACAAAACAAACCGTATGGAATCTTAGAAGCCATTCAGAAGAATTTGGGTTTTATCCTACAAGGTGAGTCACTGAGGATTTTCAGCAGGTGTTCTAGTTTGCTAGCTGCCGGAATGCAATATACCAGAAACAGAATGGCTTTTAAAAGGGGGAATTTAATGAGTTGCTAGTTTACAGTTCTAATGCCAAGAAAATGTCCCAATTAAAACAAGTCTATGGAAATCTCCAATCAAAGGCATCCAGGGAAAGATACCTTGGTTCAAGAAGGCCAATGAAGTTCAGGGTTTCTCTCTCAAGTGAGAAGGCACATGGCGAACACAGTCAGGGCTTCTCTCTCAGCTGGAAGGGCACATGGCAAATACGGCGTCATCTGCTAGCTTTCTCTCCTGGCTTCCTGTTTCATGAAGCTCCCCGGGAGACGTTTTCCTTCTTCATCTCCAAAGGTCACTGGCTGGTGGACTCTCTGCTTCATGGTGCTGCAGCATTCTCTGCTCTCTCTCTGAGTCTCTCTGAATCTCCAAAATGTTTCCTCTTTTATAGGACTTCAGAAACTAATCAAGACCCACTCAAATGGGTGGAGACATGTCATCCCCTAATCCAGTTTAACAACCATTCTTGACTAAATCACATCAACCAGGGAGATGATCTCATTACAGTTTCAAATATACAGTATTGAATAGGGATTATTCTACCTTTAAGAAATGAGATTTATATTAAAACGTGGCTTTTCTTAGGGGACATGCTTCCTTTCAAACCAGCACAGCAGGGAAGTCACAGGATCTGATTGCAGAGGTTACGATAACAGTATACAGGGAAGGACCCAAAGAGAGTGAACTCCTTTGGAAATGGGAAAATAAAGAGCTTGATAACAGGCCAAGGTCTTGGATGGAACAGCTTGGTGACCCAAATGGGATAAAGTTGAAAACTGATTTTTATCCGCTATTGGTTATCTTATTTACCTCACAGAAGATAGCAAGGTTTAAGTCAGTAATATCAGTTCAGAGATAATCAGGGAATTCTTTTTTGTCTGAAAATGACTATGTATACAGCATCAAAGAATAAGGGACACTAGAAAGGACTTTTTGTCCTTTCCTGGTCAGTTGAATGTATATTTATATTCCTGTGTATGTCCATAAATGTGTCTGATATTCTGCTCAAAACACAGGTGTGGAGGGCATGTCATTACCGTGTTCTTAGATTAAAGTTGAGTATGGTGATATTGCCCCATCCTGGTTCTCTGTTGTAGGCTCTAGGGCTCATTTTTAAAAGGATTTTCTATTGTAGGAATGAAGACATCACTTAGAGCCAGAAGTTCTAAATGTGAATCTCTGTTCTGCTTCTTGTCACTTAAAGGATCCTGCAAGCCTAGACCGCTTCTCAAATGCCTTTCTACTCCTGGGAGTTCTCATGCTTTACACTAAAAATGATTTTATTAAAAGGACCTGGCCAGAACAAAGGAATGTGATCCTGTACATTTTTATGAAATTCTTATAAGTTGATTTTTTTCTTACTTAATTTTTAGTTTTTTAGGGCTGGGTAAAGATAGTCGCTCAGAATTTCTTTGGTGGTCTTTATTCTTACCTTTTCTTGAAATTTCTGTCAGTTAAGCAAGTACAGCTCCTCAGTGTCTGATTCATTTACCCTTCTTTTCAGTCTGAATAACTATTAGCTGAATAATTGAATAATTTTCAATTGAGTAATTTTGGCCAGCATCACTGGAACATTACATTCTCCTTGATTGGCACCTCCTGCCTCTTGTGTTTTATTTATTTAAAATATTATTATCGATATAATTTTAGGATGATTCAATTAAAATGTTGTCGTTGGAAAGGATGTTAGCATAATGAAGCTGCCCCGAAAGGGACTTTTTCCTACTGGAAGGTATCTTCACAGAATCTTCACATCTCTGCTGAGCTGTCAAATCTTGAGTTACTCCTGACTCTACTCAAATAAATGTGCATATGCTGTATTTATTTCACCTACTGTGTTCTCCAAGTCATTCTTTCTCTGAAGTGTGTCTGCTCCACTTTATGCCACAACATACTTTTCTCTTCCTCAGAGCCTGACTCAAATAGCTCTTCCTGGGAAAACGCCATGGTTGACTTCATGTTTCTTGGATTCCTGGTTGCACTTTATAAAGCTATGCTCTCAATTTTTTTTTGCATGGGCAGGCACCGAAATTTGAACCTGGGTCTCTGGCGTGGCAGGCGAGACTGTTCCTCCTGAGCCACCATGGCCCACCCAGTGCTCTCAATTTTCATGTCATGTATTTGCTTAAATAAATTTGCTTAAATGTGTATTTTGTTACTTTCACTACAGGAAATAATAACAAGAAAAGAAACTACAGTTTCTGAAGACAAGAGTTGAACTTCGTTTTTTTTTTTGTTTATTTTTGTTTATTTTTGTTTTTATTTTTTATTTTTGTTTTTCTTTTTGGCATGGGCAGGCACTGGGAACCGAACCTGGGTCTGCAGCATGGCAGGCAAGAACTCTGCCTGCTGAGCCACCGTGGCCTGCCCTGAACTTCGTTTTCTGTTTCTTCCCTTTCTCCCAGGCATCTTGTGTATGTCACTCAGGACATAGGACTCTCCATGTAATGAGCACATTCTCTGTAGTCATCCGGATTGCAAATAGCTATTCAGTAGTTCTATATAAAATACGGTGTCACAATCTGAGTGTTACCCTGTAACCTCTGAGCACATAGATCTGACCATAATGTTCTGTGTGCTGTTTGGAACATCCTGATAACAGAATCCGAACCTGTACTTAAATCTAATTACTAACTACTGCATCCATTGGGTTGTTCAGTTCTATTAAGCCCATCTCAATAGAGGCCTAGTAGAATAGTCAATTAGGAATTTTGTTTCGTAGAGGCATTTTTGGTCATTGCTTCATATTATGTGGTATTCGTGCATATTTAATTATAGCTACAAATTTATGATTAGTAAAGACATGTTTCCATAAGTTAAACCTCTTGTTTTTCCTGCTTATGTTCCTTGCCTATTTAATTAGTCACATTTACTTTTTACAATACTTCACCATATAATATCTGTATCAAAGGAAAGTTGTAGCTCTTGCTTAACCTTTTCGTGATAAGCTTCCTGATAAGATCCAGCATCTTTTTGGCAAACTTTTTCAGAAATGGTCATGATGCAAGAAGCTGTATTATACTTTGGGTTAACACATATTAATCTTAGGCACAGTAAAATCCTCTATTGGAAATATGGTGATCAGAGTAAAAGGGTTAGGAGACAGTAAAGTTCTTTGTTATCCAAACTCCCTGTGAACTGAGTCAGAACAGGAGCAGAAAGACCTGAGAAAAAAAAGGAGACGATGAAAGCAGTAATTACATACCAAATCCTTTATAAGCAGGTCTCTAACAACAATGAAGAAACCTTGTTTTTTGACCTACTTGGGCAGCCAGTCATAGTGAGTTAAATATTATCAAAGCAGCATTCTTTTCCTTGGTATTTTTTCCATTCCCCAGAGCAGTACTCTTTATGGATTTAGAGTATCCCCAGTGATAAATGCAGGCAGAAGCACAAATTTATTTTTACAGATCCCCAAAAGTATAGTAAATCATTCTGATTTGGAGAGGCAGACTGAAGCTAATACAAACCCAGAATATCCATGCTTACAGCCCTTGTGCCTTGGATAATTTTACTGAATTCATACCACTTGGAAATGGAAATAAACGCAACTTGTGAAACTTTGAACAATCTATCCTTGTTTTCATCTTTTAAATACATTATTTCATATAGATCATAGAGCTTTATTTTACATGTATTATCTTTAAAAATTATGTCTTGGTAACCAAGCAGTAACTCCGCCTGAATATTTAAGCATGGCTTAAAAGGGACAAAAGATCTAATGACTGTATTAGGGCTTGCAACTCCAATTTGTCCTTGGAGATATGTTAGAACCTTGTTCCCAGGCTACTCCCAAAGCCTTGCAATAAATGCCTTCTCAGATTACTAAATGGGAGCCTGGGAGGAACTTGAGAGTGGCTGCTTATATGGGTCTCTAAACCTGAATTCATAAATATGTGACTATCTATTTGGACTGTCCTAATTGATGACAATTGACATAATATCTTTTTAGAAAGCTAGTCAGCCCTGCCCATATTAAAAATAATATTCTTAGAGATGCCTTTCAAATTACATATAATGGGGTGGGCCATGGTGGTTCAGCAGGCAGAGTTCTCGCCTGCCATGCCGGAGACCCAGATTCGTTTCCCAGTGCCTGCCCACGCAAAAAAAAAAAAAAAAAAAAAAAATTGCATATAATATGGTTAGATGATGGTAAACATGGTGGACTCTGGAGTCAGTAAGTTTGAATTTTACCATTTGGTTAATGGTGATATAAACTTAGACAAGTTACTTAACCTCTTTGTCAATCTCCTCACCTGTAAAATGACCAAAATAGCAGTGGTGCACCCAGCCCCTGCCCCTGAATTGTAAGAATTAAATATGATTGTTTTATACAGAACCTGGAAAATAGTAAATATGTGATCAGTGCTGCAATTATTGTTAATACTTATGCTTTCTTTCATAAAGGTTCTTTGCAGATGGATTTTAAGTGTTAAGAAGAATTATCGGAAGAATGTTGCCTATCACAATTGGAGACATGCCTTTAATACAGCTCAGTGCATGTTTGCAGCTCTAAGAGCAGGCAAAATTCAGGTACTTTTTTGGGCTGTTTCATACATTTAAGATATTTTGTTGCTTTAGTGGTAAAATTTACAGCATTGTTTTTCAAGTTTTTTTTTTAATGTGCACTAATGATGATTGAGAATATTTGCTTCCACTTACATAATAAATTACATCTTGTTAATTAAAGAAGGCTAGTATGACAAAATTCTTGCCAATTTTCTTTCATATATAATATGAAATTTTTTAAAAATCTTTAAAGAAGCTTCATGTATACTTAAATATCTTTGGACAAATAAATACTTCTTTCAGAAGCAAATCTACAGTATTTACAAGAATAAGTATCACATTATCTCATATTCACATTCAGCCTTTTCCATAGTAGGATTCCTGAAAACAACCCAAGTCCTGAACTTGGCTTCAAATGGATACATCAGTCCAGGGTTCATTATCACATTTTCTCTGGAGTGCTCAATTAATGTTTTAAGTACTGTTTAATGGAAAGTGTTTTGGTGTCATATACATTAACCAGAGAGTTTACAAGGAAGATCAATGCAGAGAACATTCAATTCATTCCTTTCCAGGCCAAATTTTATCCACATCTCTGTCCTTAGATTCTAACTTCATTGAGAATCGGCTAGTTATTTTAGGTAAGTGATTCCAGGCATCCATCCTATAAGTGTTTTTTATCAGAGCTTCCCTGCCTTTCTTTTCATTTTTCTTTTCTTTCTTTCTCTCCCTTCCCTTTCTTTTTCTTCCCTCTTCTTTTAATAAGTTCTTAAAATGTTATTCTGTCTCTATTTTCATAGCGTGCACATTTTAACTGGCTATATCCAAAAGAAGTAATAGCTCTCTAAGAAGGCTATAAAATATGATAGTAGTATTTTGCTATAGTAGCAAATATTTATGAGAAATAAGCTTAACTTGTTATGGGTACAGAAAGGTCATAAGGTTTATCACCACTAAAGACAATCTTCTGTTTTTTGTGAGAAATAACGTGATGATTTGTGTATGTATTGTCAAAATTATTTACAGCATTTGAGTTCTAGCAGAATAGAACTGATAATAATTTCAACTTTTTTATTCTTACTAATTAAGGGAAACAGTAATATAGGTAATATGTTCAAAAATCTACATTTGGCTTTGAACTATGTTATATAGTTTTTTAAAGCCAAATTTTCATTCCTAAAAATCTTTTTTTCCTATTGTTTTGCTTAATGTTCACGTTATCAGCCAATGCCTTCTGCAAAGAGTAAAGACAGCAGAGACTTCAGGGAACTAAGAATCAGAAAGAAAACAATTATTTAGTTTTTTATGATTTTTTCATTCATCCATGATAATTGAGAATTACTGTTTATTACAACTGGACAGATTATTGATGTTTTTCTGTTGATAAATGACATTTGTAATATCTTCATCTTGAAGGACAAAGTTCATCCACTTCCCTGTAGAATAAGATTCTAGCTTGGGTCCTTTGTGACTATAAAGTACGTATGTAAAACACTGAGAAAAAAAGCGTGATCACTGCAAAGAGGTAGTCTAAGGCGGTTTACTAATCTTTCTCCTCCTCTCTTTCCTCACTGTCTCTGGTACACAGAACAAGCTGAGTGACCTGGAAACACTCGCCTTGCTGATTGCTGCACTCAGCCATGATTTAGATCATCGTGGGGTAAATAACTCCTACATACAGCGGTGAGACATCTTCCCCAGCAAAACAAGAACATGCTTCTTTTAAACTCTCGGGTTGTATTTCTTTTTTTTTATTAAGTAAAAGCCACAGCAAAATTTAATGGTATAAAATTTTGGTTGGTCAAGATTCCATAATGTACTTTGGTTATATTGAGAGAAATAGAGAAACCAATGCCAGTTCAATATTGTATTGTGGGAAAAGTAATGTTTCTGGCCAGAATTTCAAAAAATATTTATGTTCAGAGTCTTTATTTCATAGGATAATTACCATGTATTTTGCTTTCATTTGTGTAGATCCAGCTTAAGAGCTTTTTTAGAAAACTGTTGAGACTAGTTCTGAAAAGTTTATCTCTCACCCTGAAATAAAAGAGACAATACTTGAGAAGTGCTCATCTTTGTCCTTAGCACTTAGTATGTGCTTAGTAAAAGGAGGTTTTTGGTTTTTGTGAAGGCAGGATAGCACAATGTTGGAGAACTCAGGCTCTGCAGTCAGACTTGAGTTTAGTGCTAATGTTGCCCCACACTTCCTCTGTGACCTTGGGCTTCTGACTTTGGGTAAGGTAGCTAATCTGTGTGTCTCGATTTCCTGATCTATAAAATGAAGACAATAGAATGCCTTCCTCATAGGGTTGAGTATATTTTCAGAGATAACGCCCATAAATACCTACTAAAATGTTTGCTACCTATTGAAGTGTTAAATAGAAGTTGGCAGCAGATGCTGTGGATAGTCGTATCCTCATCAGAAGTCTGCTTATTAACTGATGTGGGGAGAAGATACTGTCTCAGTTTCCTAAAGCTGCCAATATACCAGAAGTGGACTGGTTTGTAACAGTGGTAATTTATTATCTTACAAGCTGACAGTTCTGAGGCCATGAAAATGTCCAAATCAAGACATCATCAGATGATAACTGGACTCCGCTGTCCCGTTGCCAAGCTCATGGCATCTGCTGGGCTCTGCCTTCTCTTCCAGGTTTCGTTGCTTCCAGCTTCTTGATTCAGTAGCTTTCTGTTTCTGTGGCTTTTGCTCTCAGCTTCTGTGTGTCCTTCTCTCTCAGTGTCTGTGGCTTTTTCTCTGTATTTCATCCTCTTATAAAGGTTCCAGTAAAAGGATTAAACCCACCCTTGAATAAGATGGGTCACATCTCAACTTAAGGTCCTACTTACAGTGGATCCATAATCAGAGGAATGGATGACATTTAAGAACATGATTTTCTGGGGTACATACAGCTTCAAACTATCACAGAAGCCCTTCAGAGAAGAGCCTCAGGCTCCCTTAAGTGGGATTTGAAAAATGATAAATGAGATAGTAAAAGTGACATCATTTTTTCTTCAAATTTTAGAGTATATATGTATGATATTTTTATTTTCTTGTTGCAATTTGGCTGAAAAGCCACATTATTATGGCAGAGTCCCTTATTACTGAGTGTTTTTCTAAATATACAAATGATTCAATTAATGGATAGATTATCTTAAGGAAATTCCAAATGTCTGATATCTTGAGGGAATTTCAGGAAGCTCTCTAATTGCATTCCTTCTATCTAAATAAATGGAAAACTTCATGTGAAAAGAATTGTAGCATTGTAGCAGCCATGTCCTCTGCTGACCTTTTGATGGGAAAAGATAGCAAACTCGCCTGACTGTCAGGGACTGGCTGGCTGTTGCCTTCTTGAAATTGACCGTTTTGGAGAACTGGTGGGTGACATGTCCTCTGGGTCCTGTGCGTTGCCATGCAATTGTGACTCTGAGCTTCAGGTAGACCCGAGAGTGTTTATGAAAGGAAACAATCACATGAAAAGATCTGTGGTCCAGAGTACAGCCAGGTAATAGGACCTTCTGTGGTCAGCACAGCCTGCAGATCAGATGCAATGCATAATACATATCCCTCCCTACTTCACAGCTGAGCCTGAGGGCATTAGTATATGGAGGACTAGAGCATTAGATTGCTCTGAGATGCTATATTGCCCTACTTTAGCATAAAAAAAAAAAGTGGCTATTTTTTTCTTTGTTTATTTAAAAATAATTATCCAGGAAAACATCTGGAGCAACGTCATCTTCCCTTTAAAAAAAAAAAAGCTTCCTGGGAAAAAGTCATAGGCTTCAAAATCTTGCTTGCACATCCACCACAAAACCAACTTCTACCAAGTCATAAATAATTTCAAAAAAAAGTAAGCCATTTCAGAGATTTTTGTTTCCTCCAACATCCCTGTGGTTTGCGTAGAGAAACTAAGAATTTTCCAGGATGTTTCTTTTGTCTTTTCCTTAGTGGTAATTGAGTGACACTTAAAGTAGGATTTTCTGAACCAGAAGACTTTTGGGAAAATAAAAGTACCATAAACACTCCCATATAAAGTCCTAATTTCTAAAGCAGTATACTGTTTTTAGACCTCATGAGATATTCTGCTAATATGTACACAAAATTGTAACAGTAAGAGAAAGCAAAGGAATGAAAATAACCCATCAATAAGAGAGAATGCCCTCATGTGGTAGCAAAGTTAGAAACTGAAAATTTCCTTTCATTCATTCTTCTCAAACATCATTTCAGAAAATTAATTTGAAGTAAGATTAAATTTCAATTAATCTTTGAATAGGATGCTGTCCGTTGATTCTTTCCTTGATTCTTGGATTCTTTCCTTGGTTAGAAGATGACAATCGTGAATGAGTACTAAGGATATGGCAGGGAAACAGTTGAGGGAAGAGTTCACTGCTTGTGCTTACTTCTCCCACATGGGTTGAAAAAGAAAAGAGTGTTTTCAAATAGATTCTGAATTATTTAAAGAATAGGCAGTAACAGGAAGAACATGTCTCAAATGCAGGCATCCACTAAATGTAACACTCATGTTACAGAGGGGGATTTATGGTATAAAATGTACATAGTCCAGTGAAAGACTGTGGGTGTGTTTATTTTATTAGATTTGGGCTTGGTGTTTCATAAGGTAATATAAAGAAATTATCCTTTCTTTTAAGCAGATGGATAATGAACAATTACTAGGGCCTGGGTACTTTGCTAGGCAGAGAGAGGGAGTTATACAAGTATAAAATGTGGACGCTGCTTCAAGGTATTTTCGTAGTCTCGTGAAACAAGAAAGTTGTGAGTCCTGAGCTCTGTCCTTATGGTTCTCAGTGTGGAGCAGGGAAGGATACTGGTCAAGACTAGTGTTCTCCAGCTTCATGGTTAATAGAGGAAATGAGACTTAAACTGCATCTTAAATGGTGGAATAATGATAGTACCGTTCCTGTAGGGTTATTATAAGGATTAAAGGAGCTTAATAAGTGTAAAGTGCTTAGAACAGTACCACATGTTTTCAGTGCTATGCAGATTTTAACTTTTTCTAGAGGGTAATGCTATTAGTGACAGGAAGGCAAGCCCTTGCTCTGTCATCCAGTTGATCAGGGATGGGCAGAGATGCTGTGCCTAATGCACTTTCTTACACTGAGTAGCTGGGAACAGATAAGCAAGCCCTAGTCTGTTGTTGATGGGAAGGAGAGACAATCAGTAGAGGTCCGGGGGACAAAGAACCGTGAGGTCAAAAGGTCAGATGGATCATCAACTTGAATATCAGTGTCATCAGATGGGATTACAGAGATAGAAGGAAAAATAAACTGGTCTGTTTTCTGTCTAGAAAGGCAAAGTAAAGCACTGATTAAGACAACAGTGATGATCTGAAGAGAAATGATGAAGGAAAGAATGAAATGGGATTGACAAGGGTACAAAGCAAGGGTTAGAGGGCAGGCCACCTTGGCTCAGCAGGCAGAGTTCTCGCCTGCCAGGCCAGAGACTTGGGTTCGATTCCCGGTGCCTGCCCATGTAGGAAAAAAAAACAGGGTAATTAGAAATTTGAGCTCAGAGCAACGTGTGTGGATGAGAATCGGAACCCAGGCCCTTGTTAGAGTCATTGAAAAGAGGGATACTGAGGTACCAGGGTTGTTTCTCTCCCAGGGCTTTACTTTTCTACTCGTTTCTAAGTTCTTACATTTTCTCGAATTTCAGTGGGATTTCTCCACAGGCACCCACTGCCACTCTCACAGATGGACCAACACTGTAGCACAGGAGGGGCCAGCCCGTGAGCTCTCATGTATATCCCGTGGGAACAGAACTTTGCTGCAGCAGTCGTTTAAATGGGTCCTCCATCGTGACCTCAGATAGAGACAACAGAGCCTTGTGTTTGAAAGAGTGAAAATAAACAGGATGTAGAAAACATTGGTTTCCATGAATATTTTTGTAAGCCGGAAAAGTGGGGCATTTGTCACTCTTACTGATTCATAAATCTGTATTTTTAGAATGTAAGTAAAGGCAAACACATAATTTGCGTCACCTATCTCACAAGCCAAAATTTTTCTGTAAAGTGAAACAGTCCTTTCTGCATCATCTAAAATAATGTGCGTTTGACATTCTAAGCATGTCTGTCCTTTTGACCACACGGTTCTTTGTCCCCCAGGCCTCTACTGATTGTCTCCTGTCTGTCCACCTCATTGCATTTACTAGTCCATTTCTTAACTAGGTCAGTGAATCTGTACTCTCTGCAAAGTATCATGGCATCATGAGACAGTGTGAAGCAGTGAGGAGGATATATTTGAATCCCAGCTCTGCCATTTATATCGACCTTGAACAAGTTAGATAATTTTTCTGGACCTTTGTTCATCTAAAAAATAAATATAAGGATGTCAGTTTTAGACAGGTTTCAGCCAGGAATCCTCCAGAGGCAGAGCCGGAGACAAAAGCTGGCGTGCAGATAGCTTATTTGCGATTGTGGCCCCAGGGAGCAAGAATACAATTTGAGGATGAGGTATCCAGACAATATTCTCAGTCCTGCCAGGTCCTTTTGAGGAATCTTTATGGAATGACAGACTGCCTGCCTAGGGGACAGGTGCGGAGTTGTCTTCCATAAGCTGCTTCCCCTGCTGAGGTGCCTGCATGGGCCGTTGTTCTCCACACTTCCTTCCAGGTTGAACAGGTGCCAGTGTGGAATGGTTCCGTGGGCACCAGCCGTGGGGTCAGAGAGCTTCAGGGCACAAGTGAGGAACTCCGGCTGGGCCTGGGCCAGGCTCCTTTTATTTGGTATCTGCATGTCTGTTAAAGCTTTTGCACATCAGTGGCTGGAGTAAAAAGGTGGAACTGAGAGGATTTTGAAGTGGTCAATGGACAGGTTCCTTTACGGGTTTATTGTACAAAATTAAATATCAACTACTGAGTATGGTATCAAAGTGTGTAAATGGTAACCATCCTTACTGTACTCTGTGTTGTAGGGAAAATAAATCTGACCAAACTCAAGAGTTTACCATCTAAATGGGGTGATAGACTTATCAACAGCTAACAATGGTAGAATAAAAGTAAGCTAATACCATATGGTGTTGAATTTCTGTTACAAATAAAAAACAGCAGACTTTCAAAGATTTTCCTTTTATCTGAAGTGAAGAGAACATAGAAGCCTGCTATTTTTAAGTTAAAATTGACTCCAGTGATGTGAAAATATCATCTCCAAAATAGAGACTACAAAGTAGAAGGCAGGATTATAAAGCAAGAGTACGGATTCTGTTTACCCTGGACCCTCTGTGCATGTCATTCTGGATCACCTCCCTGGTAACCTCTGCACTCTCACGACTTGAATTACCATCTGCATGTTAATGTAATTCAATCTTTTTTTTTAATTAATTAAAAAATGTTTTAAAATACCAAAAAACACCAAACACATGCAAATATTCATAACTTTTGATCATTCCGTTCTACATGTATAATCAGTAATTCACAATATCATCACATAGTTGCATATTCATCATCATGATCATTTCTTGGAACATTTGCATCTATTCAGAAAAAGAAATAAAAACAAAACAGAAAAAAAATTCATACATACCATATCCCCCAGCCCTCCCCATCACCAATCACCGGCATTTCAATCTAAATTTATTTTAATATTTGTTCTCCCTATGATTCGTCTTTATTCCATATATTTTACTCGTCTGTTGATAAAAGGGGCATCAGACTCAAAGTTTCACAATCGCATAGTCACATTGTGCAAGCTATATCATTATATAGTCATCATCAAGAAACATGGCTACCGGAATACAGCTCTACATTTTCAGGCAGTTCCCTCCAGCCTCTCCACTACATCTTGGCATGTTAATGTAGTCCAATCTTAATCTCAGTCCAGTTTTAATGTAGTTGATCTTAATCTCAGGTTCCTTAAAATCCACATGTCAACACTTAAGTCATCTTCCCCTCCTTCAGCCGCCATCCTTAATCATTTCCCTTTTTTCTGTGTCAATAGATGGAATCAGCGTTCTCCTAGCTGCCAAGGCAGAAATTTAGTATTCATACTTGTTCTGTTTATCTTTACTAGGTCCCGACATCAGGATTCTTTTCCAGCACTTTTCTAGTCCAAGTCCCAAACAGTTCTCAGATAACTCTGCTTCTCTTTATTTCCACTCCTGCCACCCTCGTCCATGATCTGTTACCTGGGCTAGTAGAACAGCCCCCAGTAGTCTCCTCTCCTCGCTAACGTCTGCACCTCTTGTCTTGATCCCAACAAATCTGTCCTCATCACATTCTGCTCAGGTCATTCAGTGGCTTCCCATCGTCCACAGATAAGCACAGTATTTGACCCACAAATGCAATTCATTAAATATGGAAGGAGCGAGGGACACAAGCACATAGAAGTTAATTTTGGTGCCAACTTCAGGAGAAAGGTTATGACCAAAAATACATGGCAGTTTAGGCATAAGCAATAGAGGTAATAATTTAAGCAACAGGAATAAGTGAGATTACCCATTCTCTTACCTTTATTTTCATTTAATTGTTTTTGCTTTCCCTTAGGCTTCTCTCATTTTACTCATTTTTCCCTTCATTTAGCTTCATTTTTCCCTCCTACATTCTATTTTCTCTGCTCTTGGGTAGCTTCTCTGTCATCAACAAAACTAAATGCAAAATAAATGATTAGCAGAGTAGTGCAAAGAAATAGCAGTCAATTGTATTATCTAACACTTGGATGTTGTTTTACAATCCATAAATGTCTGTTTGGTAAATTTTAGGAAGAAAAACTTTCTTTTGAAGAAGAAACAGTGAAAACTGTTTCATGAGAAATAGGAAGAAAGGGTATATTCTTTAGAAAAAATTCACACACTTGATTTCTAACTAGCCCAAATTTACAATATACTGAGTAGAAAATCCCACCCCCTCTTTTCATCCAGGCAAAGGGTGTCTCCTGCATCCCTAAGTTCAATTCAGAGAGCTCCAAGATATCCTGAGCTTTTAGGATCTCTTTTAGGACATGGGGAGCTTTCTGACGGCCATTTCCTTTTTTGCCTTTCCCAAATGTACACTGAAGCTCTGTCTCCCTTTTCCTCACCTTTCACCAACACACCTCAGTTAATTTTATCTCAGTCATTCTCTCCTTATTTATAGGCACACAGTAATCATCTGACCTTTGGCCTGAAGCATTATTTCAAAGTGAAAACTAGCATGTGAACTTGCTTCAGATTTTGAAATCAATTTCAGTTTTGAAATTGAAGTATATTATTAGTACACCTATTTCAGAGATTATTTTTTCTTTATTAGCTTTTCTTTGTCCTGTATTCCTTACTTCTACTATTTTAGTCAATATTAAAACCAGTGAAATCGCTCATACTTTGAACTAACAGCATTTGCCTTGTTATCTGAAAATAATTTGACTCTTCGGTTGTATTTATTTTCCAGAGGTAAGCTCATTTTTTTCTCAGCAAAAGGAGAGAAGATTGTTAACTTAATTAACTTTGTAAAGTAGCCTCTCTTTGAGATAACCAATAATAAGGAAAAATTGTTCAATTGATTTATATTGGAAGAGTTGATCCTCTTTTTTTTTTCTTTCACTTTTTCCTCTTTCTTCAACAAATTTTTTCAGAAGTGAACACCCACTTGCTCAACTCTACTGTCATTCAATCATGGAACACCATCATTTTGACCAGTGCTTGATGATTCTAAATAGTCCAGTAAGTACCTAATTTATGGTTGTGGCATTTTAAGAGAGCTTTATAAATTCAGATTTATTTTTAGGCTTTGGATTTGTTCCCAGCATCATAAATTCTTGAACATACTTTATGCCTTTTTTGGTAAGGAAGGCAAAGCCAAAACACTTTTCTAGACAGCCAAAACTGTCTAAATGTTGCCTGATAAGGGAAATTTGTTTACTCAGTTCAATTTGGTTTCTCCAAATTAGAAACAAACAAAATAGATATTTTGTGACTGAGTTAATTCTGTTGTTTTATTTTGTTTGTCAAATATAATGCTTTAGACAGCCCTAGGGTTAGCTTTCATAAAGCAGTACTTTTGTTTTTATTGAAACTTCTATGTACTAATGAACTATTTTGGTAAGGAATAAAGCTATTCAACAACTTGTTTAATGAATATTTTATCAATGTAACACCAAAGCATATGGTATGCTATGCTGAGCATAGTTATACTAAGAAATTAGAACTAAAATAATATATATCAAAATGATAACAATGTTGTCTTTGTCCAGTAAAGTTATAAACCATTTTAATTTTATTTTTGTATGTCGTCTATTCACATTTTCTATTGTATTGCTTTTGCAATAAGAAAAAAAACATGAACGTTGTAACTATTATGTGAACAACCAGAATGCATAGGATTAATCTTAAAGCAGTTGTATCATTCTCTCCATGAGTTTGGTCAGTGGGCCTAGTTCTTCCTTGGCCCCTGCATGAAACTGAAGGAATTGTATGACTCTTCTGATCACTCTTTGATAATTAAAAAAGAATGACTTCCTGATGACTGTAAGTGCCAGTACATAGAATACAATTTTCAACTCAATAACTCACATGGTCCAGATTTTGAACTTGATTTAAAGTTTCAAGTGCTCCCCTTAAACTTCTCTAGTTGGCTTCTCTCTCTCCCAACTTTGAGGTTTTTTAAATCTCCTTTCTCACCTCCAGCCTCTAGTTAGTTTCCTTTCCCTCCAGAGTTGGAGAGTGGGAAGGAAGAATAGATAAGCGAAGGGGCAAGAACATTCTTAACAAACAGGTACTCTCAACAGTATCTTGCTTTTTGTACCTGATAGGTGCTTAAACCAGAGTTCTTTTCTGGAGGGTAATTTCACGTTATCTGCAAGTAGTCCCATTTCATACTCTTCTAATATGGTGATCATCTCTGCCTGGCTCGCCACCATTGACTCCTTTCTCAGTTCTCGGTAACCTGTCCATTTTCAGCTCCTTTCTACTAAAGGTCCCTTTGCCCCTCATTATGGCTCTCTTGAAAAAAGAGAGTCAATAACTTGACTCTGTTTCCCCTCAATTTGAAGAATGCAAGCTATCCCAAAGGGTAGCAGCCTTTCCTTTACTCCTGCAATCAGAGTGACTAGCCATTCATATCCCACTTTTTAGACTTTCCCAGACAGGAATCAGACACAATTCCACTTAATCGTTCTCCTACCCGCTAAACTGCAAGAGACAGACAAAAAGGCCTAAAACTGCTTGCTCTTACTTGAGGTGAAAAGGAACACACTCTTAACCTCTCCCTAAACACTTCAGTATGAGTGAAGGGTTAAGAGTTAGAAACCAGTTCTTGGCAACCTCCTTTTTAAATTCTGCACAGGGTCTAGTACTGACTGTTTGGTGATTGGTAAGTAGGGGAATGAAGTCAATATATTGTGAAAGTTGTGGTGTTTTATACATCAGATCTCTTAGGTAAGAGGTACAAGGATGGTGAGAGTATAATTTTGATCTTTATTCAGCAAGAAAGGAAAAAGCACCAGTAAACCTTTCCATTCTGTTTGGGGAATACTAGAAATGGGTGCTTGCTCCTGAGACCCTTTCCTTAGCCTGCACTGCTGTAGGTTCACAGCATGTTTTTCTCTTTAAGTGCCCACCTTACTAATAACCCACTATCCCAGAGACTCAGTTCCATCCACATTGTCACAGGGCCCTCACAAACCAGCAGGTGGAAACACTTGGTTGGTTTTGTTCCCTTTTAAAGATCCTCAGCTGCTGAGCTGCTGGCCTGGAACCAACTTGATTTAGTTGTGCTCTACTTACAAAGTTGTATATGTTTTGAGTAGTCTGTCCTAACACAATTTTCCCCATAAATCATGGTATTTTTAGCTTTGCAAATAGAGGTGTTATAGCAACATATATGCCATGTTACAGCAGAAACAGCTGTAGTTTCCCTGGCATCTGCTATGTGTCTCAACTAAAACTTTCATTTGAATACCCTGCTACAAATTCAGCTTTTAAAGACCAAAAATATGCTAACCTTTTTTGTTTCAAAAACAGGTTTAATGGTATTCCTATTTTAGTTTCCTCTGTTATTTGACAACATAACTTGTTAAGTAACATGCAAAATGTTATTACTTGATGTAGCATATAAGGAATCTGGTTGTAAATATGAGTGACTCAAATTATAGGGCCTATCCATACATGCTGTCTTCGTAAGCACCATTACCCAAGAAATTACAGGCTTGGAGAGGTATAACACCAAAAGACGTTTCTTTCTCTTTAAAATGTTTTATCTTTTAATAAATAAAAGTATCAGGAGGTATTTTCTGAGAACTTTTCTATGTGGCCAAAACTCTAAAATGATTTAATATTTAAAAACAATATTTATGGTTGTAATTACAGATCTTTGTCATAATGAGATGAGTTGAAAGCTCCTATGCTTTAACTTTTGTCTAAAAAATAAAAAGTAATTATGTAGAGAAAACTTCTGATGATTTGCACATGGATTAGCCCCCTTTTAAATATTCCTAATAGATGTTTCAACCCAATAAGCACACCTTGGGCTCATGCCTTCTACCCACCTATTTTGGCATTTCCTAAGAAATATATACTAGTCTCAGTATTAAGCTGAAAAATATATAGACACCCAAAATGTTACTATGTTTATTGTAAGTAATACAGAAATTACTTTTTTAATAATCAGTTGTTTAAAACTTTAGCTATTCCACTCTTCGTGTTCATTAATATGGCTTTGATTAGTCAAGGTTTTGTTTGCTGTTAAATTATAGCAATTAACCCGCTCAAAGGAAAATGGTACATAACTGCTATATTTAAGGTCTTGATTAAAACCTAAGGAACGTAAAAGTTGGAAAAAAAGTGCATCTGTTATGAAACTGTTTTTTCATATATAAGAAGATGCAGGGGATGGGAGCCAAGAGGGTATTTGCTCTAAGTTCACATGTCCCCCCATAGTCATGAGCTCAGAGTTCTGGGTACGTGTTTAGGATATGTGACTGTATTTTCAGATGTGCTCTTCTTGTTTGATTTTGCATTTTCTGACAATAGCTTCTCCAGATGGGAGTGCTAATGATGGTTTTCTTTTTTTATAAAGGGCAATCAGATTCTCAGTGGCCTCTCCATTGAAGAATATAAGACCACTTTGAAAATAATCAAGCAAGCTATTTTAGCCACAGACCTAGCACTGTACATTAAGTAAGTTCTAAGAAATACCTTGAAAGTAGTAGGTCTTGGATGTGTTTGCATCACTTAAACTTAAAATTCACGTTGAGAACTTTTTAAAGTATAGGGAAATTGTCCTGGCAATGTTGTTTATTAGACTATGAAGCAGTGTTTTTAAAGGAAGCCGAGAAAGCCTACTTCTTTGGCTTGCTAAATGCTTAAAATTACAGAATACAGTTATTTCTGATATTTGTCTACTAATATGCCTCTGAAACTATGTACAAAGCAAATAGCCATCTCAAGGTCGTTCCAAGACGTGTTGTTCAGTCTAAAGGTCGTATAAGCCATTTTCCTTGCTCTCCCAACTTCTGACCATTTCGCAATTAATTTGTGCCATCATCTAAGCATGGGTGGACAGGAAAAGGAGATGAAAGGCATTTCTTGTTTCTTCTGGTTTGATTTTGGCAGCCGCAAAGTTTTAATGTGGAACTTACATCTGAAGTTACTGATTCAAAAATGAAGGAATGCAGGGGTGCGAGGTGGTTCAGTGGTAGAATTTTCGCCTGCCAGGCAGGAGACCCGGGTTCAATTCCCAGCCCATGCACATCCTAGAAAACAAACAAGCAAACAAACAAAAAATTCAACAAATGATGCTGCAGTAAGGGGATACTCACATGGAAAAAGAATGAACTGTGACCCCCACCATACAGCGTACAAAAAAAAATTAAAAAACAAATAGAACAAGCAAACAAAAACATTTTTTACCCCGTAGCGTTTTCATAAAAGCAAGCATCAAGGTAAACAGATATCCACAGTTATATATCTAAAATTGCCTTTCTCTGCTTCTCTTGGTTTTGGAGCACTTTATAATTCATTAGGATAAAAGAAAATACAGTGAATTTCAGTATTCTCAGAGTGCTTGTTGAATGAGGATTACCAAATTATCAAGAATTTGAAAACCTCCTGTAACCACTTCTCCTCCCCAAAGCCCCAGGCTTTCTAAAACATAAGCCTGTATGAACCCTGGTGAAATGAGAAGCGGAAAGACTTCTCCTTTCTGATACTTAAGCACATAGCATCAATTTTGTTATAGACATTTTTCTCACCTGTATCTCGTGTCTCCAGCTTGATTTTAAACACCATGCAAAGATCTCTGTTATGACTTCCCAAGATGCTTAACAATGTTAGGCACACGGAAGATGTTCACTATACACTGAAGGAATACTATTTTAAACTTCATTTGAATTTTTTTTGCTTCAAAAGCACTTCACTACTTTATACTGATATACAATGATTATTATGAGCATGTTTTACTCTATCCCATAGTATATATGAATAGGATAAATGAAGTTAAACTGCAACCACATAGACCTTTTTCTTTTTTTAATTAATTAAAATTTCTTAATTAATTCTTGGCCTCCAATTTTTGATCATATTATTTCATTTTCCTAAATAATATGCAAGAAATAAAATTACCATTGTTTGAAATCTAGAGTTAGATAATAGGTGAGATTTTGTCTCACCCAAAGAAAATGATAGAAGGGGAAAAATGAGGTGGTAAAGATTTTAAATGAGGACTTTTATACTGGGTTCTAAGATGGGAAAAACCATTAGAGACTTTTTTTTTCCTCAAAATTTACCCCCATGAGTCTTTGTAGACCAAAGGGATAAGAGCCTGGGAAATCATAACTAAATATTCTTCTTTGTTTTCAAGGAGGCGAGGAGAGTTTTTTGAACTTATAAGAAAAAATCAGTTCAATTTGGAAGATCCTGAACAAAAGGAGTTATTTTTGTAAGTAAGTTTACTATCTTTAAAGCTGAACATTTACTACCCATTAATTTTCTCACTGTCAGTTTTTATTGCGATCATGTATATAAACATGATGATCTTAGAGGCTGCAGAATTCTCCAGTGCTGTGCAAAGGGCTGAATATGAATATTTATTTGAAAAGAAGTACATTTGTGAATTCAGATGAATAACCTGCTCCTTTGTTCTAGAAGGATTCTTAAAATGTAGAGTAGCAATACAACGCTACAGGGTTCCCTTGTTCATTTTCACAATTCTTTATAAAGAAAGTATTGAAAAGACCATCCTAAAGATTCTGGGAACAAGGACGTGGCTGTGAAGTGTTTACTTCTCTTAAACAATGGCAGAGCAGTGCTGTCAAAAAGCAGAGCACTTCATGGTTTCTGTTTTTCCTCACTAGGACCCCTGTCCCACCCTCCCCACTAGTTGTATATTCTGTCCCTTTGCTCTTACTACCTTTGCCATGACAAGAACTAATCCATAAAAATGAACAAGGGTCAGTCATAAGGAAAAGTAGACAATAGATCTAGTAAGGATAATGCTAATACAATTTTGAAGTCAACATTTCTTTAAATACATTGATATCATTTCAAATGCAATTTATAGAAGAACAATATACAAATGCCCAACTGCCTCTTCTATAAGGGCACGCATCACATAATTAAAGTGTCAAGGTTTTTTTGGAATAGTGTCTTAGAAAAGTATAGGCATGCTGCTGTGATAAGTGAGCACTTTTTCTCAGTAACAAAAAGAGAAATACAACCTCAACTCCAATGCCAGAGTGCTCGCTGTGCCCCTCTCCTGAGCTGTGGCCTCTCGCAGGGAAGCACGCAGTAGGTCTAGTGCTCAGCATTGCCTCTTGCTGCCTTCAAGCTCATATAGGTGCATGTAGTATTCTTTTGGAGAGGCAGCTTGTATTGGCAAGTAGTATTAACTCTGTTATGAAAATGGTTCAAGCAGTGATAAAAAATACGTCCGGTGCACTGGCTTCTTCTGCAAGAGTCCATGTCAGAGATATAAGAGCATCAGAGTATCCTTTTCCTTTATGGCCTTAAACAGCTAGGGAGAGTTTACTTTTAGGTGGGGTTTCCCCACAGGGACACATGATTCAATGCTTGACCTGAAGTGTCCCTATATTATAGTATTCGCTTTTTTTGCCCATTTCTTCAAACAAATTAAGGGATTGTATGGCAGATATTTGGGTCTCACATGAGAAAACACTGGGCTAAAGATAGAACTATTTTCCATACAGTAGTTGTAGCATAGAGTTCTAGAGCATCTTGTTGCAGACTCCCAAGACTGCCTGCTATTCACCTCTCCAGTGAGAAGAGGACTGAAGAACCTCTTGCTCTCTTTTCTCTCTTTCTCTGGCAGGTGCTGTTGTGGGAGTCACTGCATGTGTTGAATGAGTTAGGATGACCCACCATATCCCTTTCTGTTACAGGACTTTTATCAGTGGAAAGTCTGATAATTATCTTGTAATGGTTAACTACTAGTAATCAATGTGCGTTCACCATATTGTCACTGGGAATAGGATACCAAGGTTAAAAAAATAATAATAGCAGGCACATTTTTGTCCAAAGGTTAATAATTTTTCTTTGTGCCAATCTGGAACTAAATGAGGAGCTTGAAGGCAAATTCCAGTGGTTGACAGGGTAACCAAAACAGTGACATTCTGTTATCAGTGCATCAGTCAGACGTCTATGTAAATTCTGTTTTTATTTCTTTGGTCTTTATAAAGTTCCATTACCGTAGTTTAAAGGGCTTTAATTTAACTTTTTATTAGGAACTATTTACTGAGATTATGCGTTCACCTAAAAATAGTGTTGGATTTATTTTTCCCCTTAACAGAGCGATGCTGATGACAGCTTGTGATCTTTCTGCAATAACAAAACCCTGGCCTGTTCAGCAACGGGTACGTTGCTTAGTGACTATAAAAATGTTAATTTAAAAGTCAAAATAAGAGAAGTCTTTACTCTTAGTAGCTTCTGCCGTAGTTTAAGTATTTATGGAACTTTTTTTTCCCTAATTTTAAGCAGTATTAAAAGCAGGTAATTGGACATAAACAAAGTTTCCTTTTTAGAAGATATATTTGCACTTAATACTATCTGCAAGAAATATTAAGAAAGAAAACATCTATAGTAACATGGCATAAGCCTAATTACTGGTAAGTTTTAATATAATTACTACATCTGGCTCACCTTGGGATTTTTTTTTTTTTAGTACATCCCTTTAATGTCTTTGAAAATTAGAAACGTCAAAATTATTTTCCTTATGGTTAGCCTACTGTGCTAAATCTCAGCTCTAAATAGACATTAATAAGCAGAGCTACATTTCTGGAGCTTGGTAGACATAGGAAATGTTGCTATGAAATGTCAGGCAGGATCTGACCATAGCCTGTGGCTAAGAGGCAAGAAATACTTCCTTCTCCTAAATAAGTAACTGCTATGAACTTTTGCAGAGGCGATAAAGACACTAGACTCAGAAAAATGATGGTGTTTCATGTAGTGATATGTATATTGTGTTTTTGCTTTGCAGGGTTGCATTTTAAATCCGTAATTCACTATCTAACATTACTGACAGTCTGCTGTTGGTCATGGGCCTTGGCAGGTTAGTCATGGAGCCAAAAACCACAGGCTCATCTTGTGAAACACAGGCTGAGAAAGCACGATCAGAAATCACTCTCCATGTGCTAAAGCTGGCTGTCCGTAAGCACTCAGGAAAGGCAGCATTTACATACCTTCGTGTTCCATATTAAATAGAGCCACATGTCCATTTCCGAATGAAATAGAGAAGAATTTATCTTTTCTTTCTTTAGACTCATAACCTGTTGTTTGGTAGGGAGAAAAATGAAGGAAGAAAAAGTCACACACACACAGTAGGAAAGAAGTTGGAGGAAGGAGAGATTTACAGAAGTGCTTACCTACAAAAGTAGGGAGAACATCAGGCAGTGGTTGAGAGTGGTTTTGGACAGTGGACTGCATGTGTTCATATCCTGCACTGCTACATATTGCCAGTTTATCCTGGTACAAGTTACTTTGTCTTTGGACCTCAATTCCCTTAATCTGTAAAATGGAGATTTTCCTTGTTAAGAACTGCTGTGAGGATTAGATGACATACTGCTGTGTGCCTGGTACACTACTGCAGCTGTCACTGTGGTTATGACCATGAAGTCCGAAGGGCACTGATTTTCCTTTCCCTCTCATCACGTGTAGTGAAATTAAAGCCCATTTGCCCTTTAGACTTCTACTTTCTGATACATTTGATCCTATAGCTGAGTTTAAGATGGTGTGCACTACTGAGATTACAAACATTGATTCCCAGAATGTTTAGTAGAACTAAGGAGAGCAAAAAACATGTGGTCATATCTATAAATACAGCAATGACATTTGTCAAATGCAATACCCATTCACGTTAAAAAAAAAAGGATACTTCCTTAGAATAATAAAATAAATGGACAACTTATTGCAATAAAATACATAAAAATCTTTGTGTTAGAGGAATTAGTGACTGCAGTTAGATAAGTAAAAGCAATTAGAGACCTAAGAATTAGAAAACAAGAAGTAAAACTGTTTCTATTGACAGAAAAAATAATTACATATATAAAAAATCCAAATTAAGCACTGGGAAAGCTATTGCAAGCAAGAGAATTTGGTAAAGTAATGAAATTCATTAATTTCAATGAAATTAATTGAAAAAATTGAATAAACTTCATATAAACAAACAAAAATCAAGTAGATGATATAATGAAAAGAAAAACCGTATTTATGACAGCAAAAGGTAAATCAAATTAATAAAATGAAATACCTAGTTCTAAACTTAAAAGTATCCAACCACCGAGGAAAATTATAAACACGAGTAAAGCACAAAAATAGACTGAGATAAATGGAAAAATGTACTAGGCTCTTAGAAAAGTTCATTAGCATAGAGATGTCAGATATCTAGGTTAGTTATAGAATTAATGCAATTGCAATAAAAATTATATCAAATGTGGTTCAAAAGTTGATTTTAAAATTCATTTGACTTGCCTGCCATGCCAGAGACCCAAGTTTGAATCCCAGTACCTGCCCATGTTAAAAAAAAAATTCATTTGAAATAATAAATCAACAAGTTAAAATAGCCAAGAAAACCCTGAAAATTTAGAACAATGAAAATGGGGCCTAGATACCAAAACACCTCAATAGTTAAAAAATTTGATTTGGCAACAGATCAGTTGAACACAATAGAAAATCTAGAATTATGTAGAATGTTTAGTATGTTTTATAAGTGGAATTTCATTTAACTAGGGGAAAGATAGACTTCTCAGAAACTGGTGTGCAGATGAATAGATAGCTATATGAAAAAAAGATAAATTGGAGCCACTCTATGTACCGTAAATGGAACAGTGAATTCAGTGTTCAGAAAGAAACCATACAAGCACTAAACAACAAACAGGAGTGGATTCTTCTATAATCTATGAGTGGGGAAACTTCCCTAACTATGACTCAACATACAGAAGCAGTAAAAGAAAAGACTGATGATTTTTATTTCATAGAAATAAAAGAATTTAAAAAACTGGGGAAAAATATTTGCAACCTATGTCCGATGATGGTTAGTATCTCTGATATATAAAGAACTTCATAAAATTGAGGAGAAAAAGGCCAACTGCTGTAGAGAAACGGGCCACAGTAAAAGTGTTAGGGATGATTCTTACCCATTTGAAAAGGTCCTCAAAGACTCAGTCATAAGAAAAAAAAGGAAATTAAAACTGCACTGACACAAACAGATTTGTTTAAGAATCTCCTAACAGCTTTATCCCTTATAACCACAAGCTGGAGACAACTGAGCTGTCCAACAGGAAATTGGATAAACATATTGTATTATTTTCCTTCATACAATGGAGCACTACTTAACAGTAAAAAGAAACTGTTGATGTATGGAACAATTTGGACGACTCATACATGTTACATTCAGCAAAATAAGCAAAATCAGCCAGATACAAAAGAATACATATGTGATATCATTTATATGAAGTTCTAAAATAAGCATAATCGTGGTGAAAAAAGATCAGAATAGTCACTGGGTGGAGAGGGAGGGCAGGAGGGGCAGAGAATTGACTGAGGAGGGGCATGAGAGCACTTTCTGGCTTATAGAAATACTCTGTATCTTGAATGGGGTGTGAGTTAAGGGTTATGTGCATCTTTCAGTTCACTGAACTGTATGTATACTTATGATCTGTGCAATTCACAGTATGTAAATTCTATTCCATTAAAATTACCATTTCTTCACTCATGGGCACAGACTCAAAAGGTTAACAATTTACTATATTGGAGAAACTGAGAAAAGAATACAAAGTATTATAACCTTTTGGAGGTATATACCTATACATATGCATAAAACCATTACTTCTAGGAATCTTAGCTCAGTGATATACTGGCAAGAATATAGAAATATACTTATACAAGGTTATTCATTTTAGTGCTATTTGTAAAAGTAAAGACCGAAGGCAACTCAAATTTTTATCAGTAGGATGATGGAAGAAAGCACACAACATTTACTACATTTACTTGATGAGTTCTATGCAACTGCAAAAAGAATAAGCATTATCTCTGTGGAGTGATCAACAAAGTATATTTTTAAGTGAAAAAAAACAAAAAAAAAAGAAAAATGGTTCTGGTATGCTACCATTTATCTAAGAGGGAGAAATATTGAAATTTGCTTATATTTTAAAAAAACAGAAAAAGGAATTAACCAATGTAAAAAAGTTAATGATTTCCTCTTGGGGAGGGAGGGAATAGTTTGGAGAGAACAGAAATAGAAGCTCCAGTACCTTGAGTATATTTGTATCATAAACTTGACTTTGAAACCAGGTACACTATATTATAAAATATAATAAATCATAAAATAAAATTGAATAAATAAGAAAGGAAACATTGAACTTTGAAAGTTAAATGAAACAAACCCGGTTCTGATTGCAGAACTGTCACAAAAAGAGGAGTTATTTCACGCCAAGTGACATTAAACACTAATGTGACCATGTATCTCTAGTGATGTAACTTAAAGATAGGAAAGCAAACCTTAAACTGCTTCCAGTAGTCATATTAATGGTAATTTTGTATTGTTAGTCACTGTTGTGTGTGATGTGGGATAAAAGAAAATAAGAAATTATATTGTTAATTTTTGAAGTGTGATTTTCAGCATGAGTGAAAATTTAAAGATCTAAGATGGATGAAGTTATGCAGAAATCCTGGAGTACTAAATTTGAATTGGAAGTGGTGTCTGAACTTACAATAGCTCTGTCCTCTTAAAGAGAGTTAAAAATAATGACCAGCACAGTGGTCAGATTGGGGTTTCAACACTTGATCTTAACCCAAAGGGCAAGAAGCAATGAGAGGATTCTAACTATCTCAATCAGGATTTTATGGAAAAACGACTGATTCCTTTTCTAGAGCAGGAAATGTCCAAGAGGAGCCTAGACAGAAAGCAAGGAAGCTATCAAAGACTAACAGGGTTATGTGAAAAGACCAAGAAGCTAATTTAATAAGTTTCCACTGGCCAAAGATGGGAAAATTTGAGCATCAGTAAAGATTGAAATACATTAAATCTGTTTAAATCCAAGAGTTCAAAATAATAATAAAAACAATTTTTATAAACCTTCCATGTTCATCTTTGTAGATGCTTTAGAACCAACTTCTTTTAAAAAAAAAAAAGGTAAAGGGTGGAAATCAAGCCTTTCTCCAGCTTTTCTTAAATGAACTGTACCTTGGTAACTGAACAGTTGATTGATGTAGGGAAGTTTCTGTTTACTGTATTCCAGCTAATAAAGGAAAAAGGCATGATGGACTTGAATATCACGTTTTACAACCCCTAATTAAATGGATCTACTATCAAAAAATAGAGGCAATACCATATCCCCCTAAGAGATGTACATAACACTGCCTATGAAAAAAAAAAAAAGAAAATCTCAGTCTGATTAAACTTCCAGATCTTGTTACCAATTGGTGAAAATACAGAGGAACATATTAAATGACATCACCAGGATGTAATCAGCAAAGTCCAGGCTGTGGGATACTTTGCAGGATACAGAACTGTGCTAGTTTGAAACTATTATGGACCCCAGAAAAAACGTTTTCTCTTAATCCCTGTTCAGTGTTGTTTCGGGTGGAACCCTTTGATTAGATTGTTTCCATGGAGATACAATTCACTCAATTCTGGATGTGACCTTTTGATTAGAGGGACACATGACTCCACCCATTCAAGGTGGGTCTTGTTTAGTTTACTAGAGTCTTTTAAGAGGGAAAACATTTGGGAGAAACCTCAGATACAGATGCTTGGAGAACAGTTGCTTCAGAGCTGACAGAGATGTGGATGTTTGGAGATGCCTGGAGTGCCGACAAAGAGAGCAGATGCCTAGAGATGGGCAGAGCCCAGCAGATGTCACCATGTGCCTTCCCCTGAGATCCTAAGCAGACCAGAACCTGAAGAGAGCCAGGGGAAGTCAAGAGATGAAACCCAGCCCCAAGAAGCCAAGTGAGGAAACCCCACAGTAACAGAAGCTGGAAGCAGTAGAGTTCAGAAACAAGGGACCAGCAGATGCCAGCCTATGTGCTTTCCAAGATAACAGGTGTTCCTGATGGCATCAGCCTTTCTTGAGTGAAGGTAATCTCTTGTTGGTGCTTTAATTTATACGTGTTCACAGCCTCAGAACTGTAAACTCACAGTTTAATCAATTCCCTTTTAAAGGCCATTCCATTTCTGGCATATTGCATTCCAGAAGCTTTAGCAAACCAAAACAACAACCCAGTTTATTCAACAACAACAACAAAAATTGCAGGAAAAATAAATAGAGGCAAAGGAGAAACCTGTAGATAAAAAGAAACTTAAAATTCATATCCACCAATCACCATATATGAACCTGTTTGATGCTGTTTTTCACAGTACTTGGTGTAACAGGGCACGTAAATAATATCTCATTGATTGTGTACAGATGGGCACATAGTAATCCTTTTTTCACCAATTGCTGAAGTTTAAATAGCATGTTGCTTTTTTCTGCTTAGTTACAGAAGATACAAACTTTGTGAATAGTTCCATATTTAAAACAAATGAAACATCGTTTCTGTTACTACCACTTTATTGTGATTTTATTGATGTGCTGAAACTACAAAATCAGTTGATATTCTTCACTAACTTTTGGATAGTAACATGATTTCTATTGGCAGAACTCATTTTGTTACTTATTTCAGATAGCAGAACTGGTAGCAGCTGAATTTTTTGATCAAGGAGACAGAGAGAGAAAAGAACTAAACATAGAGCCCACTGTAAGTATGAGACCCTGTTAGTAGGAATTGTTCAAGTACATTTTTTTTTTGTAGAGTTCTTTTGATGTTTTAAGAATAAGTTATTTCTTTAGGACCATAATTTCTCCTCATTTTATTTTTAAGACTCTTTATTCTTATTGGAAGAAGCATACATGTTCATTACAGAAAATATAAGTAAAAAAGGACAAAAAAAGATTCTTATAATCAGATTTTACCTACTGTTTTGTCATTTGTGTTTTCAATGTAAATGTCATTTCCGAGCTAGCAGATGCATTTATGTGTATTATTTATAATGACTACATAAAATAGATGTTACCATAATTTAAGAGTAATCACTTCCTTTGAGGTAATGATGTTTCAGTGTTCACTGTTATAAACAGCACTGTGATAAACATCCATCTTGCTAAAAACTTGATAAAATTTCTTCATTATCTCTGCAGGATAAATTCCCGGAATTGCTTTGTTGAAGGGCACACAGATTTTAAAGTATTTTGATGCATATTGCCTTTTTACCTAGTATGTGGATCTCAAATGCCTTACCTGCTCCAAAAGCAAAAAAAAAATCCTTCTCAAAGCATTTCTGGCTTTCAAAATGAATTTTTCGTGGAAAGGAAGCAGAGAGCTGGAGTTTTTTTCTGTAGTTTTTAATCTGCCCTTCCTCAGCTAATCCAAGTGATTCATCGTCTTAGAGCCTGCTTGTGTGTATTCTTTAAGTAAATGCAGGTGCGTGTTTTTGTGTGTGTCTGTGTTTTGTGTTTCAGGACCTAATGAACAGGGAGAAGAAAAACAAAATCCCGAGTATGCAAGTTGGATTCATAGATGCTATCTGTTTGCAACTGTATGAGGTATTTATATGAAGAAATGAAACAATTAGACTTGCTATGGTGTTGTGAATTAAACCTAAAATAAATTCAGTGGGTTGACTCTAGGTATGTTCTTTGACTTCTCAATCAGGAAACAAAAAATAAAATCGTCATTATTGTTTCTTTCATTGACGTGAAATTTTATTTGAACAAGGAACACGTTTTATATTTACTTTAATTCATTCAATGTATAAATGTCTATTGCGTGCCAACTGTGGTTAGGCTCCGGTAATCTGATTTAGGGTATACTAAGTCTTAAGAATCCTTTGTCTGCGCTACCCTCCATGATATATTATCCGTACTCTATTTGCACAGTTTTTTTTTAAGTCTAAGTTGTGGTTTAAATAAGAAAAACTAGCTATCCATTTTTTTTCTGATTGCCGTAAATATGGCTTTACTATTGTTAAATGTGTATGAAGATTAAAAGGAGGTGGCTAGAAGAGATATTTCAGGCTCCTATTTCTAGTCACCTGCTGGTTTAGTAAATATCCAATTTATAACCCACGTGTAGAAAGGAGATGCTTTCTTGTCTTTAAAAAGTTTAAAGAGGAAATGGCTTTAATTTTGGATTAATTTGGGCCAGGAACATTTATCATTTATCATGGAGTTATGTTAGAATATCAAAGTTAGAATGTTAGAACCAGGAGAAACTATAGAGATCTTGTAGTTGGGACATCTTACAGTAACTGAATCTGTCAAGTTCATTTTACAGGAAGATGACAGTATTTGTCCTAGTCAAATAGGCAGTTAATATGAGAGCTAGAGTCCAGGTCTCACCCTTAGTGAGGCTTTATCCATCAAAAGAATTCAAGAAAGAGGGCGGGCCACAGTGGCTTAGCAGGCAGAATTCTAGTCTGCTATGCCAGAGACCTGGGTTCGATTCCCAGTGCCTGCCCATGCAAAAAAAAGGAATTCAAGAGAGAATCTGTGGCTCACAAGAAAAAAGAAAGAGTATAGATAGGAGATAACAGAAGACAGCATGTGTTTTCCTCTGCACCATGGTTCCCTGCCTTTCTCAGCGCCCTGCCTGTTTACTCCTTCGCTTACAAGTTCTTCTTCAGAAGTGTGCTCAGAGCCGGGTTTCACACACCTGAGCATCTCATTCTTTCCTAACAGATGCTTTCCTTACTGATTGGATTAAAAGGTCCTCACCTCAGTTGAACATACTCATGCCTTTTATTTATTTTCTCCCATCCCTATATATATATATATAGTCAAAATAACAATCAGATCACCCACTATAGATTTTAGCCTTCTGTTTTGTGTAAGTGCAAGAATTACTTTTATTTGAATCTGCTGTTGAAAATTCTGTATGATGTTGATATGTACCTTTACCATTATTTATTAGAAAAATATGAGAATACAGGGAAGCAAAAAGGAAGAATAAAATCACTTCTAATCCCTCTAGCCAGAGATAACTGATGAACATGCTAGTGTGTATCTTTCATGGCATATTCATACATCTTTCACTTAAAAAAATTGCTTTTCACCATCTATAATATGTCATGTGCATCTTTCTGTATCACGTGAATCTCTCTGACAGTATTTTAATGGCTACAAAACAGTAACACATAATAGCCCTGTTCTTCGGTTTTTAAGCCATTTTGACTATTTCTGTGACTAAAAAATCTGCAGTGAACATTCTGGTAGCTAAATACTCCTGACAGTACAGTTGGAAAATAATAATGCCACATAGAATTATAAATTAGTACTTATTATAGTCCTTGGTAAAAAAGCAGTTTAAGTACATTGTACAAAACTATTCAGTGGAAAAGCACAAAAACTAAGCAGTTTCCAGTGCAATCATACTTAGGGAGAATTCTCTGTACCACACAGAAGCAAAATACACTGTTCTTCCTCCGAGGTGGATTCCTCACACAGCTGTTTCCATAGCTCAATAATGTCATCTTAGTGTGTGTGCTCTCTCCCAGCATGTATCCCTCTATATAGCATATAAAGAATTGTTCGTCAGTGACCTGCTTATGCATTCACACAGCTTGTGAAAGCCCCAGCAGTGGATCTGCTGATGAAACGAGCATGGGAGGTGGCCCTTTGTGGCACGCCTGTGGGAGAGGGCTGTATTTCCTGGCTTCCCTCTAGTTGTTTGCTTCCTTTTTTTTCCTTAGGCACTGACCCATGTATCAGAGGACTGCTTCCCTTTGCTAGATGGCTGCAGAAAGAACAGGCAGAAATGGCAGGCTCTTGCAGAGCAGCAGGAGAAGATGCTGATTAATGGGGAAAGCAGCCAGGCCAAGCGGAACTGAATGGCCTAGTTCATGCAGAGCTGATGTTTACAGAGACAATGTATTCTGCAGTAGGCCTACTTTCGTTCAACACTCACGAATCTGGTATTCACTTTGCCACTGCTGTATTTTTTCCTTTTGCACAACTCTCGATAGCATAGCACGAAATGTTTTTAAGGGACTATTACATGTTTTCTGTGTATTGGTTTTATGCCACTAAACCTATATCATCCTAGCACATTTATAAGAGTGATGTTTGTGAGATTTTGCACACTGCAAAGTGCAAGTGGCATTCTTGCACTGAGAATGTTTTTTGCTTGGAGATTTTCAATAATTGTTTTCTTGTGTTTTCTGAATTACCAGTCTTTCAGAAATGTTTGGCATCTTTCTCTTTTTTTCAAAACTAGGCTAGGAGCAAATTAAATGTTATTCTGTGACATAGGTATTAAAGGGAAATGAAGCGATTTGTCAACAATGTATTATCTTAACCAAAAAAAGTTAAAACATTGAAATCAACCAGAAGTACTATGAGGCAGCATTATAAAGAAAAGATATCATTTAATTAGTTTGCTGTTTTTTAAGGAGAACAGGCAGGGGAAAACTTTTCTCCCTTCAGTGCAGCTCATCTCACGCAAAGCAGGGCGATTGAGGAGAAGAGCCAGTCCCACCACAGATATGTGATCTCATGAAGAGAAATGTTCTGGCGGAAGACCCTTCTCGGAGTCAGTGAGCAGTCTGAATAGCGAACTTTCTTTTTGAAATGACTTTCTCATCTTCCACCTCCTTATGGAACCATAAGTCAACAGCTTTGGTCTCAACTGGAAAATGAGTGGAAAAGTGATCATTGGAGCACTGACCTGAAGCGAGGTGTGGCTGCAGATGGAAGATTACAATTGAATCACCTTATTTTTCTTTGTCAAGCAAAGTATGGAGAAAAGTTTTAACAATAAGAACAGCAAAAACCAATCGCCAATGCTGGGTTAAAAAATGACTTTGAGAAAGCAGTTAAGTGAGAAACCTTAAGCCTGCGTAAAACTTAGCAGCATTGAGGTTTGTAATTGAGAAACTGCCACGTTTTGGGTTATAGGATGAGTCGGCCCAGAGTCACAGCTATTTGGGAGGAAATCCTGAGCACTGGCCCCAAGCTTGTAGTTGGTGACACTTCCGTAGCTTTTATTATATGCATTATAATATTTCCTGTGGAACGTGAGCCCTGAGTGGATTCCCATTGTACGTGTGTGCCCCTAAATACCTTATTTAATATGAGAAGTACAGTGAATGATTTGAGCAGCTGGTTCAAGAAAGGAAAATCTATTCTGAATGTGCAGGAAAGTTTAGATTTAGGGAACGTAGGAAGAAAGATATTTGTCAGACTTGTCTCCCCTCCCCCCCACAAAATATTTCATCTGAGTTTCTATCACTTATTTGGTTAGAAATTTCTTGGGGATATGGTAATACAGCACTCTCAAGGACCTTTCCCTAAAACACATTTTTTTCCATGTAAACCCTATTTCCATGAACTTTGCCTAATGTTCAATATGTTCTTTAAGTTTTTAAAATTCTGAGTTCCGGACTGTGTGTATGTTTATCATGACATAATGTGGCTTTAATCTTTTGCCATTCAAGGAAAAACCACAAAATAAATTGTACTGCCGTTACTAGGTAGTAGAAAAAAGCTACTCTAGGAGGCCGTCAGCTGTTAATGTTGAATGTGTTGTCATTATAATACTTCTGTTTTTAGGATTTTTTTTTATTCTTATTGTATGTCAAACAGGTGACTTCTGTCAGGCCACCTCTTGGTGGCATTGGTGTGTATGTCACTAAAATAATAGTTGTGTCTACATACTGGCCAGCACCAATGCATGCATACATAATTTCTAGTATAGAAAAGTTGTTATAAAGAATAACGATATTTAATAACTATCTTTATCACACATATTCTGATTTAGAAGTTATGCTAAAATCTGCAATCATGTACTTTAATAGGTGCTTTAAGCCCCTCAGATACACACCCAGAGCTTTTGTAAAGACACGGGTTGAGTATGTGTGTATCATTTTAACAAGCAGGAAGATATATTTAGGTTAGAGAGTGTTTCATTTGCCTTTGGATAAAGATTTATTTTACTTTACTAGTTTAGACATTAAAAGAAATTGGGCAGTCTCACACCTATGGATTTCATCTTATTATTGGATATTAATCCATGATTTAGGAAAAGTCATTCTATACATGGATTAATATCTGGTTTACAGGCACAAATCGAAGTTTTTACTCTTCTGTGAATTTTTCCTTTCCAATATTTTCTCAAGCTAGGAAAAATATATACAGTCCTCCTTCACCCCAAACTATATCTATATTACCCATAACTAGTAAGAAATTTTTCTTGTTCTAGATAGAAAACAACGCTGGCTTTTTGTATTTTGTGACTGTGTTTTGTTATTTTAGTTACAGCTAAGTAATGTGATATCATTTCATTTCGAATTTCAGCCAATAACAGTCCCCAGTATTTTACTGACTGGTTCAAGGATGTCTGTAAAACTGTCTGGTTTTATAACCTTCCGAGGATTGACCTTTACCAGTCACACTTGTGTGTGACTTTATGTAAGTCACTTAACCTCTGGTGCCTGAACAAGTTGTGCTGTAAAGGAGTTATGTGTGGTCTGAGCCTTTGACTTAAGGTGAAGTCACTGAAGGCAGCTCCTGGGCAACTCTAGCCGGCCCTGGAGACCATCTCTGGGCTTGAGACCAGGTGATCGGATCCTACGGGTCATTTCTTAAGTGAATTTCCAAGACTGAGAAAATAGTCCATTTACTCAGCTTCGCATACAGAATCCTCCTGAGCCTGAGCCTTAGAGCTCTTTGAGCGCCTTGCCTCAGAGGACAGCCCAGGACATGATGTGGTCACCGCCGATTTCTTAATTATGAAGAGTACTTTCCTTCAATGAGCGTATTGGAGATAACAACGGTTATAGACATATATTGAAAATATTGGATTTTGCGAGGAAACTTTTGTCACAAATACAGTCTTGCCTAGCAGTGAAGTGCCTTTATTTTCAGCATAGAGCACAAATGTTAGACCTGCTCAGCTTTGATTTTCAATTTTCCTGTGTTTTTCACCAGATTGTACTCCTTAAAATTAACAAGCCATCACAAGCAATTCTGGGTATTTTGTTCTATTTTGTTTTGTCTTACAAGATTGATTTGAAATGAGAGGAGGAAAAAGACCTCAATGCTATCCTGTCTTGTGAACAACTGTAGTTAAGATAAGGAAGCACAGTTTAATTCCTTAACAGGAGGCATTAATCAGGCCAGTTATTGAGTCCCTACCCCGTTAGGCACTTTCTCAGCCCTGGAGAGAGAGAGAGAGAGCAGTGACTGCAGGGAGCCCCAGTCTACGCCTGCGGTTTAACGTGAAAGTATAGGGCTCTTTATATCACTTTCTTTTTCATCTACAAAATCTGTTATACAGTTTTCTGAGGGCTGCCTTTACCAGGAAGTTATGAAAAATCTGTCAGTGAATATCCTGTCATTCTTTCAAGAATGAATCACTTAACCTGTTGGCGGCTTAAAGTACACCTACATCAGGAGTCACTCTTCCTCCACATACGTGGTGTCTCTCTGTGCCAGGCAGGGAGAGATTATGCGGCATTCTCTCATGCTATTGAGTTTTGCACAGTTTTGGACCCCTTCTGCTCTCCTGGGGAGCAAGGAAGAAAGTATTAAGGCACACCCTGCCCGTCTGTATACTGATCAAAAAGCCTGTGTAACCGTATCTTAATGAATGTTGTTGAAAGCAATGTAAATAGTTTAAAATATAAATTTCTATTACCGTTTAAGAAAAAACAAAACCTTGCGAATCACCACTAGCCACTGTTAATATCTATTTGTATTCTTATACCTTTTCAATATATTTGAACAAATATATAGTTTTTAGCACTATTTTTGTACTAGGATAAAGGAGTTACTATGTATATTTTGTTTTGCTTTTGAGTCATTTTAAATAATTGTGGATGTTAATTTCCTTTCTTTCCTCCTCTTTTCACTATAAGAACCATTTCAGAGGACTCTTCTCTGACCAAGTCACTTTAAAGGAACATTTATCCCCCTGTGGTCTCTGCAAAGTCATGAGGTGGTCAGGTTGGTTTTCCGTTGTGCAGACTCTTGTCAGTTATTTCCTCATTTTGCCCTGCTTTGTAAAAATAAAAAAAAAATTTTTTTAAAGGATGATCAATTAACTGCGGGCATTGTGTGATTATTACGGGATTTTGAACTTGGGGCAGAAAAAAGTGGGTCCACTAGTTTAAGAGACTTTAATCGAGCCAAGCTATGGTCCTATCAGCTAAAGAAAAAAGTGATTAATAAAATCTTTTCCTTCACCTTATATAACTCAGTAATTGTCTTCCTTGTATTAGCATCATTTGCTATTGATTTGGGGGCAACATTTTCAATATATTTTCTCATTTTGGGTCGGTAACAACTCTGGAGACTGATTATTACCGGCTGCATGAGAGGCTGGGGCTCGGGGTCAGTCCTTGTCGGGGGCAGGAACTGGCTGCGCCCAGAGCTGCAGTTTCTAAGCAGGTGTTCAGTCCACTCAGTTCTTTTTTTAAATGTTAAGTTTAAAAGGTTCCAAATCCATTTTTACTGGGTCAAATGGGCTATAATATTTTCACCTTACATAGACACATTAGGGACAAGATACCCCTCACATAGCAAGTTTGGGTTGGGTTTGTTTTTTGTTTGTTTGTTTTATGGCTGACATTCCTTGATTTGGTTCATCTGGTATGCCTAGTTCCTTCACAGAATCCCGGACACACCTGTCTCAGTGCTACTAGTCTGGAGGGAGAGGCTAATCAAATGTAGAGTTTCTGATTCTATGGTTTAGTTTTGTCCTTAGCCAACCCTCTTTGTGTGGGGCAGAATATCCAAGCTCTGCCTAGTTCCCAAAGCTAAAAGCAGAAAAAAATAAAAAATAAAAAGCTCATTTAAAACATTATTTTAGATTTTGTGACCACAAGAGTGCGCCAGAGTTTCAGTTGTATTTTAAAAAGTAATCCTTCCTGTGCATTAACAACGAATAAAACTCCTTTTTAAAAGATTTTTATTAACTAAAAAAAATGGGGAAAAATCAATAGGGAATTTAAGGTTTAAAAAAAAGGGGACAAAAAAGTAACCTTCTGGGGGTTTTTAAAGAGTTGCTTACGACCTTTGTCCAGTGACAATTTTCAAGATTTTTCCCCACAAAACAAACAGTTGGTCATCTGAAGTCTCTCAGACATTGTGTTGCTTTCGCAGAAACCTCACCCCTTCCTGTAGAAAAGGAAAGCATTTGGCACTGTCCTTGAATCTGTATTCTTGCCATTAGCTATTCTTGCCCTCTTAGCAGAGATTCCTGTATTTGATGTATGCAAGTGTCAGAATATGATCTTTTTTTATTCTTAAGGTACATGACATTAACAAAAACACTGAACTTGGGGCGAATATTCTCTATGATGTTGAACTATATTCACCCTCAGCAGAAAAACAGCAATTATATGTTTCCTGTTCACAAACCATTGTCAAAATAAAAATCTGCAGGAGATAGTAATGGAATCAAAATCAAAAGAAAGCTAACCAATTAAATAGCATGCGTGATTTCTGTCTCAGGCTTTTTCCCTTGGTGTGTGTGTGTGTGTGTGTGTGTGTGTGAGAGAGAGAAAGAGAGAGAGAGAAACATGTGACACTTAAGGAAGTAGCCACAGGAACAAAGTTGGCTTTTAGTTCACCTGACAACTCCAAGGGCACATTTCTAGGATTCCTCTTTATAAACTGGAGTCTGAGAGGCAAGTTTGCATCGCAAAGAAAAAGAGAACAACCAATGTGGATTGTCATAACTTTCAACTTTAAAATATCCTGTATTAATTGCTTTTAGCCATATCTCAAAATTTCACCTAATAGCGCTGTATCCCTCTACCCAAAAGGAATTCTTTTAGGCTTTATATGATGTAAATCCAGCAAATACCCCAAACAAGCTTCCCTTTTACCTATCACCTCTCTGAAAAGTCAGGAATTGTCTGGTCTCACTGTTCTGCCTTAACTAAAAGGGAGAGGTAAGAAGGAAAGGCATAAGACATCTTAACAGTTACACTTCAACTACAACTTCTCTGTCTCTCAAAAAAGAAAAAAAGCCAATAGAAGTAACCACTAGAGTGGTGCCACTGAATCTATTAAAATAAGTTATACACTCCCTGAGAAATGAAGGCAAGCACTGTACCCCAGCATTATTCCTTCTGCTTCTTAAAACTTCTGGTTCTCATTTTCTATTCTGGCTCCACCTTCTAGGCCTGCAGACATGTTCAGTTCTTCCTAAAAATACCTACCTGACTTACACAACCCTCCCAAGCTACAAGCATCTCTGCAATTCTTGTACTTTGAAGGTACTCAACAATATTGACTGAAAGAATAGATTTCCATGCTTTCTCCCTTGAAGCAAATTGAATTTTTTATAAAGAAAAGAGAAGGTAATTCCTGTGAAGGTCAATAGAAAAATCAATGCAGCATTTTTCAAAATTCTTGGTTGGATAAAAGCTAAAATTTAATATAAAAAACAAGGCTAATAAAATATATTTAGGAAAAACTTTGTTTTCTGTGAAAAATAAGTTGGCAGGCTTTTGTTAAACTGATAACCATTTGTAGCATGACCTTTAGGGGAATTTTACCTTATTGCTGGGAGACAAGGAAAATCCTTAAAGATTGGAGGCCAACAATCTTGTGAAAATGAGACATATTTAAAAATAAGCTATAAAGAGAAGTCATTCATTCACTTAGAAGTAGTTGAGTCTCTGCTAAGTGTCAAGCTGAGGTAAAGCTAAACGGACATGTCTCAGAGCTTCTAGATCAGAGGGCAAATAGACAATTATATCTGTGCACTGAGGCACACTTCAGAGGCACAAGCACTTCCTTAAGGATGTGACATCTAGTTTAGCCGAGTGAAAAGGAAGAAGAAATAAAAAGTGTGGAAATCCATTTTAGTAGGCTGGAGAATTTGGAAATTTGTCACTACTTATTTAATTATTTACAAATGTGGGATCAAATAAAGCAAGTGTCCTTTAAATGTATGTTTGAGCTCTTAATTATAGTAAGGGAAATGCTCAGAGGCCAAAATAAAGATCATTACAGCTCAAGCAGTTAAACATGTGAGCTGATGCTTGGTCAGACCTGGAGAGATGTGCAGATCTCTATCATATCTTTGTGTGGATTTAATCCCCACACAAGCAGGAAACATGGCCTTGAGACCCTGTGAAGCATTTGGGGAATGTCCAATCCCACCCTCAGATAAGTAAAGAACCTGTGAAGCATTAGGCCTTCAAAGAACAGATAGAAAAGGGGAAAAATCAATTCAGAGACCAGGGAACCATGAAGGAAGGATGTCTGTCTTAATCCAGGCTTGTCAAAAAACAAAACAAAAAATACATTTGTCATTCGCCCACCCTCCACTCACATAGCTTTGAGGTTAGAATATGATACAAGCCCAGCCAAGTTAAGCTGTACACACAGGCTAGGGATGTCCCCTGGACACCAGGTGAAAGCAAAGGCAAAACCTCTCGGCTTTGAAAGTACACACCCTCAAACAGGTCCATCAAATTTCCACAGAAATTGCACCATTTAAGACAAAGTCAAAATTGTAAAACATATGAGGAAACAATTTACAGTGAACAAACTGTAGGATCAGATCCCAAAAATAGTCAGATAATAGATTTATTTGATTAAGGCTACCAAGGGAAAGCATTGATTAGTCACTCTTGTTTCTATATGGAAGCACCTCCCCAAAAGAATATTCTCGGCCACTCATTCCTCCCTGGACACAACCCCGTGAGGTACTTAATTGGCAGGTGACAGCCATTAGACCACGTCCCTTAAATGGGTGAAGTTAATCTAATGAAAAGCAGTAAACACTGGGGGATTTATTTCTTTTCCTGATCTTCGTACCCTGATCCAGTGCAAGTAAAAAATCCTAGCTTACATGTGTCTGGGTCTATGGGCTGTTCCAGGGTCTGTCTTAGGGAAGAGTTTGAGGCAGAGTATTAACAAATCCATTTTCCCAACCATGCCATCTAACATGCTCTCCAAACTCCATCCTCACCCATCCCATCCACAAAGCTCCACTCTAGCCGGTGCCTCGTAGGAGCGGCCATGTCCATCTCCTGAGGGCTCTGTAGACCATCACTCTGAAATACCACTGAGCTTTCTGATCACTGTCCTCTCCTGCCTCTGATCAATGCACCAACTCTAGGTTTTCCCAGGCCTGTTCGAGGGACAGACTTCGTAGTGCAAATGAAAGTGTGCTAAATGAAATCAGAAAGAAAGATAGACGATAGAGACTGAGATGGTATAATCTAGGAATGCCTAGCTTGTATAATGATAGTGACTAAATGTACAAATTTTAAGAATGTTTTTGCATGAGGAAGAACAAAGGAATGTCATTACTGCAGGGTGCTGAAAATAGATAGTAATTAATATTTTAAAATTTCAATTTATGTGTGAGACTAAAGCAAAAAAATGTTTATTTGGTACAAAATTTGTATTTTGACTAGTGCATTTCCTAATATAACTTATGTAGACAGCTTAATTGAACACCATAAGTACGTGGAAACTTGAGTAGGACATGAGATTTTGTTGGTTTCTCCAGACTGGTGCCCCGATAAATCCCAGAGTGAGTTGAACAGTGAATAAAAAAGTATTTGCAAAGTCCCCTTCAGGGAATGGTGAAAACGGGGGAAAATTCAACTTCCCCAAGTTGAATTCTTGATATTCTCACAAGCAGTGTGGACAACCAAAGCTAAAGGCTGAGCCCCCACCCAGTCTTGAGGTTTGTTCATGTGAAAGTTAACCCCACAAAGGATAGGTCAAGTCTACTTAAAATTAGGCCTAAGAGTCACCCCCAAGAGAACCTCTTTTGTTGCTCAGATGTGGCCCCTCTCTCTCCAGCCAACACAACAAGCAAACTCACCACCCTCCCCCTGTCAACGTGGGACATGACTCCCAGGGGTGTCATGGGACAGAAATCCTGAAATGAGCTGAGACTTGGCATCAAAGGATTGAGAAAAACCCTAGAATGAGCTGAGACCCAGCATCAAGGGATTGAGAGAACCTTCTCGACCAAACACAGGAAGAGTGAAATGAGACAAAGTGTCAATGGCTGAGAGATTCCAAACAGAGTCGAGAGGTTATCCTGGAGGTTATTCTTACGCATGAAGTAGATATCACCTTGTTATTCAAGATGTAATAGAGAGACTGGAGGGAACCGCCTGAAAATGTAGAGCTGTGTTCCAGTAGCCATGCTTCTTGAAGTTGATTGTATAATGATATAGCTTTCACAGTGTGACTGTGTGATTGTGAAAACCTTGTGTCTGATGCTCCTTTTATCTACTTTGTCAAAAGATGAGTAGAACATATGGAATAAAAATAAATTATTATTTTGAAATGCTAGTGATCAATGAAAGGAGGGGTAAGGGATATGGTATGCATACATCTTTTTTCTGTTTTTGTTTAATTTCTTTTTCTGAATAGATGCAAATTTTCCAAGAAATGATCATGATAATGAAAATGCAACTATGTGAAGATATTGTGAATTATTGATTATATACGTGGAACGGAATGATCAAAATAGGAATGTTTGCATTTGTTTGGTGTTTTCTGGTATTTAAAAAAATAAAATAAAATAATGGAAGCGTGCTCACTCACCTCTCCTTCCTGCTGGGAGCGGTGTGTGGAAGGTAATGGTGTGGTCAACATTGTAA
Source organism: Tamandua tetradactyla (assembly GCF_023851605.1). NCBI lineage: Eukaryota > Metazoa > Chordata > Mammalia > Pilosa > Myrmecophagidae > Tamandua > Tamandua tetradactyla. The sequence continues at coordinate 1,369,910 of NC_135350.1, forward strand.
GTGATCAGGTTCTAGGAAATGTGCAGGGATTAAAGCGAAAGAGTTCAAGAAAAGACATGGTTGCAGGATGTGTTGTTCCATGTTTTATGTTTGAAGATTATGAACAGAAAATTTAACATAATTGGAAAGCAAACTAACTGCCCTTCACGTTTTTCTTCTTCCTATTCTGTGTGAGACTTGGATTTGTCAACAAAGCCCAAGAACAAGCTTTGACTCCCTGGGAGCCAATATTCCCAGGCAGTGCAGTGGATAAAGCAATGTCATGAGTAATGATTTAATTGACATTGAATAGTGTCCAGCAGGGAACTGCAGAGGCAAGAAGATCTGTAGTATTCTCATAAACAGGTTTCAAAGAATCACAGCATTGTAATAACAGCATGGCAACTTTTTCTCTCGATGGGAGATAGGAAACTATGACCACAGAGAACACAGCAGATGATTCTCAGACCTGAACACGAAGAGAAGGTTACTGGACATTTCCGTCACAGATCGGTTGACTTTCACCTGCTCTGATTGGACAATTTTTTAAAATGCATGAATACCTTTTCTCTGCCCATCATTCTAAATTTTCTTTGGTAAATCACTGCTGTAGTTTCCTATAGCTGCTGTAACTAACTGCCACAAACGTAGTGGGTTTATACAAGACAGATTTATTAGCTAACAAGAGATCAAAAGTCTAAAATGTTTTGGCAAGGTTGCATTCCTTCTAATAGGCCTGGGGGAGAATGCCCTTCTTCATCTTTTCCAGCTTCTAGAGGCTGCTTGCATTTTTTGGCTGGTGGCCCCTTCCTCTTTCTTCAAAGCCAGCAGTGTAGCATCTTCGATCTCTCCCTCTTGAGAGGGAGAGTAAGTTAAAAGTAATTTACTTTTCCTTAGTCCTCACTTTGTGTGCATACCAATCCCCTATGTCTCTGGGTATTTCTAGCCATAGAGGGTGTTGGGTTTGGGGCTTTTAGATACTTGACTCCCCGCCCCCCTGCCCCCCCCCCCCCCCCGCTTTCATGGATTGTCCCTTGCAGAACCAGACATCAAATTACCAGGATGTTTTTCTTCCTAAGCTGAGATGCCACCACTGACCAACCATTGGAAGAGCATTCACTGTTGGGTCCCCAGAGAGAAAGCAGTTTCCCTGAGATATGTCAGGCTCTTGATCGGAGTAGTTGGGGATGTTAAACACTGCCATTCCCTCTTTCTCTTTCCTTGGAAGGAGAAATCACCTTCAGGGTCCCACCTTGAATTCTGCCCAGGCAGAGGCTCGTCCCTCTCTCTCTCTCAACCCCATCCCCACCTCCCTGACACCTGCTTCTGTCATCACACCTCCTTCTCTGCCTCTGACACTCCACCTCCCTCTAACAGAGACCCTTGTGATTACACTGAATCCATCCAGATAATCTAATATCTCAAATCTTTAACCTAATCACACCTGCAGAGTCCCTTTAGTCATGTAAGGAAACATATTCACGGGCTTCAAGGATTCGGATATGGATATTTCTGGGGGACATTCCATCTACCTCAATCATCACCCCTCCCATGGGGTCTTGAACTTTATAATATGTTTTTAAATAAATTGTACACCCTAGGGACTGCTCTGACCTGAGGCTCAAGAAAAATTTAAATTCTATCCAGTACACTCCCTTTGGGCTAGCAAAAAAATACATGTTTAATAAAATAGACTTTATCAAGTTTTTAAGAGGTATAAACAAAATGTATTAAGTTCCCAGTAATGAAAGTAGTAGAAGTACTTCTATTATCATTATTAATATGGCAATGATGAGGGTAATGACAAAAGATTTCTGATCTGGAGGTTAAAATAAGCTTTTGTTCTTTAGTGACTAAAACTTAGCTATTGAAAGCAGACAGAGAATTCATTTAACTCAGATTGGGTTTTGCCACTTACCAAGTTCTTTCACATATATAAACTGAGATTATCTTAATAGCAACCCTGTGATATAAGTATTAGTTGCATTCCTGACTTTCAGATAATGAAACTGAGTCTCAGCGCCTCAACTGTTTCACCATTTGTAACTTGCATAGTTGCCACTTGAACCAATGTCTTCCTACATCCAGTCTAGAATACTTTGCACTAGAAAATAGTTCCACTCTCTAAGGGTTCCAAGTGGTCAGGCCTTTATATTATGTGAGACAGAAAGTTTCAAAGTGTAGTTTCTTCCAGCAGCATCAGCATCCACATTATCAGTGAATCATGCAAATTCTCAGGCCCCATGCCAGACCTATTGAGGGTGGGGTGAAAATCCCAAAGGGAGTGTTTAATTTTCCTTCTTCTGAGGCATGCTGAAGTTTAAGAACCACTGATCTAAGACATTGCTCTTTTCTTCCAACTGCTTACAATCCCAAGATTAAACAGGTAAGCAATGAGTGAAGTAACATTTTAGAGACCGCTAGAAGTTTGAACAGCAAACTCATCACCAAATTTGTTCTCTCTCTAATTATTTGGATTTTCATCTCCACAAAAAGTATAACATATTCCATCTATAGTGAGAACAGAAAAGTAGAAACTCGAGGGGTTTCAGACTGAGCACCAACAAAGGCTAAACGCCTGCCGAATAAAGAAGATGAAGATCATTTCCAGGGTTTCTCCTTCTGTATTCTCCACAATTACTTAGGCAGGACCTTGAAGGGTTAGTCCCATTTTCAGTATTCCTCCTTCTCATAAATCATGTTCCTGGACGATACTTAATTTATGAAATCAAATCCGCCCATGTTGTACCTGAGACAAATTGGATGTGGCATGTTATAGGTTAGGAAGGGCAAAGGGGAGCTGTCATTTTATCTGTTACAGATACTGCTTACTGGTAATTTGCCAAATTGTTCCTAGGATCTGAGAGTAGAGGGTAAAGGTTTGTTCTGGTTTGTAATCTAAATTTGTCATGATGTTTTGGATAACATCCAGGAGTAATTTGGGAGGGCAAAGAAACCTTCCAACCACCAGTCCAAATATCTGATTATCACCTTTTATTATCAGAACCAGGGGAATAGCTCACCTTTGAAAGGGGTTCTTGGGAAAACATCTCTGAGCAGAACCAGTCTATTCCAAGTCTATTACAGAGAGTAACCATTTCCAAGGAGATTTAGCAGATAAGGTGAGGTTAGTGGTGCTTTCATCAGAGGCCAAAATCCAGGGTATGGTTGGTCTCTAGCTCTGCCCTGGGCCTTCCTTACTGCTCTAGTTTGGAGCTTATCCGCTAACACCTGGGGTCCACTGCAAATGCTAAGGTTGTTCCAACTCAGTAGGCAAAGAGGCCCCATGGACAACCTGCCACAGCTGCAGCAAAACATCCTGCTGCCCTGAGCCCCCAAGAGCTGTGCAAGGCCTGTGTCCTGGACATGACTAGCAAGTGATTCCATATGTTAAGAGGCCTTTTCTATAAAGACTTAGCAGAGGACAAGTCTCTGTATTGCAGAAAGGCCTTCTAGCAGAATGGAGGGAAGGAAACAAGCATGTACTGATTGAGCAGTTACTCTGTGCCAGAGTCTTTCCCTCCATCAACTCATTGCAGCCTCATGGCAGCTTCCTCAAAGATTCGATTTTATTGCCATTTTTCAGATAGGAAAACAAGGGAGAGAAAGTTAGGTTACTTATTCAAAGTCGCACAGCTTGTAAGCAGCATTGCTAGAACATGAACTCAGGTCTGACCCCAAAACTCATGCTCCCCTCGCGACTGTACTGTCATGGCAGGAAGATGGACTAATCAATGGTCTCTGACAGAAGGATCATGTCGGAACTTCCTCTGTGGTTAGCCCCTCACAGAGAAATGGGAAGTGTGCTGTAGACATCCATCCCCACATCATGCAGACCATTTTTTTGGCCCGCAAGCATGCATCCTAATTATGCAGCCCTGAGAGAGAATCTTCATACACTTCTACCACCTAAGAAGGGGTTGGAGATCAAAGACAGCTGAATCAGGCATTTTTCTCACAGATAACCCTTATTGTGACGGTGTATGCACCAATTTCCTCCTCTCTATTACTTCCATACCTTTCAGTTAAACAAAAATCTGTCACCAATGTTTTTGTTATCTCTTATGTGAGAGAGGAAAAGAGAGGGCTGAAGTGAGCATTTTATTGCAAAGTTAACTAAACAGCACTTATAAGCAATCTGCTTGTTTCAGCATAATCTTCTAAGTGCTGCTTGCCCTGAGCCAGCTTTATATACAACATTGTCATAACCATCAAGGATATTGCAGCCAGTTAATCATTTATTTTTGATAACCTGTGTCAAATGTTCCTTGAAGTTTTTCTTTCCCCCCATTTTCAAAGTCAAACTAACCTCTTAAAGAAACAGACTGCTTTTTTCTTGGAATATATATATATATATAAATTCCCCACTGGGAGTTTATTTAACTATTATAGAATGCCTTGTTTATATTTGTTAATTATAAATATATCATTCTTTTTTACAAGCTATTTGCAAACACAACCCCATGATCTAACCCAGTCCTACCAGATAAAGAAGAGGGTGCTTGGGCAGTACTAACCCAACGTATTTCTTGCCAGGGCAGAGTAAGCAATTTTAAACGTAATGGGAGAGCATTTGTCTGCCACCCAGGGCGCTCTGCCATGTTCTAGAGGTAGGAACACTCACCCACCTCTGTGTGAGAGCTGATCTTACTCTGGCCATTTCCCTAACAAATCTGCTATAGGAATGTCTCCCAAGGGGATACAGATGTGCATTTTAAAAAATTTTCCCCTTTCTCTCCATTCCTCCAAGGGAACTTTGCAAATACTTTTTCATTCACTGTTCAAATCACTGTGGGATTTATCAGGGCATCACTCTGGACAAACCTACAAAATCTCATGCCCTACTCAAGGCTCCATGTACTTATGGTGTTCAATTAAACTGTCCACATAAATTATATTAGGAAATGCACTAGTCAAAATATAAATTTTGTACCAAATAAACTTTTTTGCTTTAGTCTCATTCATAAGTTAAAGTTTTAAAATATGAATTACCATCTATTTTCAACACCCTGCAGTATTGACATTCCTTTGTTCTTCCTCGTGTGTTAAATTTGTACATTTAGCCACTATCATTATATACTCTGGGCATTCCTAGTTATACATCTCAGTCTTTATCATCTATCTTTCCTTCTGATTTCATTTGTGCGCCCAGCCCTCCTCCCTCCCTCATTCTCACATTCAGCTTCATTCAGTGTACTGACATTATTGTTTTACAGTTAGGTGGTACTGTGCTATCCATTTCTGAATTTTTACAATCAGTCCTGTTGCACAATCTGTATCCCTTCCACTCCAATTATCTGATATCTACCTTATTTCTATCTCCTGATGGTTCCTGTTCTTAACTGAAAGTTCATTCACAAATGTTAGTTCACATCATGAGACCATACAGTATTTGTCCTTTTGTTTCTGGCTAATCTCATTCAGCGTAATGTCCTTAAGGTCCATCCATGTTGTTACATACTTCATAACTTTATTCTGTCTTACAGCTATAATATTCCATTGTATGTATATACCACAGCATGTGGATATCCAGTCCTCTAGGCACCATTTATTGAAGAGACTGTTCTGTCCCAGGTGAGTTGGCCTGACAGCCGTATCAAAAGTCAATTGTCCATAGATGAGAGGGTCTATATCTGAACACTCTGTTCGATTCCACTGGTCAGTATATCTGTCTTTATGCCAGTACCATGCTGTTTTCACCACTGTAGCTTCATCATATGCCTTAAAGTCAGGTAGTATGAGATCTCTGACTTCATTTTTCTTTCTCAGGATATTTTTAACTATTCGGGGCACCCCACCCCTCCAGATAAATTTGGTTATTGGTTTTACTATTTCTGAAAAGAAATTTTTGGGGATTTTAAATGCTATTGCATTGAATCTATAAATCAATTTAGGTAGAATTGACATCTTAACTATATTTAGTCTTCCAATCCATGAACACAGTATGCCCTTCCATTTATTTAGGTCTTCTGTGATTTCTTTTAGCAATTTCTTGTAGTTTTCTTCATTTAGGTCTTTTGTATCCTTAGTTAAATTTATTCATAAATATTTTATTCTTTTGGTTGTAATAGTAAATTGAATTTTTTTCTTTATTTTCCCTTCAGATTCTTCATTACTAGTGTATAGAAACCCTACAAATTTTTGAGTGTTGATCTTGTAACCAGCCACTATGCTGTACTCATTTATTAGCTCTAGTAGTTTTATTGTGGATTTTGGGGGGGGGTTCAACATATAGTTTCATATCAGCTGCAAACAGTGAGAGTTTTACTTCTTCATTTCCAATTTTGATGCCTTGTATTTCTTTTTCTTGTCTAATTGCTCTGGCTAGAACCTCCAATGCAATGGTGAATAACCATGGTAATAGTGGACGTCCTTGTTTTGTTCCTGATCTTAGGGGAAAGTTTTCCGTTTTTCTCCATTGAGGATGATGTTATATGAAACTATGGGTTTTTCATACATTCCCTTTATCATATTGAGGAAGTTCCTCTCTATTCCTATCCTTTCTTTTTTTAACAAGAAAGGATGTTGAATTTTGTCAAAAGCCTTTCCGCATCAGTTGAGGTGATCATGTGTGTTTTTCTTGCTTTTATTTGTTGATATGGTGTATTACATTAATTCATTTTCTTACGTTGAGCCATCCTTGCATACTTGGAATGAATTCTACTTTTTCATAGTGTATAATTCTTTTAATGTACTGCTGGATTCAATTTGCAAGAATTTTGTTGAGGGTTTTTGCATCTATATTCATTAGAGAGATTGGTCTGTAATTTTCTTTTCTTGTAATATCTTTGTCTGGCTTTGGTGCGAGGGTGATGTTGGCTTCATAGAATGAGTTAGGTAGCCTTCCCTCCTCTTCTATTTTTTTTTGAAGATTTTGAGTAGGATTGGTACTAATTCTTTCTTGAATGTTTGGTGGAATTCACATGTGAAGTCATCTGGTCCTGGACTTTTCTTTTCTGGGAGCTTCTTAATGACTAATTCAATTTTTTTACTTGTGATTGGCTTGTTGAGGTCATCTATTTCTTCTCAAGTCAATGTTGGTTGTTCGTGCCTTCTAGGAAGTTGTCCATTTCATCTACATTGTATAGTTTATTAGCATAAAATTGTTCATAGTATCCTCTCATTATCTCCTTAATTTCTGTGGGATCAGTGGTTATGTTTCCTCTTTCATTTCTGACTTTATTTACTTGCATCCTCTCTCTTCTTTTTGTCAACCTTGCTAAGGGTCCATCAATCATATTGATTTTCTCATAGAACCAATTTCTAGCTTCGTTAATTTTCTTGATTGTTTGCGTGTTCTCAATTTCATTTATTTCTACTCTAATCTTCATTATTTCTTTCCCTTTGGTTGCTTTAGGGTTAGTTTACTCTTCTTTCTCCAGTTCTTCCAAGTGAGCAGTTAATTCCTCGATTTTTGCTGTCTTCTTTTTTGATATAGGCATTAAGGGCAATAAATTTCCCTCTCAGCACTGCTTTTGCTGCATCCCATAAATTTTGATATGTTGTGTTTTCATTTTCATTTGCCTCGAGATATTTACTGATTTCTTTTGTAATTTCTTCCTTGACCCACTGGTTGTTTAAGAATGTGTTGTTGAGCTTCCATATATTTGTGAATTTTCTGGCCCTCCGCCTATTGTTGATTTCCAACTTCATTCCTTTATGATCTGAGAAAATGTTTTGTATGATTTGAATCTTTTTAAATTTATTGAGACTTGCTTTGTGACACAGCATATGATCTATCCTTGAGAATGATCCATGAGCACTTGAGAAAAAGGTGTATCCTGCTGTTGTGGAGTATACTGTTCTATAAATGTCTAAGTCTAGCTCATTCATTTTATTATTCAAATGTCCTGTTTCTTTATGTTTCCTCTGTCTAGATGGGTTCTGTCCATTGATGAGAGTGGGGAATTGAAATATTCAACTGTTATGGTAGATGTGTCTTTCTCTTTTCAGTGTTTGCTTCATGTATTTTGGAGTACTCTGACTCAGTGCATAGATATTTATGACTGTTATGTCTTCTTATTGAGTTGTTCCTTTTATTAATACATAGTGTCCTTCTTTGTCTCTTTTGCCTTTTCACTTGGGCTCTAATTTGTTGGATATTAGTATAGCTACTCTTGCGCTTTTCTGATTGTTATTTGCATGAAATATCTTTTCCCAACCTTTCACTTTCAACCTATGTTTATCCTTGGGTCTAAGATGTGTCTCTTGTAGACAGCATATAGATGGGTCTTGTTTTTAATCCATTCTGCCAGTATATGTCTTTTGATTGCGGAGTTTAATCCATTAACATTTAGTGTTATTACTGTACAGGTAGTACTTTCTTCTACCATTTTGCTTTTTGGATTTTGTAAGCCATATCTAATTTTTCTTCTTTTTTACCTTTACTGATAAGCCTCATTTATACACTCTTCTCTACACCTCTTTCTCCTGTCTTTTCCTATCTGTCTCTAGTGGTCTCTTTAGTATTTCTTGCAGAGCTCCTCATTATGAAGGACAATTTTGCTGGAAGTAGAATTCTTGGTTGGAAGTTTTTCTCTTTTAGTATCTTAAATATATCATGCCACTGTCTTCTCACTTCCATGGTTTCTGCTGAGAAATCTACATATGGTCTTATTGGGCATTCCTTGTACATGATGGATTGTTTTTGTCTTGCTGCTTTCAAGATTATCTCATTTTCTTTGACATCTGACATTCTGACTAGTAAGTGTCTTGGAGTATGTCTATTTGCATCTATTCTGTTTGGGGTATGCTGCACTTCTTGGATCTGTAATTTTAAGTCTTTCATAAGAGTTGGAAATTTTTCAGTGATAATTTCCTCCATTAGTTTTTCTCCTCTTTTTCCCTTCTGTTTTCCTTCTGGGACACCTACAGCATGTACATTTGTGCGCTTCATGTTGTCATTTAGTTCCCTGAGTCCCTGCTCACATTTTCCCATTCTTTTCCCTATATTTTCTTTTGCTTGTCAGAATTCAGATGTTTGTCCTCCAGTTCACTAATCCTATCTTCTGCCTCTTGAAATCTACCATTGTAGGTTTCCATTGTTTTTTTCATCTCTTCTACTGTGCCTTTCATTCCCATAAGTTCTGTGGCTTGTTTTTTCAGACTTCCAATTTCTTCTTTTTCTTCATTCCTTGACTTCTTTATATCCTTCTTCAATTGATTGTTTTGATTTTTGATGAGGATTTCCATGTCTGCTTGAACATTCTGAATTAATTGTTTCAACTCCTGTATCTCATTTGAATTGTTGGTTTGTTCCTTTGGGCCATAGCTTCAATTTTCCTGGTATGATTAGTTTTTTTGCTGACACCTAGGCATTTAATTTCCTTTATTAGTTTACTTTGGAGACTGTTTTCACTTTTTTTACATAGGATTTTCTTGCTGGATGACTTTGTTGTCTATCTGTTCTTTGGCACTCAGTTCAGTTTATTTTAGACCTCTAGCTTAGGTTTTGTGTAACAATTCAGAATTTTTCAGTTCCTATTTTCTTTTTTCTTGCCTTGCCTGTATGGTGCTTTTTTTTCCCTAAAGAGGGTCGACTTTGTAGACCCCAGCCAGATTTTTCCAGACCAAAGTGGCCTCCTCTCAGGAGGAGAGAGTCACCTGCATCAATTTTTCCTTGAGGATGAGACCCAGTGGGTTGAAAGATTTTCCATGAAGCCTGTGGACTCTGTGTTTTTCCTATCCTGCCTGGTATGTGGTGCTTGTCTGCCTGCAGGTCCCACCAGCCTAAGGTCATGTGGTACCTTTAACTTCAGCAGACTCTCCCTGCTGGGGACATGGTTGAGACAGAGGAGAGGTTGTAGGCTGGCTTTCATCTCTTCAGTTTTCCAGGCTCTGGGGTCTGAATTCCTTGGGGAAGGGATTCCACCTGAGCTGGGCCCCATCCCTCTCCTGGGGAAGGCACAGGTTCCAAACAGTCAAACAAGCTTAATTCTGCCCATGTCTGGGGCAATTGGAGCCTGAGTAGCCCTGAAGCTCTATCCAAAGAGCAGTCAAGCTGTAGAAAAACAGCCACAAAAAAGAAAAGAAAATCCTTTTCAGAGCAGGGCCCCTGTTCCATGGGTTTGCCAATCAAGAGCTTAAGTTGGTATGTTGCTTTGTGTATCTCTAGGTCCTATGTGCCCCCTCCATTCCTTCAGGGCCCAGAAGGAAATATTTCAAATTTTTTATGCTGTCCAATCCAAAAATCCTCTGAGTTTTTTTTTTCTTTTATTCTTTTTCCATCAGCCCTACCCCCTCTGCACTGGGGCAAAAACCAGCAACCTCAACTTTTACTTGAGTTTCAGCTGAGCTGGGGACCTATTTTTAGTAGTCAGTATTTCTTAATTAATTTCACAATTGGAGCTTGGTTGCAATCAGCCCCTTCTGCTAATAAAGTCCTTTCCTTTCCCCTCTGGGAAGCAGCCTGTAGGGGAGGGACACCAACGGTCGTGGATTGGGGCACTCACAATTCTGGGTGGGCTTGCAGCCAGTCCAGCTTGTCCAGACTTGGGTACACTGTGTGTCCAGTCACGACGTGGCCCCAGCAGTTGTTCTGTACTGTTCCTAGTAAATATACTAGCTTCTGTGAACTAAATCCCACACCTCACTAAGCCACCTTCTTGGCTTAATACCTCTATCCAGATATTTTTTAAAAGCATGTGGAAATACTTCTACTGAAATGAAGATTTTGTTAAGTGATAAAGAAAAACAAGCAGACTATAAAACTTTATATATAAACATAACTTTTTAATTTACATTTTATAAGTGAATATAAATATTATGTATATATAATAAAAAGGAGGTTATGCTGGTGTGACTCTGTTATGCCCCCTAGAAAAGATCATGTCCATTTTATCCATTTCTGTGAGGGCAGAACTATTATGGGTGGGTCTTTTTGATTAGGCTATTTCAGTTGAGTTGTTACCCATCCTATTGGTGGGTGACATTTACTGGAGTCCTTTGTGAAGAGGATAAAAGACAGTAAAAGCCCAGAGAGCTTAGAGAAGAAAAAAAAAAAAAAGAGTCCCTGGGAGAAACAAGCAAAGGCCACACATGAGCTGAGGGAGGAGCCATTGAGACCAGCACCCAGGAGGGGAGCCCCAGCAGACGCTGCTGTTGCCTTTCCATGTGACTGAGGAACCGAAGATGCTAGCAGCCTTTCCTCAGAGGTGTCTTCCTCTTGATGTCTTAACTTGGACATTTTCATGGGCTTAGAACTGTAAATCTGTAACCTAGTAAATCCCTATTGAAAAATCCAACCCATTTCCTGCACACTGTATTCTGGCAGCTTTAACAAAATGAAACAGAGGCAATAGAATGAACATTAAGGTGTTAACAATGGTTGTCTCAGAGTGGAGAAAAATGTTCGTGTCTTTCTTGTAGTTAGTTTTACTTATCTATATATTCTAATTTTTCTGAGATGAACCTATGTTGATGTAATCAGGAAAGGAGGAGAACAATAAGAACATTCTGGAAGGGATTCCACAAAACACTAGGAGCTTTCTGTTTCGACATTTTCCATCTGAACCAAGAAGCAAAAGTAGCCCCTTGCAAGTGGTGGGAGGGAAATACCTAAAAATGTTGAACTATGTTCCAGTAGCCTTGATTCTTCTTTTTTTAAAATATATTTTTATTGAAAATCTTCATTCACATATATTCCATTCATGGTGTACAATTAATGGCTCACAATATCATCACATAGTTGTGTATTCATTGCCATGATCATTTTTCAGAACACTTGCATCACTCCAGAAAAAGAAATAAAAGAAAAACTGCATACATCCCTTACCCCTTTCCCCTGCCTCTCATTGACCACTAGTATTTCCATCTACCCAATTTATTTTACCCCTTGATTCTTGAAGACAATTGTATAAAGATATAACTTTTACAACGTGACTGTGTGATTATGAAAACATTATGTCTGATGTCACTTTTATCCAAGGTATGGAGAGATGAGTAAAAAAATAAGGGTAAAAAATAAATAAATAATAGGGGGGATATGGGGTAAAATAAATGGGGCAAGTGAAAATACTGGTGGTCAATGAGAGGGAGGGGTAATGGGTAGGGAATGTATGAGCTTTTTCTTTTTTCCTTTATTTTTTTTTTTCTGGAGTGATAAAAATGTTCTAAAAAAATGATCATGGTGATGAATATCAACTATGTGATGATATTGTGAACCATTAATTGTACACCATGAATGGAAAGTATGTGAGTGAAGATTTGTCAATAAAAATAAACTTTTTAAAAAGTGGCTCCTTGTATATAAATTGCTGCAGTGGTCTTGTTTCTGTCTGCATCTTGATTTCTGGGCCCCATTTTAATGGTCTGTTTCTCTCTGTGGAAGCTCCCAAGAGGGGGTCTCAAATTGGCCCTTGAGTTGCTCCATCCCAGGGAGAAAGCCCTTGCCCCTGAGTCCGATCATGTGCACTGTGGTACCCACTGCTACTGCTTTGTCGCTCCTGAAAATGACTCTTCAGTCTACAAATTCCTGCAGCTTTATTCCAACACATATCAAGAAATATTTCTTTCAGACCCATCATCTTCCCCTTCAGTCTGGAAACATGTCTGCAGGTAATACACATGCATATGTGTAGAGTACAGAGCATAGCATATTACACTCTGACCATAAGCAATCTGTCAAAAGTCACTGGCCAAACAAAAATTCAAAAGTATGACTTTTCTGTCTCTTATGGTCTAGCCAACACTCTGAAAACGGAGAAGTGCTCTGACATAAATAGAAATCACATTTGATTACACACTCTGAGGCTTGGTTTATAGCCAGAAATAATAATCAGGGCATATTCTAATGAGTCAGGCATTTCATATATTTTTGAATCATGATAACTTTCTGATGTATGCATGATTATGTTTGCTTTAAACATGATAAACCCTGAAGAGGTTAAGTAACTTACCCAATGTCACGCAATCAACTAAAAAATTTTTATTATATTTTCAATAAGATATGTTCTCCAACCCTCTGCTTTAAACTACTACATTTTACAGAACAATATGACAACATAGAAAATCTAAAAGAGGAATAAAGATCATTCCCCTAACCATCTATATAAGAAGCCAGACCTAATGATTACAGAATTATTTTAAAGAATAAAAGGAATGGATGTCCTGGAAGATGGTCAAATAGAGCAGCTCGAGATTAGTCCTGCTCCACAGAAAAGTTAGAGAAGGGACAGGAGGGCAATTCCAGAGTGCAGCTGACCTGGGAGAGCCTTCTGCACCACATGTGGCAGCCTGGGTTGCAGAGGTTGATGAACTGAGAGGCAGAAAGCTGGGGCCTGGTGTGGAGGCATGGAACACACAGGAGTGCACAGAGAGGAACACAGGACTAGGAAGTAAGCCAGGCCAAGCTCCTTGGGTGCGTACCCTCACCAGTGCAGCCCCGTGATGGGTGACACACCACACCCTACACACCTGCACCCCATCACCCTCTCCCATTCCCCATGCTATAGGCATCCCCACCCCACCAGCCCCCAGTGCACGTACCTGCCCCAAACCCCCACCCCAAGTGCAGCCCAACCCACCTTTCCTGAACCCCTCCGAGCACTGCCTTCCCCTCAGTACCCTGCATGTTGTTGTCAATGCTTAACAGCTGTGGACACTAGCCCCCATACCTAGGCTGACCCTGCCCCCTGCCCATAGTGTTGCACAGCCTCACTCCTCCCACCCTGAGCTCTGCGCATCCTTTATGGCACTCCCAGGCCTACTCATACACACAGGCCTCCAATCACATCATTCAACTCTAGGAACCACACTTTACAGCAGTCCTAGAACTGCACATGTGCATGACCCTCAGCCTCACTTCCCAGCTCTGAGACTCTGAGAAAGTGCCAACCTGCACATACAGGTAACATCTGCCCCCAATCCACAAAGGCATAAAGCCAACCTGTAGCCACAGTTTTATGTGTGCACGAAAGGGCCCCATGACTTAAGCATGTGCACACCAGAGTTACATCCCCACCCCAGACCAATGCAGCCACACCACTACAACCTCCCTGCCCACTAGACACCCACATTCACAAGCATCAGCATAACATCCCCAAACTGCACCTATACCTACCCTGAAACAAATCACCGCACAGAGTGACCCACCCTGTGACCTGCTCCCTGCTATACAACCATCCTGCAAATACAAGGACTTAGATTATTGAAAGAAATCAACTTCCACAGTAAATCAATCAAGATAATTACATGGCACAAAGACAGCAGAAGATCACTAAGCAAATCACAGTGCAGACAGATATAGCCCTGCCTAATGACCAAATAAAAACACCAGAGGAGACACAGACATTGGAACAACTAATCAAAGATGTTCATGCAACTTTACTTAATAAAACAAGTGGGATAGTAAATGACACAAAGGAGATCAAGAAGAGAGTAGAAGAGCATAAAGAGGAATTTGAAAGAATAAATTAAAAAATGCTGAATATCACAGAGATTAAAGACTCTATTGACTAAATAAAAACATAGAGGCACACAACACCATATTTGAAGAGACAAAAGAATGAATAAGTGATTTAGAGGACAGGATATTTGACTTTGAAGACCCAAAACAGCAAATAGAAAAAAAAAAAAAAGATGGAAAAAAATGAATTTGAACTCATGGAAATGATAGTCATAAGAATGTGCACAAATATAAGAATCATTGGTGTTCCAGAAGGAGAAGAGAAGCATAAAGGGCTAGGAAGAGTAGTTGAGGATATAATGGGGGAAAACTTCTCAACATTCATAGCATACATAAATATAAAAGTCAAAGAAACCCAAAGAACTCCAAACAGAATAAGTCCAAATAGGTCTTCCCCAAGGCACATACTAAATAGTCTGCAAATGTTGAAAAGAAGCAGAAAATCCTGAAAGTAACAAGAGAAAAACAATCTACTACATACAAGGGAAACCAAATAACACTGAGTTCAGACTACTCAACTAGCACTCTGGAGGTGAGTAGGCAGTGGTATGTATTTAAGATACTGAAAGAAAAAGACTTCCAGCCAAGAATTCTGTACCCATCCAAATTATCCTTCAAAACTGAGGGGGAGATTAAAGCTTTCACAGACAAAGGAGTTCTGAAAGAATTTGTCAACAAGTGACTGGCCCTGCAAGAAATACTAAACAGAGTTCTGCCAGTTGAAAAAAAAGACAGGAGAGGGAGGTCTGGAGGAGGGCACAGAATTGAAGAGTGCCTCTAAGGGTAATTTAAAGAATACAAAGAGAAAGGGGAAAAGAATATATAGATCTGAAAAATAAAATGAAAAAGATAGTGGAATCAAGAAACACCATTTCAGTAATAACTTTGAATATTAATGGACTGAACTTACCAATTTAAAGATACAGACTGGCAGAGTGGATTAAAAAACATAATCCAATTATATGCTGCTTACAAGAGACTCCGCCTAGATTCAAGGATACAAATAGATTGAAAATGAAAGGATGGAAAGAGATTTTCCATGCAAGTTGTAACCAAAAGAAAGCAGGAGTAGCTATACTAATATCAGACAAAATAGACTTTGGATGCAAAGACATCATAAGAGACAAAGAAGGACACTATAAACTAATTAAAGGGTCAATTCGCCAAGAAGCTATAGCAATCATAAATATTTATGCTCCCCATCAAGGAGCTCCAAAGCACATGAGAAAGATATAGGCAAAACTGAAGGGAGTGAAAGATGTTTCAACAATAATAGTAAGAGACTTCAGTACACCACTCTCTCTTATAGGTACAACCAGCAGGCAGAAGATCAACCAGGAAATAGAGAAGTTAAATAACTTGATAAATGAATTAGATCTAACAGACATATATAGGTTATTGTACCCCAAAGCAAAAAAGGATACACATACCTCTCTAGAGCTCATGGAACATTCTCCAGGATAGATCATGTACAGAGGCACAAGACAGGTCTCCATAAATTTTAAAACATTGAAATTATTCAAAGCAGTTTCCCTGATCACAATGTGATGAAACTGGATCTCAAAACCCACCAAAAATATGAGAACATTCACAACTATACGGAGATTAATAACACACTCTTAAACAACCAGTGGGTCAAAGAAGAAATTGCTAGAGTAATCAGTAGCTATCTGGAGATGAATGAAAATGAGAATACAACTTACCAGAATGTATAGGATGAAGTAAAGGCTGTGCTGAGAGGGAAATTTATTGCCCTAAATGGCTATGTTATAAAACAAGAAAGGGCAGGCCATGATGGCTCAACAGACAGAGTTCTCGCCTGCCATGCTGGAGACCTGGGTTTGATTCCTGGTGCCTGTACATGCGCAAAAAAAAAAGCCTAAGAAAGAGCAAAAATCGAGAACTTAAAGGGACACCTGGAGGAAATCAAGAAAGAATAGGAAACTAACCCCAAAGCAAATAGAAGAAGAGAAATAACAAAGATTAAAGCAGAAATAATGAATGGGAGAACAAAAGAACAATAGAAAGAATCAACAAAACCAAAAGTTGGTTCTTTGAAAAAAATAAATAAAATTGATGGGCCACTAGTAAGACTGATAAAGGAAAAAAGAGAGGATGCAAATAAACAATAACAGAAATGAGAAGGGATGCATTACCGCAGACCCCCAAAAATAAAATAAATCACAAGAGGATACTATGAACAACTATACACCAACAAACTAGACAACTTGGATGAAATGGACAAATTCTTGGAGACACATAAACAAACTACACTGACTCAGGAAGAAACAGAAGACCTCAACAAACCAATCACAAGTAAAGAGTTTCAATCAGTCATCAAAAATCTTCCTACAAAGAAAAGCCCAGGACCGGATGGCTTCACAGGGAAATTTTATCAAGCATTCCAAAAAGAACTAGCACCAATCCTGCTCAAACTTTTCTGAAACATTGAAGAAAAGGAACTCTACCTAACTCATTTTATGAAGCTAATATCATTTTAATACCAAGAAGGGGTAAAGATGCTATAAGAAAGGAAAACTACATTCCAATCTCCCTGATGAACATAGATGCAAAAATTCTCAGTAAAATATTAGCAAATTGAATCCAACAACACATCAAAAGAATTATACACAATAACCAAGTGGGGTTTATACCAGGAATGCAAGGAG
Source organism: Tamandua tetradactyla (assembly GCF_023851605.1). Classification (NCBI taxonomy): domain Eukaryota; kingdom Metazoa; phylum Chordata; class Mammalia; order Pilosa; family Myrmecophagidae; genus Tamandua; species Tamandua tetradactyla. The sequence continues at coordinate 1,386,962 of NC_135350.1, forward strand.
AGGTCAACACAAGAAAATCAATTAATGTAATACAGCACATTAATAAATCAAACAGAAAAATCACATCAATATCTCGATTGATGCTGAAAAAGCATTTGACAATTTAGCATCCTTTTCTGATTAAAATACTCCAAAAAATAGGAATCAAAGGTAACTACCTCAATATGATAAAGGGAATATATGAAAAACCAAAAGCATCATACTCATCAGAGAGAGACAAAGTTTTAATCCTAAGAGCAGGCACAAGACAAGGATGCCCACTGTCATCACTACTATTCAACATTGTACTAGAAGTTCTAGCTAGAGCAATCAGGCAGGACAAAGAAATAAAATGTATCCAAATTGGAAAGGAAAAAGTAAAACTCTCATTATTTGCAGATGATATGATACTCTACTTGGAAGATCCTGAGAAATCTACAACAAAGTTACTTGAGCTAATAAACAAATTCAGAAAGGTGGCAAGATAAAAAATTAATGGCAAAAATCAGTCACATTTCTATGCACAAGCAATGACCTAGCAGAGGAGTCAGTTAAGTTAAAAAATCCATTCAAAATAGGAACTAAAAGAATCAAGTACTTAAGAATGAACTTAACTAGGAATGTAAAGGATTTGTATACAGAAAACTACATAACATTGCTAAAAGAAATCAAACGAAATCTAAATAGGTGGAAAGACATTCCCTGCTCATGGACAGGGAGGTTAAAAATAGTTAGGATGTCAATTCTCCCAAAACTGATCTACAGATTCAAACTCAGTATCAATCAAAATTCCAACAACCTACTTTGAAGATTTGGAAAAGCTAACTACCAAATTCATCTGGAAGGAAGGAGACCCCAAATAACTAAAAGCCTCCTAAAAAAGAAGAACAAAGTGGGAGGATTAACACTCCCTGACTTTAAAACCTATTATAAAGCCACAGTGCTCAAAATAGCATGGTACTGGCACAAAGATAGAAGCATTGATCAATGGAATCAAATCAAAGGTGCAGAAATAGACCACCAAATCTATGGTCAACTGATTTTTGACAAGGCCCCCAAATCCTCTGAACTAGGACAAAATAGTCTTTTCAGTAATTGGGCATGGAATAATTGGATATCAATAGCCAGGAGAATTAAGGAGGACCCCTACGTTACACCCTACACAAAAATTAACTCAAAGCGGATCAAACACCTAAATATAAGGACTAGCACCATAAAGCTTCTAGAAGAAAATGTAGGGAAACATCTTCAAGACATAGGAGTAGGATGCAGCTTCCTAAACTTTACATCCAAAGCACAAGCAACAAAAGAAGAAATAGATAAATGGGAACTCTTCAAAATCAAATGCTTCTGCACCTCAAAAGACTTTGTCAAAAAGGTGAAGAAGCAGCCAACTCAATGGGAGAAAATGTTTGGAAATCACATATCAGACAAAGCTTTGATTTCCTGTATATACAAAGAAATCATACAACTCAACAACAAAAGAACAAACAACCCAATTATAAAATGGGCTAAAGATATGAATAAGCATTTTGCTGAAGAGCAAGTACAAATGGCGCAAAAGTACATGAAGAGATGCTTATTTTCATTGTCTATAAGGGAAATCAGACCAAGACTACAATGAGATACCACCTCACACTTATAAGAATGGCTGCTATTAAACAATCAGGAAACTATAAATGTTGGAGAGGATGTGGAGAAACTGGGACACTTATGCACTCCTGGTGGGAATGTATAATGGTGCAGCCACTATGGAAGACTGTTTGACAGTTCCTTAGGAAACTAAAGATTGAGTTCCCGTATGACCCAGCAATAGCAGTACTTGATATATACCCAGAAGAACTGAAAGTAATGACACAAACAGACATTTGCACACCAATGTTCATAGCAGCACTATTCACAATCAGCAAAAGATGGAAACCAACTGAATGCCCATCAACAGATGAGTGATCAACAAAATGTGGTATATATATATATATATATTATAGAATATTATATAGCAGTAAGACAAAATGATGTCCTGAAGCACATGGCAAGATGGATAAAGCTTGAGGACATAAAGCTGAGTGAAATAAGTCAGATACACAGGATAGATACTGTATGAGTCCACTTTTATGACCAGAATAAAGGTATAATCAGAGGCTTATAATACAGAATATAGGGGACTTAGAGATACATCGAAGTTAAAGATGGGTGAACTGTTACCCAATAAGGTTGAACTCCAAAGTAAGGGAATAGATAGGAGTGAAGGTGGTTCTCTAATGGGTCTATAAGTAATATTATTATATGGAAGATGAACAAGATTGAAAGGGATTGTATAAACCTATGTGCCCCACTGGTTAACACTAGAAATATGAATTAGTTCTTCAAGAAATACTTCAAAGACATGATTCTTATATAAAGACTACTTAAGTACAAGATACAGGGGGAAAACTGCTATAGTATGCTATGAGCTATGTTCAAAAAGGAAACATCAGCACTACCACAGCAACAGCAGAGGTAAATTATGGGGGGAGGGAGTAGAGTTAAGAGGAGGTTTAGATTTCCTATTTGGAGAGTATGTGTTTATTGGTTTTCTTCCTCTTGGGAACAATGAAATGATCTAAAATTGAGAATGTTGATGGACTGTGGACTTTAGACCCTCTACATGATGCAGTGATGGAGAAGTAGAATGGTGAACGATGGTGTATACTTATGAACGAAGGTTGTGCTGCTACACAAAGGAGCAAAGTTGTGAGGCATGCAATGATGTGAATGAACTTGTGGGACATTTGGTGAGACAAAATAGGCCAGAAACAAAATAACAAGAATGGTATGGTCAACTTTAGACAATGCTTGTAAGAAAACAGTAGCCTAGATTGTAAGCTTTTAAAGCAGACACATTAAATCCAAAGTGGTGATTATTATTTCTGGATTTTGAGAGGCTGTTTTGTATATATAACCTGATATTTAGAGATAAGAATGAAGCCAAACAGGTTGGGGTTAAAGCAATTCAGAACCTAGGGGTAAGGAAGATGGTGTCTATATTTTAGAACCACACATACTCTTTGAGATCAATGGGAGAAAGGTTTATTTGGTCTGGAATTGAAATTTTCTGTAGTGCATAATCTAACTCCACCTATCTGTATAGCTCATTTGAATAATTAAAACACAGGGCACACAGAATAAGAAAGAGGTCCTTTAATCCTGTATAGATTATTGTAATGCCTGGATACATTCTAGAGTATATTAAGCAGATAATCAAAAAGTATTGGCAAAGTCCCCTGAAGGATGGGAGAAAAATATGGAACTATTAATCCTTACCATCAGGGAATCCCCTGATACTGTGTCAAACTTTAGAGACACTCAAATCAGTAGGCCATATCTTCGATCAGGAGACTTACTCTTGTGAAGTTTACGTAGGTAGCACAGAAGCTTAGACTACCTATAGTCACACCTAAGAGTTACTTCTGGAGGACCTCTGTTGTTGCTCAGATCTGGCCCCAGTCTCTCTAAGGCCAACTCTGCAAGTGAAGTCATTGCCCTTCCCCCTACATGGGACATGATATCCAAGGGTGAAAGTCTCCCTGTCAGGATGGGAGATGACTCCCAGGGATGAATTCAGACCTGGTACCTTGGGATCAACAATTCCATCCTGACCAAAAGGGGGAAAAGAAGTGTAGCCAATAAAGTATAAGTGGTAGAGAGAGTTCATATAGAGTCTAGAGGCTACTCTGGAGGTTGCTCTTAAACAAGCTTTAGTTTGACTTTGCTACCTATTATAAACTGCCAACCCCAACCAGGACCATTCCAGCCAATTCTAAAGAATACCTAGGGCAACATATAAGATTTCACAAGGGTTCCCAAGCAGTGAACTAGTTCACAAGCACTAGAGTAACTTTCCAGAAACCTACGACTTCAGATGGGTCCCTGGTTCAGATATGTTCTGAATCTAGCCCAGCCTCTCCAGAACATCAGATAGTTCCATCTCCCTACTCCATATTAGTGACAGACCCTTCCATTATAAAAAATTTAGAATGGCCATAGCCCAAAACCCCTAAAGAGAGGGATGGAAAGATCAAAGGTGATGGTGGAGTTTTACATAGAAGATAATGCCACATGCAATTTTAGCCTCGCTCTCTAAGGCCCCTGCCTAGCAACATCTGAGACGTCCTATCCCTCATCTCCACCCCCCTTTTGTTTTCGCAGCCCCAAAAACTACACCCACTCCTCCTCCCGCTCTCAGCAACTCCCCCCAGCCCCCAAGCTCCCTCTCTAGCGGCCTAATAAGGTCATAATTACCCCGCAGCCAATCAGCAAACCCCATCTGAATTCTCGCCCCTAACTCCGCCCTCCCAAACCTCTGTATATAAGCTATTGTACTTCCTCTAATAAACGTTCTGGTGCGCACGCCTTGCCAGCTCCGCCAGTCCCCGCGAGTTGTCTTTTGTCTCGCGCGCCCTCCACACCTCTGAGCCCCCGGGGAAACCAGCACGTTTCCCCCCACACACCGCTGGAAAGAAGACCCCAGGCGGGAGACCCGATACGCAGGACTCCCGCAGTTGGTGCCCAAACAGGGACCTCTTACTCGTCTCCTCTCCAGCCCCGTTCGCCACGCTCGACAGGTAAGGGCCCCTGCAGTCGGCAACTGCCCCAACAAATTTCTCCTTCACTCTCTGCTGTTCTTAAATCCATTTTTACTGCCCTTCAAATATGGGTAACCGCCTCATGGCACGCCAAGCGCCTCAGGTTCAAGGCTCACGGCCCCCAATTTATACCCCCCCACGAGAGGCCCTATTTCAACAACAATCCTCTCAAACAGAGGACTCTCACGAGGGCTCATATTCTGATACCGAGCCCCTATTCCAGCAGCTAAATAATGCACTTGAACTCGATCCCCCCCCAAAGATGGCGAACTTCCTCCTTCTTCTTCAGCCAAAAACAGGAACTGCCTCTACCCCTCCCTCCCGCCATCTAGCGAGTCACTTCCTCTTTCTTCAACTAACAAAGACCGGAAGTGCTCCCCCCCCCCCCCGCCCTCACTGGAGAAAACCCCCGGCAGCCATTTTATACTTTCGCCCCGCCCTGTCCGCCATCTTCTACTACCGCCCCACCCACAAGCCCATCCCCGTGGGCGCTGCCCGCGCAGGCCGCGGGCACCACTAACCCCTGGGAAACCCCCCCCAACTCGGCGTGGAGCCTTCACCCTAAGCCTCTTAACCCTACCAACCCCTTCGCCCACGCACTGCCCATGTCTCCACAGCCCATCTCCCTGCCCCCGCAACCTGTCTCTTGTTTCCCGATGAATCTTCAACCCTCTCCCCAATGCTCTCTCCCTTGGTACCCGCTTGATGCCGACGGGGTTAAGCGCCTTCGCAAGGCAGTCAAGGAGGATGGCCTTAACAGCCCTTATGCCACTCATCTGCTTGAAGAAATATCCCAACAGTTGTGTACTCCCTTTGACTGGCTCTCCCTAGCGCGAGCCATCCTCAGCCCTGGTCAATTCGTTGACTGGAAGGCTCATTTTCACTCAGAAGCAGAAAAACGAGTTATTTCAAACCATGCCTCCGGCGTTCCCTTCCCGGCCGAGGCCTTCACCCGAACAGGCCCCTTCACCCTCCCCGCGCATTACGCGCAGGCCCCACCCGGCTTCTGGCTCCAATTAAGGGAGGTAGCTCTACAAGCCTTCCGCACCTGCTCAGTCTCTAAGCCCGAAAAGTTTGCTAAACTCACTCAAGGCTGGGAGGAAGATTTCGCCTCCTTCGTCTCGCGAGTTATCGAAACCTGCCAGCGAAAAGTTGCAGGCAAGCAAGCCCAGCTAGCACTCGCCAAAGAGCTCATTTTCGAGGGAACAAACCCCGCTTGTAAACAAGCAATCATCCCAGTAAAAGAAAAGTAAATACATGACTGGATGCTAGCTTGCAATAATATTGACTTCCAAACCTCCTCCCTGGCCCAAGCCCTTGCCACCGCCATGTCTCTCACCTCAGGCTGTTTCAGGTGTGGCAATACGGGCCACTTCGTAGAGGAGTGTCCAACAGCTAACCCTCCCCCTAGCCAGCCCCAGAAAAAGTCTTCCGTCTACCTAACCACAATCGGCCAAGTCCTGTGGGGCCGAGCAAAGCCCTCATCTTAAAGCAGCTGGAAGCCGGTCACATCGAAGCTTCCACCAGCCCATAAAGCCCTCAATAGCTCCCACTATCCGCTTCTAACAATAATCTCTCCAGGGTAGAAGTCTCTCCCTGAGAAAAATATTTCTCTTCTCTCTTTCAGCGCTTCAACGAATCCTGCCATAGCCTATCCAAATGCAGCCGACCTACGCGCAACCGGAAGCCAAAAGATGCCTGAACCACTCCCGCAGCTATATGCGAGGGCCCGCCAAACCTGCCCTCGGACCTCCCCTACCCTCGTCCAACTCCTAATAATCATGCTCTCTCTTGCCTCCACTGGACGAGCCATAGAACTCTGGACTGCCATCCAAAACCCCCCGGGTGTCTTATTCATCACTCCCGACAGCCCCTTCTTTCCCCAATTACACCATCACTCCTGCGATCTCAATCTCCCTTGCAATCCTCTACACTTAAAAAGACAAGCTCCACTCCAACATTCTCACCCTACAAAAAACTATCGTTCCAAAAATCAATGCTTCTATTCTCTCTGACCTCGCACGCAAATTCGCCTCGCTTCTCCAACCCTCCAACTTAATCTTTTACGAAATTCTCCTCCTAATCCTCCTTATCTTCCTCCTAGTGCTCAAATGCATCTGCAAGCGAATCTCCAACACCCGAAAGCAAACCCAACTGCTCGCCCTCTCTGCACTCACTCTTCAAAACTCCTCCACTAATGCAAAGGAACACCACCAAGCCCAGGTTTGGTTAGCCAGTGTAGCCCACCCTAAGGTTTAAATGTCTGCAGCATTGACCAAAGGGGGGAGGCCACGAGTATGGGTTCGTACTGCCCTTCGCTGTGCCCCCGGGGCGCCAACTACCTACGTCCACGGTGGCCCCTTCACTTCTACCCATTTCCTATACCCTCTCAATTTAAAAATCTTTAAAAATTTTCCCTCTCCTCCTTTACCTTTGCATCTCTAACTGCTTTCTTTAAAAACAAAAAAGGAGGAATTGCCACATGCAATTTTAGCCTTGCTCTCTAAGGCCCCTGCCTAGCAACATCTGAGACGTCCTATCCCTCATCTCCACCCCCCTTTTGTTTTCGCGGCCCCAAAAAACTACACCCACTCCTCCTCCCGCTCTCAGCAACTCCCCCCCCCCTCAAGCTCCCTCTCTAGCGGCCTAATAAGGTCATAATTACCCCACAGCCAATCAGCAAACCCCATCTGAATTCTCGCCCCTAACTCCACCCTCCCAAACCTCTGTATATAAGCTATTGTACTTCCTCTAATAAACGTTCTGGTGCCCTACCTTGCCCGCTCCGCCAGTCCCGGCAAGTTGTCTTTTGTCTCGTGGGCCCTCCACACCTCCGAGCCCCCAGGGAAACCGGCACGTTTCCCCCCCCACACCGCTGGAAAGAAGACCCCAGGCGGGAGACCTGATACGCAGGACTCCCGCAAGATAAGACTTTTAAAAATGAATATGAATGCTGAATCATTAAATTGATACCTCATTTAGTCTCCAGTATTTTAGAACAGCTAGAAGTAAAAACCTAAAATTGTGAAATTGTAACCCTCTGAAACATGTTCTACAACTAATTGTGGTGCTATGCTTTGAAATTTGTAGCTTTTTTGTATATATGTTATTTTTCACAAAAAAAAAGAAGGGGAAAAATCGATTGTGATGATAAAAAAATATTTAAGACCTGTAGCCTCCTACATTCTGGAGCAGCTCAAAAGAGAAATATGAGAGAATTGTGTGGTAGTCCATGACAAACTTGGGGAACTGTCTTGTAACTACTTGTTGAAGAGTACTTTGAAAACTATTGCCTTTTTATTTCTTTGCTTTGTATATATGTTATACTATACAATGAAGAAAAGTTAAAGAAAAAAAAGAATAAAAGGAATGAAATTGGTAGGAAAAGCCATGAACAAATACAATAGAATCCATCTTGTTAATGAAAAGGAAAAAATACATTTTCAAAAAAACCTGAATATAATTTTGGCAGGGATACGTAAAATATTAAAAAGTTTAGGGACAGTGACACTAATAGCCATTTGCACACCAATGTATATGGCAGCATTATTCATGACTGCCGATGGATGGAGGTGGCCCAAGGGTCTAGCGACTGAAGAGCCGAAGGGAGAACTGTGATATATACATACAATGGAATATTGGGCAGCTGCAGAAGGGAATGAAGTTGTGAGGAAAGCAACAAAGTGATTTAAACTTGAGGACATTATGTTGAGCCAAGTAAGGCAGAAATGAAAGGACAGACATTGTATAGTCTTACTAACATGAACTAACCATAAGGCACAAACTCTGAAAGTTAAAGTTGAAAGTACTAGTTATCAGGGGATAGAAGGAGGGCGCAGACTGAGCAGTCCATGTTTAAGGAAGTACAGAATGCTCAGTAAGGGTTGCTGGTAAAGGTTCGGAAATGGATGGCACCGTACTGTAAGTAAGTAACAAGGCTGAGGATGAGTGTGACTGAAAGAGGAAGGCTAGAGTTACGTATGTCACCGGAAGGAGAGCTAGAGGATAAAAACTGGGGTTGTATAAATCTAGAGTGGACAATGATGGTGGTTAATTGCATAAATGTAAGAAAATTCTTACATGAACTAGAACAAATGTGTGTCACTATAACAAAGTGCTAATAAGAGGGTTGTATATGGGAAAAAATGTGATTGATATAAACTAAGGTCTATAGTTAACAGTAACATTGTAATAGTCTTACATTAATTGTAACAAAAGCACTATACAAAAGCTAAATGTCAATAATAAGGGGATTAAAGGAATGGGGGATTTTTTTCTTCAGGAGAAATGAGGATGTCCTCATATTAACTGTAGTGGTGAATGCATAGCTATGTGATTATACCAAGAGCCATTGATTGTACACTTAGAATAGATGGTGTGATGTGTGAATAAAACCGCTAAAAAATAACATGCTACGTTGGCTCAGTGGCTGAATTCTCACCTGCCATGATGGAGATTCCCGCTGCCTGCCCATGCAAAAAAAAAAAATATATATATATATGGAGGAGAAGAGGGAAGTTACTTTGAGCTTTCTTTTTTATTTGCCTTGCTTTTTTTTTTTTGGAGTAATAAAACAGCTCTAAAATTGATTGTGGTGATGAGTGAACAACTGTAAGGTGATACTATCGCAATTAATTGTATACTTTGGATCAATTATGTTGAATATACCTCAGTAAAATTGCATTTTAAAAAACTGTAAGAGATGTACCTATTCACTGTTGGTAGGGAAACTGAGCGGTGCAGCCCCTTGGAGAGCTGTGTGGTGGTTCCACAGGAGGCTTATGATAGGGTTGCCATATGAGCCTGCAACTTCTTTTATTATTATATATCTGGAGGAACTGAGTGTGGGGACATGAATGGACATTGGCACACTGGTGTTTATTGTAGTGTTCGGGATTCACTATGGATGGAGGTGGCCTAAGGGTACAAAAACTGAGGAATGGAAGGTGGAACTGTGCTGTATACATACAAGGGACTACTGAGCAGCAGCAGAAGGAATGCAGTAGTTGGTCATGCAACCAGGTGAATGAAACTTAAGGACAGTATGTTTAATGAAATGTCAAAAAAATCCAGCAAGACAAAAACTATCATGACTCACTTATATAGACCAACTATAATATACAAACTTGGAGAATTCAAGTTAAGCACATTGGTTATCAGGTTGGGGCTTATTGTAAAGGATCCTAGATTGTAAACTCTTATGTCACATATATTCAGGAGATGCATCTGTTATTTCTAAATTCTGAAATCCTGAGCCATTTGTATAAACTGGTCTTCCTCAGAAACTTCAGGTATTTATGTGACACCTGAGACTCAGAATTAGAATTCTGAAGCTATGAAAATCACCATTACCCCTTACAAGAATTGTTTAAAAAATTGAAAAAGGGATCAGACTTCAACTAGTGATATAAAGGAAGCTGATCTGGATCAGCTAAAGTATATCAGAAGACTGGGTAAAGGATGATATCGTCCATAATTTAAAACTTCAACTTCTGTGTGAGACCAAAGGGAGAGATGTTTATTTGGTACAAAATTTGTACTTTGGGTAGGACATTACATAATTTACCTTGTATGGTCAATGTAGCTGAACACCATAGGTACATGGGACCTTGAATAGGGTAGGAGATCTTTTTGGTTTTTCAGGTTAATATGATGCTCCCATAGATCCCAGAGTAATTTTGGTGGCGAATAAAGAAGTATTTGCAAAGTCCCATTGGAAAACTGGGGAGAAAGGAGGAAATATTCAACTTCCCCATATGGAGAATTTTTGATATTCTCACAAGCAGTGGGGACAGCCAAGTCAATAGGCTGAGCCCTTGATGTTGGGGTTTACCCCTATGAAACATCCTTGCAACAGACAGGCTAGCCTACTTACAATTAGGCCTAAGAATCACCCCAGAGAACCTCTTTGCTGCTCAGATGTGGCCTCTCTCTCTTTAAGCCAATTCTGCAGGTGAACTCATTGCCCTTCCCCCTACGTGGGTCATGACTCCCAGGGCTGTAAATCTGCCTGGCAGTGTGGGGCAGAATTCCTATGATGAGCCAGGAGCCAGCATCACAGAACTGAGAAAGCCTTCTTGACCAAAAAGGAGAAGAAAGAGAAGGGACAAAATAAAGTGTCAGTGGCTGAGAGATTTCAAACAGAGTCGAGAGGTTACCCTGGAGGTTATTCTTATGCACAGATATCCTTTCTTAGTTTATGGTGTGGCTTGAGGGAAGTACCTGACACTGTTGAGTTGTGTTCCAGTAGCCTTGATTCTTAAAGATGACTGTACAACTTATATAGCTTTTACAATGCGACTGTGTAACTCTGAAAACCTTGTGTCTGATGCTCTTTTCATCCAGTTTATGGACAGATCTGTAAAAAAAAAATAAGGATAATAAATAAAGAAATAATGGAGGGATAAACAGTAAAAAAATATATAGGTAGATTGAAACAGTAGTGGGCAATGAGAGGGAGGGGTAATGGGTATGGGCTACATGAATTTTTTCTTTTTGCCTTTTATTTCTGTTTCTAGATTGATGCAAATATACTAAAAATGATCATGGTGGTGAATACACAATGATGATATTGTGAGCCATTGATTGTATACCACGTATACACTATATGTGCATGAAGATTTTCCAATAAAAAAGAAAAACTGTAGGCACACACTAAATTTAAGGAATTAGGAAATAAATTCTCCATCAGGCTATGATCAGGGCAGGTCTAGGGTAGAGTAGAGTAGGGATCCAATTACTTTTGGGAGACATACCCTTTTCTAAACTGCTGGAGGTTCAGTCTGGGGCAAAGCTAAGACGATAAGAAACCCTCCATGGTACCTCCTTAGAGGTCTCTAGACATCAGTGTATTCACAGTCAACCATTCTGTACACACCCACACCCACACATACACACGCACACACACACCCCTAAATGCACAAACTCTCTCAGGCCATCCACCTGTGGGGTCTTGCAGAGAACAGGAGGTTAAAGAAGTTAATGGAAGAGAACACCCCAATGGGGTAGGCCTTCAGAGTTTACTTCATAACCTTTGTAAATGAGGAAGGCAGAATTTTGTCTCAAAAAGAAAATAATATATAAACAGCCAGAGGATAAATTGCTTGAAATATAAATCTTGCTACTTAGGGTACTGGAAATTAAAAATTACCATTTGAAATATAGTTCCTATACATGGGAAAATGTGCACAAAATATTAAGTTTGGGTGTGGAGGATGTGAAGAACCGTTGCTAAACATATTTAGAGTGTCATCCATTTTGGTGGGAAAAGGAGGTAGCATACAGGAAAGGGTATAGCATGATGTTACAGTGAGTACTAGCAGTGCAAGGCCAAGAGCCCCTTCAGTAAGGATTCTCAGCTGCTGTCAGTGCTGCCTGCTGATGAATCTCAGCTGACTCCTTCCCCAGACCTTGCCCTTAGCCTAAAGGCGCTGCTTGTCCTGAAGTTATGTCGCTGGCCCTGGAGCAGCTCACACCCAGGAATAGTTGGTGAATGGTCCATAAAGTCAGCCACCGTTCCTCAACTGGGAGCACCTCTGAAGGGTCATCCTAGCTCCAGAGTTCCATATGGAATTGGCTGAGGCCTTTTGTTGCTGCGACTTTGCACAGCAACTTCTCCCTCTGCCCAAACTTGTTTCTTTCTCTCCTTGACAGCAATTGTTCACAAGTCCAGAGCACACAGTTCTCCAAGTCAGAGTCTGCTTCACGGCGAACAAAGCTTATCACAATTAGTTCCAGGAGTGGTCTGAGAGAACAGACTCTAAAAAGGGATTTTGAATCTGCATCACTGGCAGGCCTGCTGGCAATGCCAACCCTTTCATTGGTGGTAGGTAGGGCACCAGCATTAAGTAGAAGGGCAGTTGTTTAAAATTCTCACTGGGAGTGAAATGGGATGGGATACTAGTAGGAAAAAAGCATGGTTGATGCAAAATCTCAGCCCTTTGAAGGACTGAAGAGAGTAGTAATTAAAAGGACAAGAGAATCCAAAGTCTGTTGCTGAATACTCTTGATATATTGGAGGAAGATAATGAAAGGCTGAGCTGTGATCACCAATTTAAGGTTAAGTGTGAAAATCTGTGGACCTCCTTGGCCATAATAGAATGAGATCATCAAGGACAGAAAAAGCTGAAGATTGGACCCAGGACTTAATTGTAAGAACAGCAGGGCTCCAGAGAATGTTGAGTTCAATAGCCCAGACAAGTCTACTGTGCCAAAGTCAGGGTCCTGGTTAGGAAGTAGTGGGGACTTCAGACTTGGAAGGGGGGCATCTGGGTCTATTCACCCAAAAACCTTGACATCCCAGATCCTCTGAATCCTCTGGACTTGCAAAAATGGCCCATTCCCTGTTAAAGGCTAGCCATAGCCACCCCCACCACCCTTGCTTAAGGCCTATGCAGAGGTCTCTGCCTTGTAAGACAAACACCTGCTCCCTCCTCAACCTCAGTCCTATGGCCACCATAACAAGAATTAAGATCAGTCCACCACACAACCCAGTTAAAGATGTTCTAGGCTGCAAGGGAGAAAAGAAATTATATCCTGGGAAGAGCCTCAGGGCCCAGGATAAACAATACCAGCAGAGCATAAATGCGACTGGATACTGAGGCTACCAGAATACGGGGAGAGAACGCCAAAGCGCAAAGCAAGTGGCTTGGTCTGCTATGGCTGCTGTAACCAAGTACCACAAACCAGATGCTTCAAATAACAGAAATTTATTGGTGCACAAATCTGGAGACGAGAAGTCTAAATCAAGGTGTCAGAAAGGCCGTGTTCCCTCTGAAGTCTGTGAAGAAAAATGGTTCCATGCTTTCCTCCTGGCTTCGTGGTATCCTTTGGTGTTCCTTCCTGCAGCATAACTCTGTCTGTACTTCCAATATCACATGATTGTTTTCTCGGTCTCTCTTGCCTCATTTTTCTTTCTTATAAGGACACTAGTCATACTGAGTTAAGGGCATATCCTCCTCCATTAAGACCTCGCATTAACTTGCTCAACTTCATCTGTTAAGGCCCTATTTCCAAGAAAAGGTCACATTCTGAGGTGGTGGGGTTTAGGTCTTCGACATATGTTTTGGAAAAGACACAATTCAACTCATACACTGGATAGGAGAGACTTTATTTATATGAGAACACTCCGATATAAAACATTTAATACTCTGCCAAAGACCTGAGAAGATGGTGCTGGCATGTTGCTAGGATGATCCCTGGAATGAAAAAGAAAGTGCTGATTCACAATAAATGAAATAGAACTGTCGAACTGCCATGGGAGATAGTGGGAGAAAGATCATAAGACTCATGCTAGAGCAGATACACTATGTAAGGTCAGAAAACCCACCAATCCACTAAGTTCTGCAGGAGAATGGGAAGTCACTGTGTTTACCAAAATGATAAGGAATGCACTGGTGAAAGGAGCACCAGTATTGTCAAGGTCGATGGTCATCGTGTTCTGAAGGTCAGGGCTCTGGAGGTGCTGTTACAGAATCGAGCTCCTGAAGGCAATGAGAGGACCCCAGATAATGTAGATGCCAGATGGCAGACACTAAGGGTACTGGGAGAAAGGTATGCATGATTATTAAAATGGACGGCAAGGTCAAAGTGGTAGCCAAGGGAGTCTGACCTATACAGTAAGCTATAAAGATGGTTAAGGAAACATGGTATTCCTAGGGACAAGATAAATAGGCAGCCAACAATGGGTTTGCCCAAATTCTAAAATCAAAACAAATTCAGAACGGATGGGCCCAGGAGAAGCGATGTTCATGGCACACAGCGTCAGGGCAGGTCACAAAGGATCTCAGCCATGACGTCTTTGGACTTCCACGGTGACGGATGACGACCTGCTCCGGGGACCAGAGAGTCAAGGTCTGGGATAAAAGTGAAGGTGGGGACTGGCGCTGTGCTGCCAGCTGGGAGACACGTCGTGGATCTGTGTGGCGTGTGACCTGGGCCCACCCTGAGTGTGGACAGGTTTTAGTGTCCTGTTCCTTTGACCCAACAGTGGCCATTTGGGAAGAAATAGTGGGAGAATCGAATGCTAAACTGTGAGGACAGAGTCACTGGGTGACAAGAACAGCCTTAGTGGGTGCAGAACATTGGTCACCGATGTGACATTTACTCCAGAGCATATGGGTCTTATGTTAGCAACCTGTTGACCAGAAGGTATGGTAAGAATATAGGAGGTGCCAGGTGTATGAGCCTCGCTCAGTGGTCTCTGCAGTGTGAGATTTCGCGTAAGCTGAGCTGTAGTTGTAATTCCTGGAACCCCTCAAGCTCCCGTGCTCATTCTCCCATGAGAGCTGTAGGAAGTGAACAGTACTAGCATCTTGAGGAAATGGAGGCTGTGTATGACTATGGGAAGCTAATTATATGGATAACTGGAAATGCACTGGTATTTTGAAAGATAATGTGACCCTGTCAGTGGGAATTCTCAGGAGGGAAACTCAAGCCCTTCCCTAGGTTCAAAAATATTCCAAATCTAAAAAATTCATTGAATAGATATTCCGCTGACAGAAAGCTCAAAGCTGAGTATAAGCTAACGGAGAAATTTTGCTGTTTGCTGCTTGGTACATGCACATGGGAATGGAGAGCAAGCTTCTTTCCCCCTTCCCCACCTCGCGTGACCTCATGGACCTGCCGCCTGCTTGCACTAAATGCAGTCCAAAAGGCCGTTAAACAGCAGTGTACTTCATTTTTTTGGTTCTAGCCAATTTATTGCACCATTTGAAACTTTCAAAATATAAATGGAAGGCTTTTTGTTCAGACACTGCCACCGAAAGTTTTTTGAAATGTTCCTGAACATTCCTTAAATAGGTTTAAAAATGAAAAGGATATCATCCTTATAAGTAGTTGGGAGGAGGGTAAAATATCACTTGATTCCTTTTGGAGAATATAGGCTTGTTTCTTTTGTTTTCTAAAACAGTAAGCTAAAAGAATGAATTTTTATAATTTCAATTTGAAGACTGAATAAATAATTTTCATAAGATTGTTTCGAGTACTAATTTGTTTGCCTTTGGTGGAATTGTTTTGTGTTAATGATATTATTTGGTACAGCTCTGTCATTTCTTTCTAATACTTGTAAAAAATATTAGTAAAGGAATGAGAGAAGTTGTAGTAGTAAAATGCAAGTAATTTGACTGTACAGTTTATAGCTAAGTTAAGCATTTGGTATTGTTTCATTTATAATTTGGTAGTAAAATGAAAACACCTTTGTAAGTTTTTAATTAGTAATCACTAAAGAGATAAATGTTTCTAATATATGTTTGTATATTTTTATGTTCTGATTCCATGGCTTACGGTTTCCTCCAAGTCAGCATTTGAAAAGCACTTAAAATTTTGCTAAAATTGTGTATGCAAACGGCTTCAAACTTCCATGTCCCAGAATTTTCTTAGTTAGCTGTTTCTCAATTAGCTGATCTTGATGACAAAGCTATACATTTTTAAGTTTACTAAAATATATATTATGGATAAGTGATGATATGGCAGAAGAATAACAATATGACATGTTTTGAGCCCTTTTATTTATAAAGTTTTTTGCAGAGAAACTACACTATATGTCCAGTGGTTATATTTCATCAACAGTACGTTGCAATAGCTAGCCACCCCATGTGATGTGTATTTGAAATGGTTCTCAGTATCATATATGCACAGAAAAGGTGTGCCTGCTTCTGCTACAAATGAAAGCATTGTACAGTTATTAGATTTTGTACATTTACAGGATAGCATCAAGTATGTTTCTGACAGATTAGAAAATGTATTAAATATGTAAAACTAATGTCTATTTCTGAAATTCGTTCTGATGATTTTTTACAAACATTTTTAGTTTAACGGATTATATTTCTTTCAAGTTTCTACACTCGCTGAGCAATTTTGATTTGAGTAAGAGTCTTCATTTTTGCAAATAAGTTCTGTTAGTTTTGGCATGAATATACTAAATTCTTTTCCCAGAATGTGTTTTCCTCCCTTTGGTTCTCTTTGTATTTACTCCTTTTCTCTTTTTCTTTTGTTGTTGTTTAGTTTAGTTTTTTCATGGCAGGCAAGAATTCTGCTGCTGAGCCACCGTTGCATGCCCTGTTCTAGTGTTTTGTTCCTTCTTCATTGTTTCAGGTATTTCTTTCTTGCTCTGGATTCTTCAAGGACTGGATCACTTGGTCCAGTTCTGCCCAACTCCTTCCTCCTTCTCCTCCCCCTCCCCCTCCTCTCCCCTCCCTTCCCATCCTTCCCCTCCCCCCCACCTCTGATAGACACTCTTGCGATGCTGACACTGCAAGCCTCCAGTACCCTCATCCTCCCAGATCTTCTTCACCCCTTACCTGAGAAGGAAGGGGTTTAAAACTCTGCTTCCACATTTTGAAGGCCTTATCCACAGGCCTTATCCACATGAATATAAACTCATTCATTCTGGCTGGTTTTTGTTTTTCTTTATTTTCTTTCAGAAGGTTTTTCTGACTTAGGGTCTGCCTCACCGGTATTACAACCAGAACACAGTATTTGGAACCTAAATGTGTTTGTGCTTCTACATCAAAGGAACATTAGTTTCACTGGTTGTTAGCCTTTGATGAAGTCAGAGCTGTACAAGCAGCATTAACTGTGGAAGGGACACAGTAGTTGACTTCAGAGTGCTTGTTCTGTACACTTTATTTTGAATTGTTATCGTGGTCCGACGTAGCTTATGCTCTGTCATCTGGTTAATGTGAAAGTACATCATTATGGGGTTCACTCTGCCTTTGAGACATATTAAGAATGATTTTACATTTTATCGGCTAATGTTGCAGCTGACTAGTATAGTAAAGAAATCATACCTGTGTATAAAGCAACAAAATAATATCGACTATTTTTTTTTAAGGAAATTGCCTTTTACTACTTGGAATTACTGTGTAAAGCTTTTGTAATTATCCTAGGTTAGTTAATAAAATCTATTTTAAAAGAAAAAAAAGGAATGAATGTTCAGAAAGCAAGGGAGAACTGCCTTAATAAAAAGCCACAACTTTTTGCCCAATTTCCAAACCTGATGTGGTTTCTGTAGCCAGAACCCATTGACTGAACCAAAGGGACCTAGTAGGTAGAGGCCACAGATGTTGTTAAAGATCCTACAGTCCATGGGAGAGTCCCTCACTACAAATAATTATCTGGCCCAAATGATCATAGTGCCAGGGTTGAGAAACCCCAAGTAAAATCCACCAAGTCATAAGGCTGGGCTAGGTCCCTGGTATGGCATCATCCTTGGAGGAACCATTATAGAAAGAAAGTCGTAAACTAGCAGGATTAAATGTGACTGGGTCAGAAGGCACAAATGAGCTTCTGAAGCAAGTGGTCCAGAACCCCATAGCACCTCTGTGATGCTGCCACTTCTCCCTATGGCTGTATAGGGCATTGCAGGGAGGTCCTTTATGATCCCTGATGAGAGAGGGAAAAGTCTATGCTTCACTCATGAATGGGGAGATTCAGCAGGTGGATGTGAGCCAGGAAGACAGGGTGGCCACAGAAGACAAGGGTGACTAATCCTCAATGGGAAGAGCTTCAGGACGAATACCTGGTCCTCTGCCTATGTAGAAAGAGAAACAGCCCAATGTAAGAATATACATACATTCTTGGGAGGGGGGAAATGGATTGGCAGGTTACTCTGGTAGGAGGAAAGACTGGAATATTGAGGACTATTAGGACTTGAAAAGGGATATGGGGATGGACCTTTGATGAGGCACAACACATTGGGACTTTGAATCTCATCTTACCCATCAGAGTGTATCTACTATGAACGTTCTAAACCACCATAGAGGTCAAATGGCTTCACCAGTGACATAATCAACCTCTGTTATTGGACACCCAGTGTTGGTACAACAAGTGAATGAATGAACAACTATAGTGGCAGGGATGGAGACAATGCATGGGCCAACAGCGTGGGCTCCCACTTTCCAAGGCTAATCTAGTGACTGTCTCAGCCAAATGTCCAAAGAGACCAAGCCTGAACCCCTATGTGGCAACATCCCTGGAGGGTTCTTTTTGGTCGCATGTTATTACTTTGGACCTCTTCTACCCTGGAAGGGGTTACAACTCAGCTTGATTGGAGTAGACACATATTCATAGAACAGTTTTGCCTTTCCTACCTGCAGAGCCTCAGTCAGCTTCCCTATCTTAGGGCTTACAGAGTGTTAGATCCACTAGCATCCTGCATCACATCACATCAGACCAACAAACCTACTTTGAGCAGAAGAGGTTTCTCCAAGGGCACAAGAACATGGGATTCACTGGGTCCTTCATATACCACAAAATCCAGAAGTTGGCCTTTTGAAGGGGTAGCTGAGGTACCAGTCTGGGGCTAAGACCCTGCAAGGGTGGGTACATCTTCCAGGATGCAGAATATACTTGTTGTTAGCCATTACATGGCAGTTTATCCTCAATAGGTAGAATACATGGGTCTGGGAACTTAAGGGTGAAAGTAGAAATTGCTCTGTTGCATTCACTCTCAGTGACCACCTTAGGGAATTTGTGCCTCCCATTCCTTCTGGACTCTGCGACTCACAAGGGAAAGGCTTCCTCCAGCACACACAGCAAATGACCCATTAAACCTTAAGCTGTTGCTGCCACACAGTCACTCTGGGCTCCGTGCACTACGAAACAGGCAAGAGAAGAAGTCACCATCCGGGCAGGAGTAATTGACCCTGATCATCAGGAGAAAGTAGAACTGCCATTACATAATGGGGACAGAAAGAATATGTTTGGTACCCAGGTAATCCATGGGAGCATTTCTTTATCCAATTTTGAAAGAAAATGGGCACTGCAATGCCACAGCCAAGGCCTGAGAAGGGCATGATGGGCAGGATCTCAGACCCCTCAGCTAAACTCCCAAGGGCAAGGCAAATGGACAATGAATAACAAGAAAAGTGATGAGTGTCAGTTGCAGCCCAAAGGATAGCTGCCACATGGGGCCAATAGTTCAACCATTAACATTCCTTCTTCTTATATCCTCAGAGAAAGAGACTGCGCCAATTTGAAAATATCATGCACCCCAGAAAACCATGTTTTGATCCTGATTCAAATCTTGTCGGAGCAACCATTTCTTTTAATCCTGATTCGGCACTGTAGGTAGGAAACTTTTGATTAGATTGTCTCCAGGGAGATCTGGCGTGTCCAATTGAGGTTGTGACCCTTTGATTAGATGGAGATGTGACTCCACTTATTCTAGGTGGATCTTGATCAGTTTACTGGAATCTTTTAAAAGAGAAAACGTTGTGGAGAAATCTCAGAAATAGCAGAAACAACAGAGCCAACAGAGAGAGCGGACTCAGATGTTTGGAGAAGCTTGGAGCCCAGCAGATGTTGCCAAGTGCCTTCCCGTGAGATGTTAAGCCAGAACCTGGAGAGAGCCAAGGGAAGCCAGGAGATGAAAACCAGACCCAGAGAAGCAAAATGAGGAACCCCCAAAGGAACAGAGGCTCAACACAATGGAGCCCAAGAGCAAGAGACCAGCAGATGCCAGTCACGTGACCTCCCAGCTGACAGAGGTGTTCTAGACCCATCAGCCTTTCCTAAACTAAGGTATCTTTCCCTGAATATCTTAGTTTGAACATTTTTATAGGCTTAGAACTGTAAAGTTGTAATCCTTAAATTCCCTTTTTAAAAGCCATTCCAGTTCTGGTATATCACATACTGGCAGCTTCCAAACTAACACAGAGACCAACCAGAATCCTGGACTGAGGAGAACTTTTTTGTTTTCATTTTTATTGACAAATCTTCACACATACAGTCCATACTTGGTATACAATAAATGACTCACAATATCATCATTGCGTAGTCATCATCATGATCATTTTTAGAACATTTGCATCATTCCAGAAAAAGAAACAAAAAGAAAAACTCATACATCCCAAACCACTTATCCCTCCCTCTCAGTGACCACTATTATTTCAGTCTACCCAATTTATTTCACCCCTTGTCTCCCCTATTATTTATTTTTTATCCATAATTTTTTACTCATCTGTTCATTCCTTGGATAAGAGGAGCTTCAGACACAAGGTTTTCACAATCACGCTGTCACATTGTAAAAGCTATATACAATTGTCTTCAAGAATCAAGGCTACTGGAACACAGCTGAATAGTTTCAGGTTCTTCTTTCCAGCCACTGTAATACACTGTTGTCATGGTTAGGGACAGGTGTCAACATGGTCAAGTTGTGGTACCTGTTTATCTGATTGGGCAAGCGCTGGCCTGTCTGTTACAATGAGGACATTTCATAGGATTAGGTCATGAACACATCAGCTACATCCACAGCTGATTCCATTTGTAATCAGCCAAAGGGGAGTGTCTTCTGCAATTAGTGATGCTAAATCTAATCATGGGAAGCCTTTCAAGGAGGACTCAGAGGAAACAGGTTCCATTCCTGCTTTGGCTGGTGAGCCTCTCCTGTGGAGTTCATCCAGGCCATCCATCGGAGTCATCGGCTTCGCAGCCTGCCGTGTGGATTTTGGACTCTGTGTTCCTACGGTCACGTGAGACACTTTTATAAATTTTATATTTGCAAGTGTTCCCTGTTGATTCTGTTTCTCCAGAGAACCCTAACTAATACAACTGTAAACTAAAAAAGGATATCTATATAATACATAAGAATAACCTCCAGGATAACCTCTCAACTCTGACATATCTCAGCCACCGTAACTTTATTTTGTCTCCTTTCTTTCTTCCTTATTTTGGTCATGAAGGCTTACTCAATCTCATTATGCCAGGTGCCAGCTCAACTCAGGAGTCCTGTCCCACATTGCCAAGGAAATGTACACCCCTGGGAGTCGCGTCCCACATAGTGGGGGAGGGCAGTGAGTTCACCTGCCAAGTTGGCTTAGAGAGAGAAACCACATCTGAGCAATGAAAGAGGTTCTCTGGAGGTGACTCTTAGCCTAAATTTATGTAGGCTTAGCTTTTCCTTTGCAAAACTAAGTTTCATAGGGGCAAACCCCAAGATTTAGGGCTCAGCCTACTGACTTGGCTGTCCCCACTGCTTGTGAGAATATCAGAAATTCTCCATATGGGGAAGTTTTAATATTTTCTGTTTTCTCCCCAATCCCCCAGTAGTATTTTGTAAATACTTCTTTATTCACTGCCCAAATTACTCTGGGATATATGGGAGCATCATACTAACCTGAAAAACCAACAAGATCTCCTACCATATTCAAGGTTCCATGTACTTATTGTGTTCTACTAAATTAACTATACAAGTTAAATTAGGTATTGCACTACCCAAAATATGGATTTTGCACCAAATAAATGTCTCTCCCTTTGGTCTCACACAGAAGTTGAAGTTTTAAAATATGGGTGATATCTTTACCCTGTATTCTGATTTAGCTCAGTCCTATGCAGATCAGTTTCATTCATGTCTCTAGCTGAAGTCTGATACTTTTTTCAAAAGCTTTTTTTTTTTTCCTTTTTCAGTTTTTTAAACACTTCCTGTATGGGGTAATGCTGACTTTCATGGTTTCAGAGCTCTAACGCTGAGTCTCAGGTGTTGCATAAACACCCATGGATTCTGGGAACATCCAGGTTATGTACAAATGGCTGAGCGTCTCAGAAATTTAGAAATAACAGTTACAACCCCTGAATATATGCGACTGTTGTAAGAGCTTACAATGTAGAACCCTTTACAATAGGCCCCAGCTTGATAACGCATGCTCTCGTCTTCAAGTCACTGAGTTTTTATATTATAGATAGTTCATATGATTGAGGCATGATAATATTTGCCTTTTTGTTTCTGACATTTCATTCAGCATACAGTCCTTCAGGTTCATTCACCTAGTTGCATGGCTCACAACTGCATTCCTTTTTGTGGCCACCCAGTAGTTGGTGGTATGCATACACCGTAGTTCTCCCTTTCTTCCCTCAATTGTACCCTTTGGTCACCACCGCCCATTGTGGATCAGGAACACTGCCATAGGCACCAGTGTGCAAATGTCCATTCATGTCCCCACACTCAGTTCCTCCAGGTATACACTGAGCAACGGGGTTTCAGGCTAATATGGCAACCCCACCCCTAGCCTCCTGTGTAACTTCCATACTGCCCTCCAAAGGGCTGCACCTCTCATTTCCCTACCAATAGTGAATAGGTACATTTCCATCTCCCCACTTTCTCTAGCAAAGTGAGGAGGACTTAACATATTAAGCAAGTAGATCCTAGCTGTGCAGGAGGTAGATTTTAGAGGATACTGTGGTATACTGCCCAGATTCCACTCCCAGCCTCCCCCATCTAGTACCAACCCCATTCCCAAGGCACAGAGGCACCCATTCTCCAAACTGTCAGGACTACTGACTGCTGATAGTGACACTCACAGCCCTGTCCCTTCCCTATGCCAAAAGTTGCTGCCTGGCTTAAGGTTACCATTCATGAAGGGAAAAAACCCCAACCCTCTTGCATAATGAAGGGTGACTCTGAAGGACTTTTCAGTGTTACACCTTCTCTGTCTCTCCAGAGGACTGGCTGAGGGCTTTGCTGCTACTGCATAGGAAATCAGGGCCTCCCCTGTGCCAGTTCCTGCATCCTTTTTTCTATTACAGGGGTTGCTCCCAAGCGCACTGCCCAATAAATCACCACTCTCAGTTCTCTGTCACCAAGTCTAGTTTTCAGGGAGCCCACCCAAGACAGACGTGAGCAGTGGGAATCCTGAAATGGTGGAATTATTGAAAGTTATTTTCTCCTTTTTCTTACCTGCATTTTCAAATTTTCAACAATAAACCCTTATTACTTCTGGAATAAAAGCTATATATGCACACATACATATGTGTTTATATAAGGTTTCTTCGAGTTACTTAGTTCAGGGGTAGAGAAGCCATTTTGATGTGATCTACATCAAACAACAGGAAAAAAAGACAAAATCAGTACAAATAGATTAAATCTATCAATGCAAAAAAAATTGGTTCATTTTGACTAAAGAAAAAAATTTCTAGAATAATAATTTATAAACCTAATTCAGAAAAAGCATATGAAATATGTACAGCATTCCTCAAATTAAAGAAATTACACTTTCCTAGAACTGTTTTAAAACTCTTCTCATAAAGAAGACATCAGGAACAGGTAGATTTACAATAAGATCTATCAACCATTCAGAGGACAAATAATTTTGAGCTGCATATGGCCTAAAGGAATTCTTACATGCTATTTTAGGGAGTTAAAATTGATAAACCATTTGAAAAAGAATTTGATATTTCTCCAGTTTTTGTCTATTTTTAAGTTGCTGGGTTTTTTCTTGTTGAATGCTGGACTAGGAAGAGCTGCCACATGTTTTGTAAATGAGATTTTGTTGGAGCACAGGCATGCTACTTGGTTTATGTATTCTCTGTGGCTGCTTTCACACATCATGGCAGAGTTGAGAAGTTGCTCCAGAGACAAAGATTCACAAAGTCTAAAATATTTACTATTCGGCCCTTTAAAGAGTTTGCTGCTAGCTTGGGATGACTTAAGAAAAAAAAAACCAGCTTTCTCCAGTATTCCTCTTCACCAGTTTCTAATCTCCAGAGACAGCCATGCTTCATTCTGTTAGAAAAGTCATTTGATATTCATTTTATGACTCAGAATGAATAACTCTTGTTAGGCACAGGGTCGTTAAGGATTCCACATGAGACAGCAAGTTAAAGGTTAACAGATTTATTGAAGGAATAAAGCAGGGAGGAAGTAGGTGGGAAAGTGAAAGGGAGAAAGCAGGTAGGAGCCCGAAATTGGATCCTGCCTGGGTAGCCAGCAGGAAGAAAGAGAAAATGGCTCTGGCCCTTTGTTGTGGGAGCTGTGCTTTGAAGGGACAGTGATGCCAGGAGGGGAGGGAGCCCAGTAGGTGGTGCATTGTTTTCCTGACTGGATGGAGGCTTGTAACAGTTTTATATCTGGATCCTTGGACCTGCCAAGGATGCTGAGGAGGGGGGCTGATGGGGGCTCTGCATCAAGGGTTCCTTTGCTCTTCGAAATTTCTTTCTGAGACCTAACAACTTTCAGGCAAAAACATCTTATGTGCTTACAGGAAATGGCCACCAGTGTTTTTCAGGAATAGTGAGCCCCAAGCAGATATGCCTGTTACAGTGCTATTCTATTTAAATTTGGGGGTGGGTAAAAAATATTTATTCTGTTATTCATTGTACATGTTAAAAATATTTTTTCATAGTAATGCTCATGTTAACATAAACTAATAAGTAAAACTTGTAAATGTTCCCTGGATGACCATTTTATTTCCTTAGAAGATATTTATTAGAAATGTGGACTTCATAACATGTGTTCCTTTTCACCGACCTTCTGCCCTCTTGCCACTGTGGGTCACAGACACCCTGGCGTCATTGGGCCCTAATTCATTCTTTGAACAGGCTGGCCTTTCATGGCAGGAGGGCTGTTATAATTCAGTTTAAATATGGCTATTTTTGTGGCCGCAGGAACTGATTTGCAAAAACTCTTTGGATAGTAGATTTTAGGAAAACAGTATGGTATAAAATTCAACTTAATTTATTTGTCTGTTTTTTGGACTGAATGAATCATTTTTGTATAATAAGATTTTGACATTTGGGATTTCAGAGGTCATATGTCACGGGCTAAGACAACTTAAGACAACTTTTGGATTGTAAATAATTCAAATACCAATTATGCTATCCCAAGTAGGAGCAGTTCTGTAAACTCCTCCTTTATGTGGCCAGTGTTATAGTTTAGGTTATTAAGTCAAAGACATCACGAATTGTATTTATGAAGCAGGGTCACTCAGTTGACCATTCAAGACAGCCATAGCTGAAAACTGACTACACGCTGCCAGGAAATACAGTGCAGGTGGACTCAAGGGGCACACGTCCACAACTCAATAAGTATCCCCTGCAATTGCTAATCCTGTATTTACTAAAAATGTTTCTATCCTGTTCAACATGGATTTTTGCATTAATTTTTTAAACTTTTTTATTGCGTAGTATAACATATGTACAAAGCAAAGAAATAAAAAAGCAATAGCTTTCAAAACACTCTTCATCAAGTTGTTACAGGAAAGATCCCAGAGTTTGTCATGGGCTACCATATGATTCTCTCAGGTTTTTTCCTTCTAGCTGCTCCAGTATATAGGAGGCTAGAAGGCTTAAATAATTTTTTATCACCACAATCAACTTTTTTCCCTTCTTTTTTGTGAAAAACAACATATATATATATATATATATAAAGCAATAAATTTCAAGGCACAGCACAACATTTAGTTGTAGAACATATTTCAGAGTTTGACGTGGGTTACAATTCCACAATTTTAGGTTTTTGCTTTTTTTTTGCATGGGCAGGCACCAGGAATCGAACCCGGGTCTCTGGTATGGCAGGCAAGAACTCTGCCTGCTGGGCCACCATGGCCCGCCCAATTTTAGGTTTCCGATTCTAACTGCTCTAAAATACTGGAGACTAAAAGAACTACCAATTTAATGATTTGGCAATCATATTCATTTGTGAAATCCTATCTTCTCTGTATAACGCCACCATCACCTTTGATCTTTCTATCCCTCTCTTTAGGGAGGTTTGGGCTATGGCCATTCTAACTTTTTCATATTGGAAGAATCTGTCACTAATATGGAGTAGGCAGATGGAACTATCTGATGTTCTGGGGAGTCTGGGCCCTCTAGGTTTCAGGACTTATCTGGACTAGGGACCCATCTGGAGGTTGTTGGTTTCTGGAAAGTTACTCTAGTGCATGGAACCCTTATGGAATCTTATATATTGCCCCAGGTGTTCTTTAGGATAGGCTGGAATGGTCCTGGTTGGGGTTTGGCAAGTTATGATAGGTAGCAAGATCTAAATGAAGCTAGCTTAAGAGCAACCTCCAGAGTAGCCTCTCGACTCAATTCGAACTCTCACTGCCAATGATACTTTATTAATTGCACCTCTTTTCCCTCTTTTGGTCAGGATGGAATTGTTGATCCCATGGTGCCAGGGTCGGATTCATTCCAGGGAGACTCACCACTGTGTGTCATGTCCCACATAGGGGAGAGGACAATGATTTAATTTTTATTTTTTAAAAAGATTTCATTCAAATAATATTTATCTTGACCACCTAATGAATGGATAAACAAAATGTGGTACACACGTACAATGCAATATTATTCAGTCATTAAAAGGAAAGAAGTTCTGATACATGCTAGAACATGGAGCCACATTCAAAAGGACAAATGTTGTAGGATCTGAATTATAGGAGATAAGAATAAGCAAGTTCATAGACACAGAAAGCAGATCACAGGTTACCAGAGGCCAAGGATGCAAGGAGCTCTGAGTGGGTAGTTATTACTTAGTGAGTGTAGTTGCAGTTTGAAATGATGACAACGTTTGGTATTTCATATTGATGATAGTAGCCCAATATCGTGAAAGAAATAATATTAATTGTACACTTGAAAGAAGTTAAAATGGGAAATGTTAAGTTGTATATATGTTACTGTAACTGAGAAGTTAGGATTTAAGGGAAGATTATGGTTGCTGAATCATTATAAAGATATTCTTTTATCTTTATAAAAGATTACTTTTATAAGTAACTACTTTTATAAGTACTTTTTGTAAGTACAATTACTCCTCATATACTGGAGTAGACAGAGAGAGATACCTGACATATTTGAGCTGTAATTTAACTGCAATGATCTTTGATGATGACAGCCTTTATCCCGTACCGTTGAAACTGTAAAAACCTTGTGACTGACCCTCAGTTGTGCCCATTTTATCCAATTTTTGACCTTGGAGTCTTGTGATCACTAAAAATAGCCCACAATGTTTATTAATGAAGAGTCTTGAGCCAGCCCAGAACTAACCCACCCCAAGTCCAAAGTTATGTTGATAATCAAAGGTGGATCTAACCCAAATTCACCCGACATGCAGAGTGGCTTAGACTTTAACCTGTAATCACCTATACCTCATTATTACACTAAAAGTCATGCCCATCATCATAGTGAGGCTGCCATTTTCTTACCTGCATTCTGGGACTAAGCATGTGATCAATCTGAGCATGTTTAAGAATTAGATCACCTCTAATTACATCAGCTGGGACCATTATATGCATTACCCTAAAACCTGCCCATCTTTTCATACTATAAAACTATTCAAATAACTGTCGCTCAGGGGGAAAGATTATTGGGCCAATAGGCCAGCTGCTCTCCTGCTTTGTGCCTAGCAACATACTCATTCTCTCTTCGAAACCCCAGTGGCCCAGGAATTGGTTATTGATCACATCAGGCAGAGAACACGCCACCTTTGTCTGATAACATTACTATAGTAAAAAGTTAAAATACATATTATTTATTTTGTTTATTGAATTTTGGGGCCCTCCATTAAATTTTGAGCCCAGGCAAGGTGCCTCTTTCCCTCACCCTTTTGCTAGCTCTGATTGGGAGTCACAAGGTACTAGTACCCAACTCTCACCTGATCCTGCTAATGCAGCCATGGCCACAAGAGAGAGGTGGGAGACCAGGAAGGGATGGTATTCTCCCCAAACACTGGGTCCAAAAGAGATGAATTGTAGAGGCTCGTTCATCTGAACACAAGTGGAATATCAGCCAAGGAGATTTAACAAGTCACTCTGAGAACTTCTGGGGAAGATAGCAGAGTGGGGAAATCCAGGACTCATTCCCCCCCCACCCCCAAAGCAGCTGGTGGGCAGGCTGAGACTGTCTGAAACAACCGTTCTCAGGCTCGGGAGGCCAGGGGAGTAATTTACGGTCTGCAGGGAGGAAGAGGAAAGGAATGAGTAACTGCAGTAAAGAACTGTGAGTAGCTAGCTCCATGGCAGCTGTAGATACCCATCCTCTACTCTCTGAGGAAGGCCACCTTGGGGCCTGACCCCTGGCTGGCTGTGGTGGATAGAGAGGGATGTGGAAGTCCTCGTCCCTAAGAACACGAGTGAGGTTGGGGGTGGCGGTGCATAGCCAAACACTAGTCATGATATTTGATCAACGCTTGATCAGCAAGTTCAGATCCCTGGGTCCTGGCTCTGAGCTGCTGTTTCAGCCCACCCTAGACAGGCATAGCTGCAGCCATTGTTTCAACTCTGCCTCTGTCGGTGGTGATTTAAAGACACAGTGCCTCCTTAGGGCTATGGAGAACACTTCCCTGAAGGGTGGCCAGGAAAGCGCAGCTTCAGGGATTTGTCAAAGAGGCTTTTGGCCACTTTTTGACCGTCTCTCCAGGGCTCCTTGGAACTGGTCTGTGCCCCCTTCGTGGGTTTCTGGCTTGTTTTGGCTGGAAAATATTGACTTGGAAAATTCTCTCTGGGGTGACCCTTCTCCCAGAATTTGCCCTCCAGGCAAATGCAGCTAGCAGCAATGAAAGGAGTATAAAATAAAGCTATACTGGCAAGACAAAAACAAACAGAACAGAAGAAAGGAAACTTTTTCCTGGGGGGTAAAACAATTGCACAAACACTGCGATCTTAAAAATTGTACTGCATATCCAGAGCCAGAACCAGATGGAAAAGAGATATTTGCTCACTGATGTTCATAGCAGTATTATTCACAGTTTCTAAAAGATGAAAGACACTGATGAAGGAATAAATAAAATGTGGAATACACATACAGCAGAATATTATTCATCAATGAAGTTCTGATGCATGCAACAACATGGATGAACTTTGAGGACATTATGTTTAGTGAAACAAGCCAGACACAAAAGGACAAATAGTATATGATCTCACTGATATGAACTAATTATAATAAACAAACTCATAGAGTTAAAATCTAGAATATAAGTTACCAGGGGATAGACAGAATGGAGGTAGAGAATGGGGGAATGATGCTTACTTTGGGCAGAATTTCTATTTCGATTTATTCTAAATGTTTAGAAATAGAGTGCTGATGGTAACACTTTAGTGTGAGTATAATTAACAGTGCTGAATTATGATTGTGAATGTAATTGAATGGGGGAAATTTTGGGTTATGTATATTACTAGAAGGAAAGTTAGAAGATAAACCATGGGACTGTACCCTGTTGTAGACAATGGACTATGGATATTAGTACAAATACAAAAATGTTCCTATATGAATTATAACAAATGTACAATACTATTAAAAGGTGTTAAGAGTAAGGTGGCATTTTGGGAAAATATGCCTCATGTAAACCATGGACTATCTATCGTTAGTACCATTTTAATATTCTTTCATCAGTTGTAACAAAGTTACCACACTAATGCAAAGTTTCAACTCTAGGAGAGTATACGGGGACATCGTAATTTTTTACACTACTTTTCTTTTAACCTCCAACTTCTCTAACTAAAAAAATAGCAATAATTTTTAAAATCAGGTTAAAGGACAGACCCAGACAGAAAGTACAACATATTATGTGATTCTGTTTATATAAAATGTAAATATAAATAAATCTATTTCTATTTAAGTTAGTGGTTATGAAGGGCTGGGGAAAGATAGAGAGATTGAGAGGTGACTACTAAGAGGTATGGGGCATTCCCTTTTGGAGTAATAAAAATGTTCCAAAATTGATTGTGGTGATGAAGGCACAACTCTGTGATTATACTAAAGGTCATTGATGGTACAATTTTGATGGATTCTATGGTGTGTGAATATATCTCAATAAAACTGCTTTAAAAAAAAATCTGTTCAAGAGGATGGGCTGCTGGGGTTGAGGTCAGCCTAAGAGCAAAAGATTACGGGATACACACTGCAGGACAGAAGGTGGAGGAGACCTCCTGAAGTACTAGTCAGAGGGGCAGGCACGTCACAGGCCCCTACTTTGCTGCCTTCTACCTTGTCCTTCAACCCTGGAGAAATTAAACAAGAATATTTATCGTACGCTCTTCCCTGAAGTCTATTGATCTACCTGCTGCCAGGTTCTAGAATGGCCATGGAGTAGGAGGAAATCCTACCTTTAATGAAAAGGAAAGTATTCTTTAATATTGAAGGAGACGTTACTAAATACTGAACTAAGGTTATGACTGTGAGATTATAATGACCTGAGGACTCAAGGCCATGTTGCATAACTCCAGGGGGCACCGTTCCTATTATAATTTATGTGGGGCTGGGCTCCACAAGATCCCATTTACAAAGATTAACCGCAAATGGTGCCACCAGAGTTGTGCAATTCAGAGACCCTGATTGAATTTTTAGTACCTGAATAGCAAGAAAAATCAGGGGACTACCTAGCTTTTTATGTACACACAGAAGAAATACTCCTCCCTGCGAAAGATTTTAAAATACAAAAATAAAGTTGCATTTCAATTAAGTACATAAAATTGTGCTTACCTTATGGGTATGGAAGAATGGATGCTGAGTAGATGATGGATGCGTGGATGGACAAATAAATGGTAAAAAGCCAATATATGCTATTGAAGAGAATGAATCTATTAAATAGGCTGTCTCCTTAACAGAGAGATGATTTAAGGGGCAAATTCCTATTGGAGAGCTAGAAACATTCCCTGGGGGCAAATTTCAATGTATTATTCACTGACATTGTTTATGTTATGACATTGTTACGACTTTATCTGCATTGCCAATGTGCTCCCCCATAAAAATGAGCTAGCCGAAAAGAGAACACTATACCCTCATGCCCTTGGGAGAGCCAGCACAGATCTGACACAGCTGGCATCTGCTGTCTTGTTTTCTAATCCAGTCTGTGACACTTACCTAGGATGTTCCCACATTGTGTGGTTCTGTTTTCTGCAATCTCACCACCACCACTTTAGTTTCAGGTCCCATTTCTCTACAAGATTACAGTGATTAGCCTTTTCTTCCAGGCTGTTTCACATCCATCCTACATTTGGTGCCAAATGTGATTAAGTGTACCTATGTGTTTGTCTATATGTGTGGGTGTGTCTTTATACATGTATATGCAAAAACATGTACATACCTATGGCATGTATTTGTGTATGTATGTGCATATTTAAAACTGGAAGAATGATACCCAAACATTATGGTGATTATGTCCAGTGGGTGGGATTATGAATACCTGAACAAACTTCTTCTTTATGTCTTTTTAAGTGTTCTAATTTGCTTACGTTGAATGCTCATAAACCCATAAGTTTTAAAAATTACTTAAAATGTATAAGAATTTTCAATGAAATTGGAAAACATTGATCTGGTTGTTAAAAGTGTTCACAAAGCAATGTACATTGTATGAGCCCATCTATTTGTATAAGCTGTACATTTTATTCAAATGGTATGTGTGTATATACCTAACAAATGTTAGCACTGTTTATCTTGGTTGGTGAGAACTTGGGTGTTTCCTGTCTTTTGTGCTATATTATCAAAATTGTCTGCAATGAGTATGTCTATATATGGCAGTCGTCCCACTAAGTGTAATTCTGTATAGTATAGAAGTAAAACTATGCGTAAAGGTTTTAGCAAATCCAAGTGGTTCATTGTCTCAAATAAGTAATATTTTCATGATTTCCTCAGTATTACTTCTGCCCTGCCTAAAATGTAGCATTTAGTTGGCAATATTACTCTTTCACTCCGAAATGAAATTTATTTCATTTCATCAAGTATCCTGCTGTGCTAGTTTAAAACTGTTATGTACCCCCTAAAAGCCATGATCTTTATTTTTTCTTTACATATGCTGCATGATAGGGGTCACATTTCGTTCTTTGTCCATGTGACTATCCCATTATTGCAGCACCGTTTTAAAAATCTTTTTTTGGGTGTGGGGGGGCTGATGGTAGGAGTGCATGGGCTGAGAATTGAAAGCCATGCTCCTTTAATCCAATCTTGTGGGTGCAGACTTATTGTGGGTAAGATCTCTTGATTAAGTTGTTTCCATGGAGATGTGACCTGCCCATTCAAGGTGGGTCTTGATTAGCATGCAATGAGTTTAAAACTCCTAGAGTTTAAACCCACAAAATGGTTACAGATAATGTAAAGAGAAAGGGTTATGATGGTGACAGTAGAGGATAAGCAAGGAAAACTTAGCCCAGGCTAGAGGGAAGGAGTGAGTAGCAAGGATGACTTGTTGTAAAGGTAATCTATGTGGATTCTTTAAGGCTGAGTGGATGCTAGGCAGTCAGAGCATGGGATAGAAGGTAAGAGTTCCAGACAGAGAAAAGAGGATGCACAAAGACGCAAACATGTGAGAGATCACAACACGTGGGGTAGGGAAAGAGTAGCAGGAAGTGGCCAGGAGGACTAAACACTTTGTAATTTTGTGCTGATGGCAAGAGAGAGTCACTGGATGATATTAAGCAATGACCCGACATGATCAGATTTGCATTTTATGAATTTGATTCTATGGATGAAATGGATAATAGAAGACTTGAAGAGGGGAAAACCATTTAGGAGATTATAACGCAAGTGAGAAATAATGAGTGTTTGGGAATGTAAAGAGGAGGGAGTATATTTAAACAGTATTAATGAGTAAAATTTTAACTTGATTTGGTGAAAAAATAGAAGGCAGAGGGTGAGGGAGAGAGAAGATTCTACACTGATTCTTTGGTTTCTGGCTTAGGAAACTGAGTGGCAGTATCATTCACCAACAGGAAGTGGAAGGGAAGAATGAGTTTAGGGGCAAAGTTAAGCTTCTTTTCAGTTGGGTGGAGTTTGAGATCCTAAAGAGTATGCATGCAGAGGTAGCTGGTAAGGAATACGTACCTGAAAAGAGAGAGATCTGCATTGGCTCTCTAAATAGTAGAGTGGTGTAGATGGAAATCAAAAACATGGGCATGGAAAATTTGGCCCACAAAGATTCTGTAGAATGAAAAGAGATCTGAAGGCATGTTACAATTTTAACACGTAAGTTACCTGTTGAAGAAGAGTTTGGATTTGGCAATTAAAAATTCATCAATGAGGGTAGGTAATGCTGGCTTAGTGGCAGAATTCTCACTTGCCATGCTGGAGACCCAGGTTCAATTCCTGGTGCCTGTCCATGAAAAATAAATAAATAATCAATGACCTTAGTGAGTAGCTTCAGTACAGTGGGGAATATGAAAACTATATTGTAGAAGACTGAGGCACTAATGGAAGCTCAATATATGGAAACAAGAAATGTAGATTTTTTCAAGAAGTCTGGCTGTGAATGCAAGGAGAAAACTTGAGTAGGTTGCAGAAATATCAATAGAATCCAGGAAGAGGGTTCTTTTCATTTCTTATCAAAGTAGAGACTTGATCATCTTGATGTGGAGGTAAGATCCCCCTCCCACCCAAATAAGAAAATAAATAAAACAGAAAGAAACAGGAGACTTGAAGACACAGGAATGTGTGTAGAAGAAAGCAGTACTTGAAAGAGAGCAAACACAAATCTGATTGTGGAGGAGAAAAGAATTTATTCACGATCTTGCAAGAACAGTTACTCAACCAAAAATGTGGCACCAAGCAATACAGTGCCACAGGTTTTATAACCTAAGCTTAGTATGCAGGTGATTCCCCGTTTTCTCCACTGACTGGACATTCCAGAGGTTACAGCCCATCTGGATAGTCTAACTAATTAAAATTTCCTACTGAAGATTCCCACTTTCAATTACACTATACATTTCAGTGATCTTGGCCATTACTTATTTAAACTTGTGTCTACCTATATAAGGATTTGGCACTAATTCTAGGCTTGCATCAGAGGCACTCTCCTTTCCCTACCTGCAAGACTGGTTTGAGCTGCCCTGGAGCCCTTTTTTTAAATGAGGTCTGTTTCTCTTGTCCTATGCCATCTTCTATGAAAGATAAACTTAATTTTATTCTTACAGGTGGAAATGGAAGAGGTGGGGTGTATGGTGGAATGTGATTAAAAGAGAAGAAAAAGATTGTTTCTGAGCACAAATTAGAAATTAGTCTTGGAAGGAAAAGATTCAATTTTCCTAGATCTCATCTTGAAAATTACTACTCCCAAACAGCTTTGGCCACCAGCAGAGATTCTGTTAGGGGTTTTAGGTCCATACTGTAACCCCACTCTCTCTCTCCATATATATATCCACATCTTTGAATACTATTATAATTTCAAGTCTTCCCTTTTCTCAACGGAAATTATAAAATTCATTTTCCTATCTGTAGAATTTATCACAGTGTGTAGGTCATGGAACGAAGTCAAATACATGCTGAATGAATAAGTGGGTGAAAGAATTAATAAATAGAAATAAGGAAAGTAATAATAGGTAACTTTGTAACTGAGAAAGCATTAAACGAAGAAGTTCTTGCTGATGGTGTATTTTTCCTGGCAAGTATTGTGTAGGCCATGTGATGAGGGTAAGGAAAAAAGAAAGATATGAGGGTGATTAAAGATACAGCCATTGTCATGGATCAGGAGGGAATTGTTTAGGTAAAAACGGGTTTGCCAGGCAGTGTGGGCAATCAGCTAGGGTTGGAAATCAGGCATGGTCCAGATAATAGCACCTAGATCAGTACAGGAAAAGTGCAAGGGAGTTTATTATTGGCAGCAGAATCCACATCAGATAGAGAAGGTAAATAAACCAAGGGGCATCTCCAATTAGGAGAAAATAGAAGTAACAATTGCTCGAAGGTATCACCAGATAAAGGACTGATCTGTGGGAGGAAATGAAGTAACTGAGAGGATGGAAACTCATGGTCAGAGAGTGGTATGTCAAATTTCACAGAAGGAGAAGCTCTAGTGATGACAATTCATAGGATACAGCCCTGGATCTAAATGGAAGTACCAGTCATTAGAGATAAGGAGGTTAACTTATGAGTTCAGGGTGACAGGTGGTTTCTCCACATGGCCTTTGAGGTCACCCAGGCTGATGGCAAGAGCCCAGGTAATTATCCATGTGCCAAGATTTTCAGTGATAGAGGACAGATAATGATGACAGACTTGGGATCGATTGTAGATAACAACAATGATCTAAGGTGGAAGGTGAAATGGCCAAATGGAAATGGACTGAAAGGAAAACAGTTTCTTTGAAAAAAAAAGTATGGAAGAATGGGGCAGTGGGGAGCTGCAATAATTTTATCCAGCTTCCTCTGTTTGTGCTCTCTAATCCAAATTGCTTCAAGGGGATTCAGCATTTTGAGGATAAACCCAGATTACAAAGATAAGGCAGGAGTTCATAAGCCTCCATGCGAGGCTATTCAACATACACAAGCAAATCCACTAAAATGACTATTTCAATGTCATTGAGAATCAGCAAGTCACACTCACAATTGCATGGTAGGTATCTTCCCATGCACAGCTGTAACTCTGTAGACTATCTAGAAGAAAACCAATATGGCATTTTAGGTAAAAAATCTAAAGTATAATTAAACAGGTATTAATATATTTAAATCTTAGAGGCCTATCAGAATGGAAAATAAAGGTGTGGGCCTGCCCTCAGTTGGTTGATCACAATCTTATCAGTTGGAGAGATGTATAAGGAAGCTGACCTATACGTTTCATATAATCATCTCTAGATGGATTTCCAGGCAACTGAAAAGAATTGGGAAGATATGGAGTTGGGGAACTAGAGAAGAAAAAGTAAAACACTAAAAATTTGACCTGGGGAGCCTCAGTTCCCAGCTCTGAGAAAGTGTCACCCTACACAGCCAGGTCACATCTGCCCCCAATCCACAAAGGCATAGTGCTGACCTCTTGCCACAGCTCTACTCATGTGCACAAAGGGTCCCATGACATAGACCAGTGCACACCAGGATTACGCCCCCCAGAATGATGCAGCCACACAGCTAAATCCTCCCTGCCCATTTGGCACCCAACATTCCAAGCATCAGAATATCCTCACCAACTTGTGCCACTACCTGCCCTGAAACATATCACTACACAGAGTGTCCCACCCTGTGCCCTGCTCCCTGCTGTACAACCATCCTGCAAGCACAAGGCCATAGAGTACTGAAAGAATCAACTCCCAAGGTAAGTCAATCGAGATATTTACTTGCAAAAGATCACAAAGCAAAAGATCACAAAGCATATCAAAATGCAGACAGATATAGTCCTGCCTAATGACCAAAATAAACCACCAGAGGAGACACAGATGTTGGAACAACTAATCAAAGATGCTCATAAAACTGTACTTATTGGATAGCAAAAGACATATGGAGATCAAGAAGACAGTAGAAGAGCATAAAGAGGAATTTTAAAAGAATAAATAGATAAATAGCAAATATCATAGAGATTAAAGATTCTGTTGACCAAATAAAAAAACATGCCAGAGACACACAACACCAGATTTGAAGAGACAGAAGAAATAATAAGTGATATAAAGGACAGGATAATTGACTTTGAAGACACAAAACAGCAAACGGCAAAAAATGGAAAAAATTGAATTGGAATTCAGGGAAATGATAGAAAAACAAACAGGCAGATATAAGAATCACTGGTGTTCCAGAAGAAGAGAGGAGTAAAGGTCTAGGAAGAGTAGTTGAGGGTATAATGGGGGGTGTCATGGTTAGGGACAGGTGTCAACTTGGCCAAGTTGTGGTACCTGTTCATCTGATTGGGCAAGCGCTGGCCTGTCTGTTGCAATGAGGACATTTCATAGGATTAGGTCATGATCACGTCAGCTTCATCCACAGCTGATTCCATTTGTAATCAGCCAAAGGGGAGTGTCTTCTGCAATTAGTGATGCTAAATCCAATCATGGGAAGCCTTTTAAGGAGGACTCAGAGGAGACAGGTTGCATTCCTGCTTCGGCTGGTGAGCCTCTCCTGTGGAGTTCATCCAGGCCATCCATTGGAGTCATCAGCTTCGCAGCCTGCCCTGTGGATTTTGGACTCTGCATTCCTACGGTCACGTGAGACACTTTCATAAATTTTATATTTGCAAGTGTTCCCTGTTGATTCTGTTTCTCTAGAGAACCCTAACTAATACATCTTGGTACCAGGAGTGGTTCTTAAGGAACAGAATCTTAAAAATGGGTTTTTATGAATGGTTTTCT
Source organism: Tamandua tetradactyla (assembly GCF_023851605.1). Taxonomy (NCBI): domain Eukaryota; kingdom Metazoa; phylum Chordata; class Mammalia; order Pilosa; family Myrmecophagidae; genus Tamandua; species Tamandua tetradactyla. The sequence goes on from NC_135350.1 coordinate 1,424,307, forward strand.
ACTCTGACTGGGCTCAGAGACACTAAGGACTCTGATTCCTATAATCAGAATGACACTCCCAATCCATGGACTGAGTTGGCAAAGGAGATAGTCAAAATATCATCCTTCGATCCTCCTAATGCTTCGCTTGTATGAAGCCAGACTCTGGGAGATAATGGTTTTGACACCTTTACAGAGTTTTGTAGAAATAAGAGTTATAGAGATGTTGGTTGGTTGTTGTTAGATACACTGTCAACATTAAAGGGTGAAAGGGATGGGCTTAAGGCTTCAAACAAGAAGCTTAAGTGCCGTCTGAAAGATGTAGAGGTTTCTATGAGTATCCTGAAGGAAAATTTTATTTCCTGTAGCCGTAGACTTGAGATCTCTGAAAATCAGACTCAGAATCTTATTGTTAGAGTAGCAACTTTACAATGTAAACTGAAATCTCAGTCTTGCATGGTGTCTGCCGTTAAAGTGAGGGCATTGATTGGAAAGGAGTGGGACCCTGAAAAATGGGATGGTGACATATGGATTGATAATGATGTTGGGGGTGAGGTTGAAACCCTAGACCATGCTGAGCCTTCTTTAGATAACCCTGTAATAGTCTGCCCTGAGGACATAGCCGCCCCACCTCCAGCCTGCCTTGAGGAATTGGCCACCCAACCTCCTCCTGAAGGGATTAGCCCTAGAGTTATTAATCCTGTTTCACCAGATGAAACTGCAAATGAAAGCCCTGAAGCAAATGGCTTGGAAGATATTTCTAATTCTTTTCATGACCCACCCCCACCACCCCTCATTTCTTCTAGACCTATAACTAAAGTCCCAACAGGCCCCTAAAGGTGAGGTACAAAGTATCACACATGAGGAGGTACGTTATACTCCAAAAGAACTGTGTGAGTTTTCCAATTTATATAGACAGAAATCAGGGGAATATGTGTGGCAATGGATTTTAAGAGTGTGGGATAATGGTGGGAGGAATATAAGGCTGGATCAGGCTGAATTTATTGATATGGGCCCACTAAGTAGAGATTCTGCATTCAATGTTATAGCTAGAGCAGTTAGAAAAGGTGTTAACAGCTTGTTTGGGTGGTTGGTTGAAACATGGATCAAAAGGTGGCCAACATTACCTGAGGTTGAAATGCCAGAACTGCCCTGGTATAATGTAGATGAGGGGATCCAGAGGCTTAGAGAGATTGGGATGTTAGAGTGGATTTATCATGCAAAGCCTGCTCTTACACCCCAGGAATGTCCAGAGGATGCACCTTTTACCAGAACAGTGAGAAATAAATTTGTGAGACTAGCACCATCATCCCTCAAGAGCTCTGTAGTTGCACTTCTCTGTAGGTCAGATATTACTGTAGGAACTGCTGTCACTGAGCTGGAATCCTTAAACACAATGGGGATGACAGGATCCCGAGTTGACAGAAGCCAGGTGGCAGCACTTAATCACCAAAGACAGGGTAGACGTGGGTATTATAATAGACAACAAACTCAAAGGAGGCATCAAAATTATATGACACGCAGAGATTTGTGGCATTGGCTAGTAAATCATGGGGTGCCTAGAAATACAATAGAAGGGCAGTCTACTAAATTCTTGTTGGAGCTGTATAAACAAAAGAGTTCTAGGTCAAGGGAACAGAAGTCTAACCTGAATTACAAAAACACAGAGTCACGGCCCCTTAACCAATTTCCAGACTTGAAACAGTTTACAGACCCTGAGCCCCTTGAATGAAGGGGAGGCCAAGTCCCTATGGGGGAGAAACCTGTTACACTGCCACAAATTTATACTGTTAACCTTCCTCTAAGTCTTCCCCAAGGAGACCAATGGCCTTTTACCAGGGTAACTGTGCATTGGGGAAAAGGAAATGATCAGATATTTCGGGGATTATTAGACACCGGTTCAGAAGTGACATTAATTCCAGGGGACCCAAAACATCACTCTGGACCACCAGTCAGAGTGGGGGCTTATGGAGGCCAGGTGATCAATGGAGTTTTAGCTCAGGTCCGTCTCACAGTGGGTCCAGTGGGCCCCCGGACCCATCCTGTAGTTATTTCCCCAGTTCCGGAATGTATAATTGGCATAGACATATTGAGCAACTGGCAGAATCCCCACGTCGGTTCTCTAACTCGTGCAGTGAGGGCTATTATGGTGGGAAAGGCCAAGTGGAAGCCACTAGAACTGCCCCTACCAAGCAAAATAGTAAATCAAAAGCAATACCGTATTCCTGGAGGGATTGCAGAGATTACTGCCACTCTTAAGGACTTGAAAGATGCAGGGGTGGTGATTCCCACCACATCCCCATTCAACTCTCCTATTTGGCCTGTGCAGAAAACAGATGGGTCTTAGAGAATGACAGTGGATTATCATAAACTCAACCAGGTGGTAACTCCAATTGCAGCTGCTGTTCCAGATGTAGAATCATTGCTTGAGCAAATCAATACATCCCCTGGTACCTGGTATGCAGCTATTGATCTGGCAAATGCTTTTTTCTCAATAGCTATTAGTAAGGACCACCAGAAACAGTTTGCTTTCAGCTGGCAAGGTCAGCAATATACTTTCACTGTCCTACCTCAGGGGTATATCAACTCTCCAGCCCTATGTCATAATCTTGTTCGCAGAGACCTTGATCGTTTCTCCTTCCCACAGGACATCACACTGGTCCATTATATTGATGATATCATGTTGATTGGACCTAGTGAGCAAGAAGTAGCAACTACTCTAGATTTACTGGTAAGGCATTTGCGTGTCAGAGGATGGGAGATAAATCCAACAAAAATACAGGGGCCTTCCACCTCAGTAAAATTTTTAGGTGTCCAGTGGTGTGGGGCATGTCGAGATATCCCTTCTAAGGTGAAGGATAAATTGCTGCATCTGGCCCCTCCCACAACCAAAAAAGAGGCACAATGCCTAGTTGGTCTTTTTGGATTTTGGCGACAACATATTCCTCATTTTGGTGTGCTACTCCGGCCCATTTATCGAGTGACCAGAAAAGCTGCTAATTTTGAGTGGGGACCTGAACAAGAGGAGGCTCTGTGACAGGTCCAGGCTGCTGTGCAAGCTGCTCTGCCACTTGGGCCATATGATCCAGCAGATCCAATGGTGGTGGAAGTGTCAGTGGCAAATAGAGATGCTGTCTGGAGCCTTTGGCAGGCCCCTATAGGAGAATCACAACGCAGACCCTTAGGATTTTGGAGCAAAGCCTTGCCATCTGCTGCAGATAACTACTCTCCTTTTGAGAAACAGCTTTTGGCCTGCTACTGGGCCTTAGTAGAGACTGAACGCTTAACCATGGGCCACCAAGTTACCATGAGACCTGAGTTGCCTATCATGAGTTGGGTGTTGTCTGACCCACCAAGCCATAAAGTTGGGCATGCACAGCAGCACTCTATTGTAAAGTGGAAATGGTATATACGAGATAGAGCCAGAGCAGGTCCTGAAGGCACAAGTAAGTTACATGAAGAAGTGGCCCAAATGCCCATGGTTTCCACTCCTGCTGCCACATTACCTTCTCTTTCCCAGACCAGAGCTATGGCCTCTTGGGGTGTTCCTTACAGTGAATTGACTGAGGAAGAGAAAACTCGGGCCTGGTTTACAGATGGTTCAGCACGATATGCAGGTACCACCCGAAAGTGGACAGCTGCAGCATTACAACCCCTTTCTGGGGTGTCCTTGAAGGACAGCGGGGAGGGGAAATCCTCCCAGTGGGCAGAACTTCGAGCAGTGCACCTGGTTGTTCATTTTGCTTGGAAGGAAAACTGGCCAGAGGTGCGTTTGTATACTGACTCATGGGCTGTTGCTAATGGTTTGGCTGGATGGTCAGGGACTTGGAAAATTGGAAAATTGGTGACAAAGAGGTCTGGGGAAGAAGTATGTGGATAGACCTTTCTGAGTGGGCTAAAAACATGAAGATATTTGTGTCCCATGTGAATGCACACCAGAGGGTGACTTCAGCAGAGGAAGATTTTAATAATCAAGTGGATAAGATGACCCGTTCTATGGATACCAGTCAGCCTCTTTCCCCAGCAACTCCTGTTATTGCCCAATGGGCTCATGAACAAAGTGGTCATGGTGGTAGGGATGGAGGTTATGCATGGGCTCAGCAACATGGACTTCCACTCACCAAGGCTGACCTGGCTACAGCCACTGCTGAGTGCCCAATCTGCCAGCAGCAGAGACCCACACTCAGCCCCCGATATGGCACCATTCCCCGAGGTGACCAGCCAGCTACATGGTGGCAGGTTGATTACATTGGACCACTCCCTTCATGGAAGGGGCAGCGATTTGTTCTAACTGGAATAGACACATACTCTGGATATGGGTTTGCTTTTCCTGCACACAATGCTTCTGCCAAAACTACTATCCGTGGGCTTACAGAATGCCTTATCCATCATCATGGTATTCCACATAGCATTGCTTCGAATGAAGGAACACACTTCACAGCAAATGAAGTGCGGGAATGGGCGCATGCTCATGAATTCTCTGGTCTTACCATGTTCCCCATCATCCAGAAGCAGATGGATTGATAGAACGGTGGAATGGCCTTTTGAAAACTCAATTACGGTGCCAACTAGGTGGCAAAAACTTGAAAGGCTGGGGTAATGTTCTCCAGGAAGCTGTGTATGCTCTGAATCAGCGTCCACCGTATGGTGCTGTTTCTCCCATAGCCAGGATCCATGGGTCCAGGAACCAAGGGGTGGAAATGGGTGTGGTGCCACTCACTATTACTCCTAGTGATCCACTAGGAAAATTTTTGCTTCCTGTCCCTGCTACCCTGAGTTCTGCTGGTCTACAAGTTTTAGTTCCAAAACGGGGTGTGCTTTCTCCAGGAGAAACAACAGTGATACCACTGAACTGGAAGTTAAGATTGCCACCTGGCCACTTTGGGCTACTTATGCCTCTGGATCAACACACCAAGAAGGGGATTACATTATTGTCTGGGGTAATTGACCCTGACTATCAGAAGGAAGTAGGACTGCAACTACATAATGGAGGTAAAGAAGGGTTTTCTTGGAATATAGGAGATCCCCTGGGGCGTCTATTAGTACTACCATGCCCTGTGATTAAAATCAATGGAAAACTGCAACAACACAATCCAGGCAGGACCACTAATGGCTCTGAGACTTCAGGAATGAAGGTTTGGGTCACCCCACCAGGCAAAGAACCATGGCCAGCTGAAGTGCTTGCTGAGGGGAAAGGGAACATGGAATGGGTAGTGGAAGAAGGTAGTGATAAATATGAACTTCGACCACGTGATCAGTTACAGAAATGAGGACTGTAATGCTGTTTTGTTTGTGTTATACTATTTAAGTTGTAAAATATCAAGTTTAAGAATGAATGTTGCCCAAGGATTTGCATGCTATTCTGGAGAGATTTAATGTGTTTCCAGTTATATGCAGGACAGTTGAGTATTGTCAGGTAAAAGAAAAAATGTGTGCTTATTTGTTTTCATTTGGAAATTAAGTATGGTCTAAGGTGATATATATATATATATATATATATGTGCCAAGTTGACAAGGGGTGGACTGTCATGGTTAGGGACAGGTGTCAACTTGGCCAAGTTGTGGTACCTGTTTATCTTATTGGGCAAGCGCTGGCCTGTCTGTTGCAATGAGGACATTTCATAGGATTAGGTCATGATCACGTCAGCTTCATCCACAGCTGATTCCATTTGTAATCAGCCAAAGGGGAGTGTCTTCTGCAATTAGTGATGCTAAATCCAATCATGGGAAGCCTTTTAAGGAGGACTCAGAGGAGACAGGTTGCATTCCTGCTTCGGCTGGTGAGCCTCTCCTGTGGAGTTCATCCAGGCCATCCATTGGAGTCATCAGCTTCGCAGCCTGCCCTGTGGATTTTGGACTCTGCATTCCTACGGTCACGTGAGATACTTTCATAAATTTTATATTTGCAAGTGTTCCCTGTTGATTCTGTTTCTCTAGAGAACCCTAACTAATACAGAGGCAAACTTCCCAACCTTCATAAAGGGCATAAATATACAAGTCAAAGAAGCGAAGTGAACTCCAAATAGAATAAATCCAAATAGGCCTTCCCCAAGGCACATATTAATCAGTCTGCAAATGTTGAAGAGAAGCAGAAAATCCTGAAGGCAGCAAGAGAAAAGCAATCAACTACATACAAGGGAAACTGAGTAAGACTGAGTTCAGACTACTCAACCTAGGGGTGAGAAGGCAGTAGTATGATATATTCAAGATCTTGAAAGAGAAAGACTTCCAGCCAAGAACCCTCTACCCAGCCAAACTGGCCTTCAAAATTAAGGGGAAGATTAAAGTATTCACAAAGAAAGAAGTCCTGAAAGAATCTTTCAACAAGAGAACAGCTCTATAGGAAATACTAGAAGGAGTTCTGCTAGCTGAAAATAAAAGACAGGAGAGGGAGGTCTGGAGGAGGGGACAGAATAAAGAGTGCCACTAAGGGTAATTTAAAGGATACAAAGAGAAAGAAGGAAAAGAATATAAAGATCTGACAAATAAAATTAAAAAGATAAAATGGTGGAATCAAGAAATGTCTTTTCAGAAATAAATTTTGAATGTTAATGGACTAAACTTACCAGTTAAAAGATACAGATTGGCAGAATGGATTTAGAAATATAATCCAGCTATATTCCATTTAGAAGAAACTCATCTTGGGCACAAGGATATAAAGAGATTGAAAGTGAAAGGATGGAAAAAGGTTTTCCATGCAAGGTGTAATCAAAAGAAAGCAGGAGTAGCTATACTAATAGAGGACAAAATAGACTTTAACTGTACAGACATCATCAAAGACAAAGAAGGACACTATATACTAATTAAAGAGTCAATTCACCAAAAAGATATAACAATCATAAATGTTTATGCTCCCAATCAAGGAGCTCCAAAGCACATGAGAAAGACATTGGTAAAACTGAAGGGAGCAATAGCTGTTTCAACAATAATAGTAGGAGACTTCAATACACTACTCTCTTCCATAGATAGAATAACCAGATGGAAGATCAATAAGGAAATAGAGAAGTTAAATAACTTGATCAATGAATTAGACCTAACAGACATATATAAGTTATTGCACCCAAAAGCACAAGGATGTGCAGTCTTCTCTAGTGCTCATGTAACATACTCCTGGATAGATCATATGCTGGGTCACAAAACAAGTCTCTATAAATTTAAAAACATTGAAATTATTCAAAGCATTTTCTCTGATCACAGCAGAATGAAGCTGGATCTCAAGAAGCACCAAAGAATGAGAACATTCACAAATATATGGAGATTAAATAACACAGTCTTAAGCAATCAGTTGGCCAAAGAAGAAACTGCTAGAGGAATCTGTAGCTAACTGGAGATGAATGAAAATGAGAATACAACTTACCAGAACTCATGGGATGCGGCAAAGGCTGTGCTGAGGGGAAAATTTATTCCCTATATGCCTATATTAAAAAACAAGAAAGCAAAAATCGAGGACTTAACAGCACACCTGGAGGAAACTGAGAAAGAACAGCAAATTCACCACAAAGTAAATAGAAGAAGAGAAATAGCAAAGATTAAAGCAGAGATAAATCAAATGGGAGAACAAAAGCACAATAGAAATAATCGATAAAACCAAAAGTTGGTTCTTTGAGAAAATCAATAAAATTGAAGGGCCACTAACTGGACTGACAAAGAAAAAAAGAAAGAGGATGCAGTAAACAAAATCAGAAACGAGAAGAGGTGCATTACCACAGACCCTGAAGAAATAAAAGAAATCATAAGAGGATACTATGAACAAATATATGCCAACAAACTACACAACTTAGATGAAATGGACAAATTCCTAGAGACACACAAACAAGCTACACTGACTGAAGAAGAAATAGATGATCTCAACAAACCAATTACAAGTAAAGAGATTCTGTCAGTCATCAAAAATCTTCCTACAAATAAAAGCCCAGGGCCGGATGGCCTCACAGGGGAATTTTACCAAACATTCCAAGAAGAACTAACACCAATCCTGCTCAAACTTTCCAAAAAAATTGAGGGAAAAGGAAGTCAACCTAATGCATTTTATGAAGCTGATATCATTATTATTATTACCCAAAACCAGGTAAAGATGCTATAAGATAGGAAAACTACAGACCAATCTCCCTAATGAATATAGATGCAAAAAGTCTCAATAAAATATTAGCAAATTGAATCCAACAGCACATTAAAAGAATTATACACCATGACCAAGTGGGGTTTATACCAAAATGCAAGGATGGTTCAACACAAGAAAATCAAAAGAGAAAAATCACATGATCATCTCAAGTGATGCTGAAAAAGCATTCGACAAAATTAAGCATCCTTTTCTGATAATAACACTCCAAATGATGGGAAGCAAAGGTAACTACCTCAATACAATAACGGAGATAAATGAAAAACCAATAGCCAGCATCATACTCAATGGAGAGAGATGGAAAGTTTTCCCCCTAAGATTAGGCACAAGACAAGGATACCACTGTCACCACTATTATTCAGCATTGTACTAGAAGTTCTTCCTAGAGCAATCAGGCAGGACAAAGAAATAAAATGTATCCAAATTGGAAAGGAAAAAGTAAAATTCTCATTATTTGCAGATGATATGATACTGTACTTGGAAGATCCTGAGAAATCTACCGCAAAGTTAGTTGAGCTAATAAACAAATTCAGCAAGGTGACAGGATATAAAATTAATGTGCAAATGTCAATAACATTTCTATACACAAGCAATGATTTAACTGAGGAGTCAGTTAAGGAAAAATTTCCATTCAAAATAGCAACTAAAAGAATGAAGTACTTAGGAATGAACTTAACTAGGGATGTAAAGGACTTATACACAGAAAACTACATAACATTGCTAAAAGAAATCAAAGGAGATCTAAATAGGTGGAAAGACATTCCCTGGTCATGGATAGGAAGGTTAAATATAGTTAAGATGTCAATTCTTTCCAAATTGATCTATAGATTCAACACAGAACCAATCAAAATTCCAATAACCTATTTGAAGATTTGGAAAAGCTAACTACCAAATTCATCTGGAAGGGAAAGAGACTGCAAATAGCTAAAAGCATCCTAAAAAAGAAGAATGAAGTGGGAGGACTAACACTAAGGGAGAAAAGTCGATTGTGATGATAAAAAATATATTTAAGCCCTCTGACCTCTTATATTCCTGGAGCAGCTAGAAGGAAAAATAAGAGAGGATCATATGGTAGCCCATGACAAACTTGGGATGTGTCCTGAAACTACTTGTTGAAGAGTGCTTTGAAATCTATTGCCTTTCTTTGCATTGTATATATGTTATATGCACAATAAAAAAGTTAAAAAAATTTACAAATCTGTCTCAGTTTGGAAAACAAAACAAAAAAATTCATGTATACCACATTAAAAAGTTAATCTTCCACATTTTCCACAAAATATTACCTTTGCAATATATTGTAAAATTTTAAAACAATGTATCTTGAGTCATTAATAAACATAAAGTCATAACCTAAAAAAAAAATGTAATAGAATAAGATTCTACAAAAAAGAAAAATGACCAGGGTCATTAAAAGAAAATCCCAGTGGTGCCATCTACAGAGATAGCAGGAGTTTCCAAATGACTTTGAACTAGGTCACAACAATTGATAAAAGGAAGACTACAATTTAAACATTCCCATTCTGTTAGTAGGTTTGTGTTAGTCCAAGTGCTGTTCGCTTTCCCCTGATCCTATTCCACTACTCCTGGAAGTACAAAGTGGGCCTGAGACAAAGAGTGAGGTCAGCTTTGGAAGGCACTTTTAGATAAACAAGAAGCCATTCTAACTTCTTTCTCCTCCCACCTTCCTGCCATGAGTCAGAATCTTTTCTTTCAATTCCTATGAGATCACACAGTAGAACAATGCTCTCCCAAAGTTTGCTATAGCACCGTGACAACCTTGGCAGGGAAATCTGAGTTAACCCAGTTCCAAATTGATCACTAGTGCAAGTCACATGATACCTAACCAACTTTTAGATGACTTTCTAATAAAACACTGAAAAGGCACAAACAACCCAGAAGTCCTTTGTGAAGGACTCTCTTCACAAAATATCAAAACGGTTTGAGACCTGGGATGCTTCTAGAGTTTGCTATTTCTGTTGAACTTTGTGCTGGTTTGAAAGGATGTGTGCCCCCTAGAAAAGACATATTTTAGTTAAAATCCCACTTCATAAAGGTAGAATAATTCCTATTAAATACTGTATGTTTGAAACTGTAATCAGATCATATCCCTGGATGATGTGATTTAGTCAAGAGTGGTTGTTAAACTGGATTAGGTGACAACATGTCTCCACCCATTTGGGTGTGTCTTGATTGGTTTATTGGAGTCTATAAAAGAGGAAACATTTTTGGAGAAAGAGATTTAGAGAGAGCAGCACCACAAAGCAGAGAGTTCACTAGCCAGTGACCCTTGGAGGTGAAGAGGTAAACGCCTCCCGGGGAGCTTCATGAAACCAGAAGCCAGGAGAGTAAGCCAGCAGATGTCGCCATGTTTGCCATGTGCCCTTCCAGCTGAGAGAGAAACGTTGAACATTGTCGGCCTTCTTGAATCAAGGTATCTTTCCCCAGATGCCTTAAATTGGACATTTCTATAGACTTGTTTTAATTGGGACATTTTCTCGGCCTTAGAACTGTAAACTAGCAACTCATTAAGTTCCCCTTGTTATAAGCCACTCTGTTTCTGGTATATTGCATTCTGGCAGCTAGCAAACTAGAACAAACTTCTTTGTCAGAGAATGAAGAAACTAAGGTTTATTGAGTACCTTGACATATACCAGTTACTCAGGTGGGTTCTTTTTACCATTTGTTCATAAAACTTATGCATTAGGTATTATTACTATCATCTTCATTTTACATATGAGGAAATGGGCTCAAAGTGAAGTTGATTAATTGTACCAGACCACATCATGCCTGGTGACTAGCATTGTAGTTAGTATTGAAGTCCAAGTCTTCTTGTTTCTAAAGCAAATACTCTTCACTATATCACATTCCTATGTGAGTGACCAGATACACCTATTTTTCTAATCTAAAGTAATAGATCAGATCCATCATACATGGCTTTCTAAATTCATGGATCACCATAAGCGGTGGAACACCTAAGAGACTATCTAGTCCTTGTGTTTAGAGTAACCATGATGTTTTCAACTTTTTCCCAAGTTGAAAGTATGCACAACAGTGCTTTCCAAATGATGAGGTTTTCATTGTCTTTAGCAAAAGACAGAAAAACAAACACAACATGGTGAATTTTTCTATAAAGCTAAAGGTATCAACATAAAGGATTTCTCTTCATTTTAAAAGTACAATGTTCGTGTTTGCATGTGTTCTGATGCCTTTTGCTTTTTTAATGAAATAATGGAGCTAGTAGAAGAATGTGCTTTCGTGGGAAAATAAAATGTGGGCAACTCTGTCCCTTGTGACTTGCCCTGGCCAAACTGCCTCTGCAAGGATGTTACATGCCCCACTGCTCTGCTCTCCTTCCAGCACAGGGTGCAAAAGCCTGGAACCCTACCATCAAAGTAGGACCAACTCTGGTGCAATTCACGCTCCAGAACTACCCCCAAGTTCAGGCTGAGAGTGACTCCAGCTGAGCCCACCTCCTTGCCTGGCCTCCCTCCTACCTTGTCCTGCTTTCTTCGCTTCCTCACAAGTTCACCCCAAGAGCACTTCTTCCAACTCATATGACCCTGAATCCCCATCTCAATCTCTGCTTATACAATATCCAAACTAAGCCTTAAAAAAAAAAAAAAGTGGGCAACTTCACTGGATGAGTGCTGTCCAATGGATACAATTAAAAAAAAAAAACTTGTTTCTATTCCCAAGTTCATGTTCAAACTTGTGAGATCTATGAAAGGGATCTTGGGCAGTTCCCCTACTTCTCTGTTGACCCTTAGTAGTAAAAGATTCTCTGATTACATTCAGTCAAATGTATAGTCTCTTTTTAGTAATTTAAGATATTCAGGCTAGCTAATAATCACAACTGCACTTTATACAAACTTTAAGTTTTTCCAACCCCAGTTCAGGCCTGCTCCAGGCCAGAAGTCTACAGTGGAGCAAAGGAGAGATGTTGTCACTGCCTTCTCTTTTTAACTTTTCCAATCATCCTTCATATCTCTACCCCACAGACATGTTGAGCTTTGGCTTCTCACCTTTCCAGGTTTGGGGATGAGAGGGAGTGAGAGTAAAACAAAGGGATGGTTTAAATTAATGGCACTGGTGACAGCTGGCTTTCCTTTACACTGTACAGAGCAGACATTTAAAGCTGATTCTTTCTCTTAGGTGAGCCTTCATGTTATCCAGCCACATTTCTACCTCTTGAAATTTTTTTCAGTGGCCTCTCACCATTCAAGACCCCAAACTAAAATCTAATGAGTTCCCGGTGCTTGCTCATGCAGGAAAAAAAAAAATCTAATGAGTACTTGCAGGGCGTCAAACACTGTGCTGGGTGCAGAATATTTGTCCAAACTCCTAGACAATCCTAAGCACAATGCAAAAAAGACATATCAGAAAATAAATATGCAGTCTCAGTGATCATATTGACTTTAATTTTTCAGCCCTAAATCTTAACTTACAAGATAATTGCTATTGTAAAAAAGGCATAGTTCATTAACAGCCTCATTTCCCAGATGTGATTTGATATATGCTCTAAATTATATAACCTCTGACGTAGTGGGCACTTTGAACTTGTAAGCAGAAAAACTTTCTTCGGAAAGCACACATTCTAGTTCATGAAATAAATGTGCCCACAAACTATAATTTAAGACATAAATGTGCATGCTGTTAGATTTCGATTTGGTTGAATTTCAGAAGAGGCGCAAAGACATTTAGGGAAAGAGCAGCAGGAATGGGCTGGCATTAGACTTTCGAACTTTAAACCTCCACATCACTGTATGAAATTGCTTCTGAGATAAGAAATAGAATAAATGTCCTAAGCACAGATGGGCCTTTCTGCTTGCCTGGAGGCTGCCTTAACTGACGATCATGACGTTCAATGGCTCTTGGAAGGTAGACCGCAGTGAGAACTATGACAAGTTCATGGAGAAGATGGGTAAGGGCTTCAGTATTTAGAGACTAGGTCTTTGACTTTTCATTGGCATTTTTCTTTCCATTTCATTCCAAACCTCTGGGCTTAGAGAATGGCCTCTGTGTACTGAGTGTGTAATGACAACTTCCAGAATTTAAAGGACTGACTTCTAGGGGGTGGAAAACCAAAAGCCATGTAATAAACCAGTGGAAACGAATGTTGGCAAAATTCACAGTTCTGAATGAATGAGACTCAAACAATTTTCTCTTTTCCCCTGGCTTACAGAATTTTGGGAATAATCTCATGACGGTATTGACTGTCTTCAGGGATTTTAATTTAACTGATTTAAAAAATCTATATTGATATTCTGGCAGCTCATAAACTGCATAAAGTGAGCGAACAAGTTTGTGCCATTTCCAAATCAAAAATCTGCATCAGTTATATCCCATTGTTCAGGGATTCCAAGTCCAAACATATGGCATTTATAGCTTCTTCCAATAATGAATTTGATTGTAAAATTTGCTAATTTTCCCACTTTTGCGTTAATCAGTAATGCCACAAAAAACAAAGAGAATTATCAAGAGAGCAAAAGGACATGAAATAAAAGAAATACCGCCCATGCAGAATATATCTGTGTGTCTTTATAAATGCAAGAATGTGTTTTTTTAATCCTTCATTTAACACTTCTGGAATTTGGCTTATTTAACACTGAAACAAAGGGTTTGATAATCTTACTAAAATTTAAGTTGAAATTACTTAACTCTAAGATTCTGTAATTCGCGGCTATATTTAATTTTTCTTAAGTTTTAGGAAAATAGCTCAATTCAGTTCTTTTGATCTGATTGACCTCGACTTTTTCTACAAGAGTGGCCTGAATTCTCTCGTGCAAAGGCAATGCCATCACATCTTCTCACTCACTATCAAAGTTTTTAAAATATCTTTTAAGAAAAAAGAACTTGGAAAAATAAACATGATGTATGGCACTTTCACTTTATTTTCCCCAACCTCTTTCCCTTCCCAGGTGTTAATGTGGTGAAAAGAAAGCTTGCAGCTCATGACAATTTGAAACTCATAATTACACAAGAAGGAAATAAATTCACCATCAAAGAATCAAGCACTTTTCGGAGTATTGACGTTGTGTTTGAGCTTGGTGTCAATTTTACCTATAACCTTGCCGATGGAACTGAAATCAGCGTAAGAAAGTTTTTATAAGCAATTCATTTTCTACACAGTGCTAAAACAGATGGTTTGATGGAACAGCTGAGCATAGAAAACTAAACAAATCTAAAGCTCTGTATTTCCAACTTTACATATCTGATAGCAACAAAAATTTTTACAGTTAACTAAATGGATGACCAGGCAGGAATTATTTCTAAAAAAATTATTTGTAAATGGAGTCATTTCAGCTTCAAAAAATAGTTAGAAATTATATCGGTTTCAAATCTTTTTGTCCTTCTATATGCATTGAGAGATCTCAAAAATGGTTAAATTATGCCATAATGAATCAAGCTTTTGCTTGGCCATTTATTTTAATGCTCTTTAGAAAAAAAATAGAGAGAAACAATGAAAATCCCCAAAAGTGGATGAAATCAAATACTCACTTCAGTTGAACATAGCACAGATGAAGAGGGCTAAAGCAGCTATTTACTGGGAAGCCAAAAGTAGTGTATATGCTCTATGCATATGCATATGCTCCCTTCTCATGAGTTGGTCATTTATTTGCTTTGGAAATGCACACATCATGACCATTCACCTTATAACTACCAGTTATTCCAGTGTGATTCAGGCCCCTAAATTACCTGCAGACTCCCAAAGCAAGTTGAAACTTAAGTAGTCTTTGTAAATAATTCTGATATTTTAATTACATTGCATTTAACTACCTTTCCTCATTAAAAACACTCCAAGTATCTGAATTCTTGTTTCCTTGACACCTAAAATTGTTGAGTTAGAGGTGTGAGCATGCAACTTAAACATAATAGGCATTTACTAGGCTATTGAAATAATAAAATAAATGAATTAATTAGCAAATAAGTGAGTGATCAAATGGACAAGTATAAGGCTATATTGGGCATTGGGGATGAAATTTTTAATGTTCAAAATATGAAATTTTAGGGAGTTATCATTTTCAATTGATTTGGCTGCTACCTCTTTAGTCTCAGAATTTATTTATAGCTAAATTATGTAGATATGTAATGACAATTCACTGCCAAGTATTAAATCATTATGGTCATATTTTAATTACTGCCACAATCAACATAGATTAAAACAAGCACAGAGTTGTTAGCCTCTCCATGAAACTAATTTAAACTGTGACTAAATTTTAGACACTGTTCTTAACATAAAAGAATTATAAAAAAGGAAAGAGACATCCCACCCACCTGCGTTATAATTCAGCATATGGAAATTACCAAGGGAGAGAAGCCTAATGGTGACCAGTGTACAACCTAGAGCCAAGATCCTGGGTGCAGTCCTGGCTCTGTGATTTGGGGTGAATCACTGTGCCTCAGGTTCACCAGCCGTAAAATGGACATAATACATTTATTTCGTGGGGTTGTCAAGATTATAAACAAAGAATGAATCTATGGCACTTTTTGCCTGATATGTAAGACCCTTAAACATGCTAGCTCTTGCTCTTACGATTTGTATGCAGGGGGCTTGGAACCTAGATGGAGACAAACTTGTTGGAAAATTCAAACGGACAGACAATGGAAATGAGCTGAATACTGTCCAAGAAATTATAGGTGGCGAACTAGTTCAGGTAAGTGGTGAAAAGTTTATAACTACTTTCCAAATAGAAAAATAATTATTATGACCATAATTTTATTTGATGTTGCTGAATTATGTCTTTGGTACATAGATTATTACTCCTTTTCTCTTAAATTTTACTAATTCAAAAAGTATAGATATTTTCTGATTCTAAGTTATTGAAGAGAACTTAACAGATACATCAAATATGTCAATACCTCTTTTAACTGAAAATGTAAATGATTACAAACCAAAATATTTTTATAAACCTTTATCTACATAACAATGGTATTATCAAGCAAAAGGAAAAAAAAAACAGAAATGCTAATTTTCTTTGTAATTTAGTCTTAAATCTTAACGTCTAAGTTCCTCTGTATTTGTTAACAACTTTCAGACGTATGTATATGAAGGAGTAGAAGCCAAGAGGATCTTTAAAAAGGAGTAAGCATTGTTCTTGGAGAACACCCCAGAACACAAACTGGATGGAAGAACTGTGTTTTCTCCCCATCAAGTATAAGGTTACTGATGGATTAGTACTTTAATAAACATCGGCCAATGGCTTATATTTCCAGTCTTACCAAAGCACAAGAAGTTAAGCAAACTAGGACTGAACTTGTTTAACATTCTTTAAGATTTACATTTATTGGTGTCCTAAAAGAATGTGTGATATTTTAAAAACAAAAATAAATATAGTTTCCACATTACTTCATAAGTTGCCTCTCCTTTTTAAAAAAGTTCTATGGCATAGTGTTGATAGACTTTTCATTTTTTCCACTGGTGGTAAACTGAAAACCTGGGCTGCATGGGGATCTTCAAAATATGGCATTGGCTGTTAATAATTTCCTTGTTAGCATCTATTACTATAAAAGTAATTTACAGTTTAACCAGAGGACCTATAGATACAGAAAAGCAATGCAAAATAAATATTTCCGTAACCCCAATCCAGAGATGAACACTGTTCTGATTTGGATAAATATCCTCCCAGTCCTCTTCTCTGGGTATAGATATATATATTTCCCCATATCTACCATTTTGAATAATATGATCAGAAACAAGTGATGCGCTGAGTGAAATAATTGTATACATTTGCCCACAATGTTAGCCATTCCCAGAACTGGCTGAAAATCAGGATCATCTTAGGAACTTAAAAAGGTTTGGCATAAAAAAATTTTTTTGCGTTCTTAATGTCCACTGTTAACTACTAAATCAGAATCTCTGAAAAAAGAATGAGAGATTTTAGAAAATTCCCAGGTGATTCTGATACAGCCTGCCCATCAACCAGTCTTTGAGAACAACTGGGCTTTCAGGCACCAAAAATATCCCTTTTAATTTTTTTTAATGATTCCTAGAAAGACTCTCATTAAATGGTGATGATGGTGGGGTTGGTAATCATGAGGATTGTGACAACAAATATAATTTATTGAATGCCAACTTTGCTGGGCCAGGCAAGATATGAGGGTCCTTAGCACATCATCTCTAAACCTCATAAAGACCTAAGGGATGTGTATTATTATCTCCACTTTACCGTGACTGAACCGGCTGAAAGAGTTCTTTACACACTTGAAGGAGTTTTCATTTCTTTGGGATCAAAGTCTTTAGATGAAGCTTGTTCTCTTTCTTAGAAAGTGACCCACCTTTCCCATTTTCCTGGCTGAAAGGCAAATGGGAAAACATGCCACTTTGCAATGTTTGTGTCAGGTAGAGAAGTGAAAGGAAGATAGACACGATGACCTGGACCAGGAAGCTATCAGTTCTTCTCTAAAACTCAACCCAGATGGTCTTCACAGAAGACATGAGGAGTCCCTGAGAAATCTGACTCCTGCTCCTAGGGTTCCTGTGTCTAGTGTTCCATGGGGTAATGTGAATGGATCCCTTTATTTTGCCCCACAAGACCTTCTATCTTGAATTCATTAGGGTTTGTCTTTGTTGGAAGGATTTCCATGGTCAGTAGAGACAAAGTGCTTGGGATACAGACCAAGGAAGGAGAGGGCATGGCTGCCATGTGGAAAGATAGCCCATGAACTGCCAGGCTATGATTAAATGGGAACAGAATGGCTGTCGTATAAGATCAGGCCAACAAATGACACTTTTGCATTTCCAGTTCAAGATCACTCCCACCAAGAAGTCTTTCTAGACTCCATTATCATTTCTCTAAAGCATTCTTACTTCCTCTCAGCATACACCTGCCAGTGTTTTCCACTGTAGAACAACAGCCTTGATCATTCTAAAATCTGTTTCATATCCTTAGAGACTTCGTTATTTAACAAGTAATATTTTGGAGCAGAATTATTTTCCTAAAAGCCTTTGTAGAAAGCAATTTGCATAGGATCCCCAGGGTCCAAACTAGGAAGAGAGGTAGCCAGGAAGCATTTCAGGGAGTAGAGAAATACATTGAGAGGTTTGACACATTTGTAGAAGATCAATTGCAGGTAATCAAGAGATAACTGGATTTGTGAATCTCCTTCGTGACAACTGCATTGTCTTCCCCATCAGGAAGTTGCCAAGGGTGGGGAAGGGCACACCCAACACCTGGGCCCAGGCAGTGACTCCTGGGCAGGGTCCCAGGGAGCATCAGTGCTCAGTACAGACGTACTGCCTGTTGTGCTTCAGACAAGAGGAATGGTGGCTACTTCCAGCAGTGGCAGCACCTACAGCACATCCTCCAGCAGATTGTCCCCCAGAGGTATGGACCCTAACCTGGCTCCTGTTGGAGAACTTCAGCATCGAGAAAACCGTCAACATATGAGCAATAGCCAGGCTTTTACCCTGCTTTTCCCTCTGTGCCTATCTCTCTTCCATTTCAGTTCTCACCAGGAAAACCACAGGTTTCTCTCTTGAACAAGACACCCTCGATGGTTTTAAGCAGGGCTGTTCAGTTGAATGCTCTGAGACAGTGGAAATGTTCCATGTGTGGGCTGTCCAGTATGGTAGCCACGAACTACACATGGCTTTTGAGCACAAGACATGTAGCTGGTGCAGCCCAGGGACTGTTTTATTTTTATTGTATTCCTTTTTTCTTTTTCCTTATTAGAGAAGTTGTGGGTTTACAGAATAATCATGCATACAGTACAGGATTCCTAAATACCACCCTATTATTAACACCTTGCATTGGTGTGGAACATATGTTACAATAGATGAAAGCACCTTTTTATAATTGTTCTGTTAACTGTAGTCCATGGCTTAACTTAGAGCTGGTTCACTGTGTACTGTAGTTCCATGGAACTTTTAAAAAAATTTTATTCCGTTGCATAAATAAGCCTAACCTAACATTTCCCCTTTTAACCACATTCAGATACACACTTCGGTGCTGTTAATTACATTCACAATGTTGTGCTACCACCACCACCACCACCATCCATTAATAAAACAGTTTCATCATTCCAAATAGGAGCAGCTGGATTCTAAGTCTTAACCTCCCATTCCCTGTCCTCACCCCATCCTCTGGTAAGCTATACTATCGATTCTGACTCTATGAGTTTGCTTATTCTAATTATTTCCAGAGGGGCACCAAGAGCTCTTCCATGGCTCCGTAACACTGAGTTTTCTTGGCCTGCCCAGCAAATCCAGCCCTTCCACTCACTGTCCCCCACAGTCGTGAGGAAGCATGCAGAGCATCTTTAAGTCTTCTCCACCATGGTCGTTGTCCAAGGCGGAATGAAACCATGGCCACCCTTACAGCTGGGCCCTGAACGATCCAAATTGCTCATCAAAAGCCATGGTCAGTTGTTGGCCATGCACACCCCTTCTTGGGGAAGAGGATTTCCAGGTCGCTTTCTGTCACCAGCGAGATAGGCAGAGGCTGGACCCCAAGGTGGTCTGCCTTGAGAGTGGGTGATGGGTATCAGCAGCCACCATGCAGAGAGAGCAGTTTACTGCTTTTTACCATAAGTTAACAGCATCTTCCTCCTCCTCTTTCTTGGATGCTGTACAATTTTCTTTTGACCTTTAGGGTTTCAAAATCGTTGCTTCAGGTAATTCCTGCCTGTTTAATAGTTATTCTGGTGACGAACTGAGTGCTGGAGCTTCCTACTCCACCATCTCTCTACAATTCTCTAATTGTTTTAAAAATAAAAGCATAAGGTGGATGGTTAATCTCTCTAAGCCGAAATCTGCAAGTGAAACCATTGCTCTCTCCCCTATATGGAACATGACATCCAGGGGTGAAAGTCTCCCTGGCGACGTGGGAGAAGACTCCCAGGGATGAGCTTGGCCCTGGCACTGTGGAATCAACAATTCCATCCTGACCAAAAGAGGGAAAAGAAGTGTAACTAATAAATTATCAGTGGTAGAGAGAGTTCAAATAGAGTCGAGAGGTTACTCTGGAGGTTGCTGTTATGCAAGCTTCAGGTAGACCTTGCTACGTGTCATAATCTGCCAACCCCTAACCAGGACTTTTCCAGTCAATCCTAAAGAACACCTAGCACAATTTATAAGATTTCACAAAGGTTCCAGGCACTAGAGTATCTTTCCAGGAACCTACAACCTCCAGATGGGTTCCTGGTCCAGGTAAGCCCTGATACCTAGTCCAGCCTCTCCAGAAAATCAGACAGTTCCATCTCCCTACCCCATATTAGTGACAGACCCTCCCAATATCAAAAATTTAGAATTGCCATAGCCCAAACAATCCCAATGAGAGGTATGGAAAGATCAAAGGTGATGGTGGAACTATATATAGAAGATAGGACTTAACAAATGAATATGAATGCCAAATCATTAAATTGATATCTTCTTTAGTCTCCAGTATTTTAGAGCAGCTAGAAGCATAAAACTAAAATTGTGAAATTGCAACCCCTGTCAAAGTCTGAAATATATTCTACAACTAAATGTGGTGCATTGCTTGGAAATTTATAGCTTTTTTGTATAGATGTTATTTTTCACACACACACACACACATACATACACACAAAGTCAATTATGATGATAATTTTAAAATAAGCCAACAAATAATAAAGCATAAGAATATACACTGCCAACTTGCCAGGGCCCAAAAAGTTGCCTTTTATTCATATTCTTACATGAACTACTACTTTATGTGCTTCAACAATTGCATTTTTTGAGGGTCTGTTTTAGGGGATAAAGCGGGAGGTCAATTCTTTAGGCATCTGCTACTTTTATTTTGACTCCTTATTCAAGTTAATGTGGACGACAACTAACTTTTACATAGTTTCTACCAGCGTGCCAGGCATTATTCAAGAGTATATACATTTAACAGATACATTACAATGTGAGAAGAAAAATGTTTGAACACGTGAAAAAGAATAGATTAGAGAATATGCAACTTTTGCAAAAACAAAAGCAAACTTAAATCCATTGCTCATTACATAACTTCATAAAGGTCTTCAAATAGGAACTAGTAATTCTTTAGATTTTCATATGCTTTTTTGTGTCATAAAGTTTTAAAGTACTTTTACCTCTCTAATTCTACTTGTCGACATATTTCTGTGAAAGAAGAAAAAAGCAGGCATTACTAATCATTTTAGAAAGTGGAGAAACTGAAGTGCAAAGTAGCTTATTAGCTTAGCTAATGTTGGACAGAGTCTATGATAAAGACAGGAATTAAATGTAGGTCTTGACTTTGAGTCTAGAACACTATGATCTATGCTCTTTACTCAGTGTATTATAAACAAAAATATCTCACAGAAAAAAAATGTCCCTCAATTCCTTAGTGGCACCCAAGAATAGCACTGCAAATGAGTCAGGTCAGACTGAACATAATGGTGATGAAGTGGTCAGGCACTCATCTATTTCTGGCCTCATCACAGCCTCACTGTTTTCACAATTTATATCCTTCCTAGAATTATATTTTCCACTATTAATCCACATTGGAGAGAAGTCTATTATGGGCTAAGTGACTGCTATTTCCACAACCCCTTTTTCAGGAAACTGACCTTGCCATTAGATCACTTGGATTGACCAGGAAAGGCTGGCCGACTGAAGAGCAGTAAATCTCCTACCAGTCGATTAGTTTATGAGCTTTGTGTAGAAAATCACATCTCACCGAACCGAGGCAAATCTCCTTTTAGGGAGTTTAAATTTGACATAGAAAGAGTTAGTAGTTTCTAGGAAGGAATCATGTTTAAAAGAGGACAAAGAGTGCAGGTAGTAAGTAGAAGCATGGCGGCACAAAACTGTGAGCAAGCAAAAACCACAGGGTAGCAGTAAAGAGAGTCAATTAGCTTACAAGTGGCTGGAGTAGTAGAAGCTGAAATATTTACAGATGAAATATGATGTCTTGGATTTTCTGCAATTAATCTATGATTGGGAAGGAAGCGGGTAGGGGTGCAGATGGAGTAAAATTAGCCACACGTGGACAACTGTTATAACTATTGAAAAGTGCCTGGCTATGATAAATTCATGTGTGTACCAACTAGGAATATCGGAGTTATACTTTTCTCCCTCCTTTTGTACCTTTGTAGGTGTTTGAAATTTTCCATTTTGAAAGTCTAATTACACACACACACACATGCACACACACACACACACTCATCACTCCAGAATCCAAACACTTCCTGTCACTTTCACTGCTATCATTTTGGTCTGAGCCATCTTTATCTTTCCCCAAGATTACTGTAATAACCCTCTAAAGAGCCTCCCAGACATTTTTCCCCTAGTCTTTTTTTTTTTTTAACATAGCTGCCAAAAAGATTCTTCAAAAATCTAAGTCAGATCATGTCATTCTCCACAAAATACCGCAATGTCTCCCCCATTGCATTCAGAGAGAAAGTCAGCGTCCACCCAATGGCTTACAAGGCCCCATCCGATCCCACCCCCCATTACTTATCCGACAAACTGTCCTGCTTTTCATGGACTTTCTGAAAGGAGAATGTTTCAAGCAGTGGAAACACCCTGGAGCATAGGCCCTAACACAGGAATGATCAGGCTTGGTATATTTAAAGTCGATGAATACCTTGAGAAAAGTCTTCAAGATCATCTGGGGCCACTCAAAAACAAGACCAATGTTATGGAAATATGTACTGACTCCACCTTACTAGAACTCAGGAATGATGTGATGAAAACAGAATGGGCTTTGGAATCATGCAGACTAGCCTAAACTCTTCCACTCTTTCTACTAAGTAAAATGCAAATTTTGAGCCTCAATTTTTCTCTCTTGGAAAATACTAATGATTTTCTGAGGCTGCTGTCATTAAAGGTATTATATATAAATCATCTAACATGGTGTCTGGCATACAGCTGGCACTAAACAAATGTAAGTAACATACGTATGTGCTTTCTCTTATAGAGAAAATGGGGCAAAGTACGTCTTGAGTAGATGGGAAACTTGTTTTGCAAAATACCCCTCATTGAGTCCATCTGGTAAAAGTAGAGTCTTGGTCTGGTAGATGAGAATTCTTAGTTGCAGACTAGTCTATGACTTATAGCTGGGGACTTGGGTGAGTCATTTGCTCTTTGTGGAACTTAGTTCAATTATGTTTAAAATGAGGGGATTAGGCTAGATCGTCTTTAAATTCCCTTACAGTGCCAAGATTCTGCAAAGCCCGAATAGTGATTCTCCCTTTCCGTCTCAGCAGCCCCTTTGGCATGTGTCACAGGGAAGAGGCATTGGGGTAACAGAGGATGGGGTATTTTTTAAGTTCCTAAGCATGGCTAGAATCAAGGGTGTGCAACCTATGTAGTTGCACAGAGCCCCACACTCAGAATGGCGCTGTGCTTGGTTTAATGCTCAACGGTTACTGTCTTAAATATCTCAATAATTTTTTAACAAGGAGCTCTGCATTTTCATTTTATGCTGGGCCCTGCAAGTTATGTATTTGGACCTGTTCCTGAGAGATGACTAGAAATGATGATAACAGGTATTCCCCAGTGAGCAACTAGAGAGACTGGCAGCAAAACATCTCTGGGCACCTCAAGAGAGGTGAATGAGTGGGTAAGACAACTGTCTGGGGTAGAATGGAAGCGGGCGTCGGGGTCTGCGGGGATTGGGTAGAAGATGCATGACCTCATCCCAGCACCTGAGGTCTTGCGATCCACTACTCTTCCCAGGGAGTAAGAGGTTAGCAACTTCTGCTGTAGCCAAGGGAACGATGACCTGAAGAAACATCTGGGCTTAATCAACCAGATCCTAGAACAAAGTCATCTCCCGAAGGTCCCACCATGGGTCTAGAAGAGCTAAATGCCCACTACCACATCATGGACCCAGTTTCCTCTGAGGTTTTCCACTTTCTCCTCAGCACCTGAAACTTTACCCCTTATAACTGTAAACAGTCCCATTTAAGATA
This sequence comes from Tamandua tetradactyla, assembly GCF_023851605.1. Lineage (NCBI taxonomy): Eukaryota > Metazoa > Chordata > Mammalia > Pilosa > Myrmecophagidae > Tamandua > Tamandua tetradactyla. The sequence continues at coordinate 1,448,284 of NC_135350.1, forward strand.
TGAGAGAATTAAAAGTGCAGTTCTGAAGAAATATTACCCTGATTGCCTCCAGAGAGAACTAGTTAACAAATTGTAGGGGTTATCTG